>NC_089237.1:25067191-25381824 GCF_963924675.1 Phocoena phocoena | reverse complement strand
TACTGTAAATATAAAATTTTAACTGTTGGTTTTGCCTGCTGTTATGTTGGGAGGTAGGGGTGGGGCTCTAAAGAAACAAACCTTGGAAAAGTGACTCTGCCAGTGAGGGAGGAGGAGGGGGTCCGAGCCCACAGCCTTCGCCAGTGAACAGCTCTGAGGTCAGAGAGAAAGGGGGAGTGGGTGCTGGGGTGAGGTGGTCATTGGTAATGGGGTTGTTCGGGGAGTTAAGATCAGGACCAGTGTCCGTGCAGAGGTCAGAGCCTGGCGTAGAGGACCAGGCAGGGGCTGATGGGGACAGATACCAAACAGGCCAGAGGGCCTATGGGCTGGTGCAGGTGGCTGGCTACAGGAGAGACATGCAAAGTGAAGGGTTTGGCCTCTGCTAAGCCCTGGCCCGGGCTGGAGGTCAAACACAGGCCCAGGACTCTCCCTCTTGGTACATTTTGAGGGAAAGCCCCACATCACTGTGACCCGCTTACCCCCAGGAGCCTCTGGGACAGGAAGGCGGCTGGTGGTACTGTGGGCACAGTAGGTTGGGGGCCTAGGGACCCCCATGGCCACGGCTGAGTGGCCCTGGCCCGGGTGGGCCTCGTGTCACAGCCCCAGCACCAACAGCTGCCAGGACCTGGGCAACTCCATCCTGTTGCTGCTGGACCTCATTATCTGCGTTAACATTGGCATCAATACGGTGACACTGGTCAGGGTGGGGCTGGGTGGGAGGATGCTGGCAGGATGGCTGGGGGGCAGGCCGGGTGGCGGGGGCCTGCCTGGAGTCACTTTGTCCTCCCCCACCTAGCTCTGGCGCAGACTCCGTGGCTTCTTACACCAAGTGTTTCATGTTATTTGTGAGAAAGTTAAGTGGAGGATGGGGAGGTTGGGGAATAGGAAAGGCAGAAACCAGGTGTTCTGGCCCTGACCTTAAGTGGGCCCCTTCCCCTCCCGCTCTCCCTGCTCAGACACCATAACTATGCAGCTTCTCTTCCTGCAACCTGCCTCTCCATCCCTGGAGGAGCCAGGCTCCCCACCAGCCTCTCACCTGTCCCCGATCCACAGAATTTTCTAAGTTATGCTCACCTGGGAAGCAGACCCAGCCCCCGAAGCAGAGCGCCCCTGCAGTCTGCCTTCAGTGCACCATGGACCCTGTGAAAATGACCGTGTCCCCCCCACCCACTCGCCTCCGTCGCCGTCGAGACTCTTCAGCACACCGCGCCCACCGCCCCGTAGCCTGGGCCCCTGACAACTGACAGCGATGACGAGAAGCCCCCACGTCAGCACACAACAATCTGCTCCCACAACTGGAATTGCCCCAAGGACTGGGAAGGCTTTCAGTCCACCCAGGGGTTCTGGACTCCCTGGGCCCAGGATGTTGTGGAGCCACCTACCCAGACCATCCGGTTCCAGCAAACTGTAGAGGGAAGGCCGCTCAAAAGAGAGGCAGTCAGAGCTGGGCCTACAGGCCTACGTGTACCCTGTGAACCCCCGCCCCACAGCCCTCAGGCCCTGAGCCACAAGAACGGTTGGGGGGTGCTCTAAGCAGAACAGAAGCAGTGCTCGCCAGCCCAGCCACCCATCCTGGGCCCGGCCCACGTCCCAGACATCCCCCGGCGCCACTCCTCAGGGCGCGTAGCCTATAATGCCAGAGACGTGAGGCGGCAGCTGCGGGAGCTGACCAGGGAGGTGGAGGCCCTGTCCCACTGTTACCCACCGGTCTCTGGATCCAGCACGGCTGAGGGGATGGGAAAGGCCTAGGTATACTGTTCCCTGACAGAGAGGTGACTGGGAGAAGAATAAAAAGAAGAGAGGAGGTGGTTTGTGGTGGTGTGGGGGGGTGCCAGGGCCCACACAGCACCCATAAGCCGGTTGCTAAGGAAATGATCTCCCTGGCAACAGGGCCTAGAGAGCCCTGAGGACCCTCATCAACTTCTTGGCCTCACCAGGCCCTGTCCTCAGCCCTTTCCCAGGCCCTTCTTGGTTCCAAGCCTCCTACCTGCCTCTACTCTGTTCTTTAGTGCCCAGGGAAGCCCCCCAAATCCCACTCCAGATCCCCAGGCAGTACTGCACTTGAGTGGAGACCCTCATCCCCATGGCCTCAGTCTCTCAGAGGTCCAGCTCCTACCAGAGCCCAGGTTTAGGCTGTAACTACAGGTGAGGTGTGGTCCCTCTGAAGCCCTGGTTTCTTTGGGGAGGGATGGCTGAGAGTGAGGGTACCCAGGCCCTCACAGTTCCCCAGTCAGAACCCGAAGCTCCTGTATACTCGAGAAGGCTTGGAGCAGAGGATAAAATATTGAGGACACTCTCAAGGGCTGCCTCCACACAGCCCTGTGTGCCCTCACTCCTCTGATTAGCACTTCCATGTCACAAATGAGGAGACCGAGGCTCAGAGACGCCAAGTGACTTATTCATGGTCACGCGGACACCAAGGATCAACTTCATGGCCTCAGACGCTCCGTCCCCCTGCTCCCACAGGTAGATTCCCACTGCTACTGAGCCAGCCTGGCCCGGCAGAGTCTCCTCCCACCTTCCTCGGTTTCCCATGTAAACTCATCAGGAAATTGCATCCACTGGACAGCAGGGAAACCCAGGCCCTACCTACTTCTAGACACACACGCACACAACTTGGGAACAAGGAGCCAGGCCGAGGGGACTAGACCATCTTCCATGCCAGATGGGTTCCTGGAATGTGAGCAGATAGGCCTTTTATGAATCATCCTGCTTCTCTGTTCATTTTCATTTGACTAATGTTATCAATCATTTTAAGCTGATTCCATTAAGTGGGTCTATATTGAGCACCTGCTATGTGTTTGAAGTCTTGATGGAAAAGGCCCACTGGCTGTTTCTATTTCTTTCTTTCTTTTTTTTTCTTTTTGGCCATGCAGTGTGGTTTGCAGGATCTTAGTTCCCTGACCAGGGATTGAACTGGGGCCCTCAACAATGTAAGCGTGTAGTCCTAATCACCGGACATCCCAGGAACTCCCTGTTCCTCTATATCTGTTGAGATGTTCATTGTGCAAAGAAAATGACTTGAGGTTCCCCAGGTACCACTTTCACAGACCCTAGCAATGAACCTGGTTGATAATAGTAGATTCTGTTTGTCATATCAACAACTACATCTATTTTGTGCTTTGTGAATTTCATGTGGTTTTTCTTAAGACAGCAGCTAACCGTTTTTCAACTCGGAGCGTTGGCTCAGTGGGAGGGAAGTTGGTTAGGAAGGAGAGAAACCATGGTTTGGGGTGGTCTCTGGAAAAGGCGGCAAACCCTTGCTCTGAACTAAAGGGGCCAGTGGGCTCAGTGACCACAAACACCTAAGGCTGCAATCCCTGGCAGGAAGGGGTGGGCACTAGAGGGGTTATGACAGGGAAATGAGCAGGACAAGGAGGGGATGGTGCAGTGGGGCGACCCCAGAGGGGACTCTTACTGTCACTCATCCATCTAGTCACCCTCGCTGCTGGCCCCAAGCAGGCGTGAGTGGGGAATCCCAAAAGGCTATATAAGCTGCCATAATGTCTCGAACAATGAAATGGAGGAAATCCTTTATGCATGATTCAGTCCCTATGAAGACTGTCTCCCATCTGTAGCAACCATGCTTGCAAATCAAGTTAAGCAAGGCCCCATGGAGACAGAAGGACAGACTGAACTCTGGGGACTAGGCTCCATGTAGTGGGAGCCGAGGGCAGAGATGGCCACATAAAGGGCCAGCTGAGTGGATGAAAGCTTGGCCACCTCGGCATTGTGACTCCCTGCAACGTGCCTCATTATGACCATGCTCCCTCACCTGTTGGTGGGTGTCCGCAGGTCCTGGCATGAGTGCACTGTGGGTCAGGGCTGGTGGCGGGGGGGGCGGCCCGCGGCCCAGGTGGCCCTAGGACCCCCCCCCCCACCTTGGAAAACCGGCTCTGGTATGACAACCTGGGGTGCTGCCATCAATACCAAGAAAGTACCCAGAATGCGGAGGACTTCCTACTCCTGCTGCTGGGCCTTGTCGTTCTTGTCAGCATTGGGATCAGCATGGCAACTATGGTCAGCGATGGTTGGGGACCACCAGTAGGGGTGAAGAGGGCTGAGGGTGGGAACCAGCTGCAGCCTGCACCTCCGTCTGCAGGAACGGTCTTGGCTGGGACGGGGGGGTGAGGGTAGAGAGCCTGGCCTTCATTTTCACCCACCCAACCCCACCCCACCCCAGGTATGGCACGGGCTCCAGAATGCCTTAGACAAGACCATCTATTGGATTAATCAGAAAAGTAAGTACGGAAGACAGGTAGGGGGCACCACGCCCCCGCTACTCCCAGGGCCCTAGAAACCCAGGCCCCCAGGTTCCCAACCCTGAACTCTTCTGACATTTGCCCTGCCCTCACGGACTCTCGCCTCCGCCAGATGACATCTCGCAGGCTTGTGAAAGTTCCCCCAAACATCCTCCAGCCAAGGCCCAAGATGTCCACATCCACTGCACCCTGGACCCTGTGGAAGTGAAGATGGCCTGGCCCGCTTGCTACCCCCTGTCCTCCTACCATCATCTCGGCAACCGTAGCCGCAGCTGCAGCCGCCGCCCCGGCAGCCACCAGCGGAGGCCGAAGAACCGCAGACAATTCCCCTACAGCGCTCAGGCTTCCGTAGGCCGCATCGCAGCCACGGGATGTCACAGCTGCGGCCGATGCCCTCCTCTGATCGGGAGGACCCGGACTCCTACCTGGAGGAGGAGGAGGATCTTTCCTTCCCACAACCCAAGTACCCGTGGGGGTGCTGGGGCGGGCTCTACCAGCAGATGGGCTTGCCCTCCAACGTGGGCCTCTGGGCCTGCCAGGGTGGGATGCTGGCCAGCATACCACCACCCTGTCTCTACCTGTCACCCGAGCTGCGCCGCATGGCCAAGCGTGTGGAGGCCAAGTCCGAGCTAAGGCTGCAGTCCTTCGGGGCCCCCTGCTCACCAACCCGCATCTGGGGCAACGTGGAGGCTGACCAGTGGACCTCGTCTCCACCACCTCCCCGACGGCTGCCCCCTAACCCCTTGTGGGTCCCTGGGGGGCACAGCACTTACCCCTCAAGGGGCCAGCTCCCGTATGACTCCTGGGATCAGCGGCGCCGTGGTCTGGAGGGCTCTGAGCCTCCATCCGCTCTGGTGCCTCGGGGCTGCCAGCCCGAAGCCTGGCAGCGCAACTCCCCACTGGCCCACGGATGGAGCCTCCCCAGCTGTGCTCACAGCCAGCCCAACCGCAGCCCGCACCCCTCCACGGGACACTTGACCTACTCCCGGGATCCCCACGAGGTGCGGCGTCGGGCGGCCGAATGGGCCGAGATGCTGCCCGTGCGGCGCCCTCTGGCCACCTCCGCCTCCCTCACGGTGCTGGCCGAGGCCTCGTACAAGTGGGCCCCGGCTCCCAGCTCAGCGCTGCTCCTCCGCCCCTCCCAGCCCCTGCCCGACGTCCAGGCTACCGAGCACCCTCCACCTCCACCCACCTTCATGCCACTCAGCCGGAACCCGGGGGGCAATGCCAACTACCAGGTGTATGACAGCCTGGAGCAGAAGCGGCAACCGCAGGAGAGCCAAGCGCGGGCCAACTCGCTGCTACCTTCCACCTCGGCCTCGAGGCCCTCTCTGCACAGGAGCCAGACTGGGAAAATGAACTGACTAGCAGCAAATGGGGGGCGGGGGCGGCAGGCCATGGAGAGAGGAATAAAGAGCGCCAGAGTCCAGGAAACAGTGGTGGTGTGTGGCTTGGAAGCGCCACTCCTTCTGCCAGCCTGGGTCCCTGCCCTTGGCTTCCTGCAATAAGAAGCCGGTGTCCCCTTCTTGGCCTGAGGGTCCCCTTGGTTTAGTGGCCGCAGTCCTGCCAGCAGGCCCCTCCTGGTCCTATACCATGCACTAAGTAGGTCTGCAGCTGCAGACTCCAAACCTCTGGTCTCTGGGCACCTCCTCTGTGTGTCAGCTTGCCCTGTCCCCAAAGAGTCTCGTACAAGAAGCTGCTTCCAAACTGGGAGGTTCCACATCTGGGCAGGTCCAGCTCCACGCCCAGTGAAGGGCATGAAGAAGGCTGAGGCTCTGGACTCCAGCCAGGCCTTCCGCAGGGCTCTGAGGCCAAGGTCTTTCTAGTCTCAAGAGGGGCCAAGAGACGGAATGTGTCATTTGAACAAGTGAGTCAGCGGGCTGTGAGCGAATGATTGACCGCTTGAGGGGAGGTGTGCCAGCCTACAGGCCCTGTTTGACTGTCCAGGCTCAGCTTACCTCACCCTGGTTACCAGGGAATGCCACCCTGGTTACCAGGGAATCCCCCTCCCTCACTGTGACCTCACCACCTGCCCCATTATGACCCAGTCTGACTCCCAGTTAAAAGTGGAGGGCAGGGGGCCCAGGCAGTCCTGGGACCCCCGGCCATGGGTGAGCGGACCTACTATGGAGCCGAGCCGTTCCCTGGCCCCATTCCCAGGAAATGCCAGGAGCAAGAAGACTCAATTCTTCTGCTCCTCGTCAGCTTGATCTTCCTCATCGTGGGGATCCACGTGGTGACTATGGTCAGGGCAGGATCTGGGCAGCGGGGTTGGGGGAGCCCTGGGGTCTTGAAGGGGCTGAGGTGGGAAGGCTGCTGGGGTGTGGCTGGACAAGGGTTGGATTTCAGGGCTCACCCTGCTCCCGGCCTCCCCCCTCCCCTTCTTTCCTCAGCTCTGGAGGCATCTGAAGAGATTCTTGCGGGCACTTTTCAATCATCTTTTCCCCAAAGGTGAGTGGGCGCCAGCGTGAGCTCAGGGGATATGGGCCTGTCCCCTTTCTTCTATCCCTGCCTTGATTCTCAGCCCCTCAGGAACCCAGGCCCTGACCCATCTCGCCTTTCCCCGCAGACAAGCAAGCCAGCTGTGTAGGCAGCCATCGCATGCGCAGGCGCTGCTCCGTGGCTCCCAAGAACCTGTGCTCAAGAGTTTCTTCCCGCTTCCGCCATGGCCCACGTTTCCCGCTCGGGCACCCAAACCACCTTGACTCCTGGATACGATACACAAAAGATGAGAAGGCTCCTAAGTGCTGCCGGATGCCGCCTCAGTGTGGACGGGCTGCGGCTTCCACGGAGGCTCCACGGGGACTGTGGAAGGAGCGGGTAGTGGGAGCTGGGGAGGCCCCTCCGGTCACAGACTTAAAGTCCCAAGCCAACTTTTACTCCAGGTAAGAGACATCTTCCAAGCTCCGAAGGATGAGCAAGGTGGACGTGCTTCCACTCCGCCTGCCCCAAGAGAGCAAGACAAAGACCCCAGACTCTGACGCAGCCCAGTCCCAAGCCCGGGCCCAGACCCGCCCCCCAGTTCAGCCCCCTGCACATGCTCCTGCGAAAGCCCAGACCACCTCCTCAGCCCACCCCCCTGAGCACACCTCCCCCACTCCGAGACCTGCTCCCGAGGCCACGCCCATGAGCACACTTCCGCCCGGGCCCAGGCCTTCTCCCTACTGCACCCCACTGGGAACACTCCTGCCAAAGCCCAGACCTTCTCCTCCACCCGCCCCTCTGAGCACGCCCCACCTCAGGCCCAGACTTGCTCCACATTCCACTCCCCTGAGCACACCACCCCCCAGGCCCAGAACCCCTCCCCAGCCCTCACCCCTGAGCACAGCCCTGCCCAGGTCCATGGCCCTGAGCATACCTCAGCCCATACCCCAGCCCAGGCCCAAGCCCAGGCCCCCTCACATGCCTCAGCCCAGTCCCTGGGCCACACCTCTGTCTGCACCCTGACCCATGCTCATCTGACCTATACCCATGCCAACACTCTGGTCCTTCCCCCAACTTCTGCACCAGTCCCTCCCCCAACTTCTGCCCCTGCTACTACTCCTGCCCTAGCCCCTACACCAGCCCCTGTCCCGATCTCTGCCACAACCTCTGTCCCAGCGCTGGTCATGGCTCTGATGACCACTCCAGTCCCTTCCACCACCCCAACCCCCATCCTAGATTCTACTCCCTCTACCTTGTCTGCCTTCAGCCAAGGCCTCTCCTCCGGCCGTGTGGTCTACGATGCCCGCAGGGTAAAGCAGAACTTATTCCATGTGTGTCCCCCTCAGAACTCTGGGTATTCCAGAAAGGACTTGGGTACCCTCTCCAGGCCCCAAGAGGGGCATGGTCTGGTGAGCTCTGGTACAGCTGAACAAACACTCAAGCAATGTTGTAGTGGGGACAGTGCTAAGCCCTCCACAGGATCCATACTGGGTTACCTGGAGTTGGGGAATATGGAATGGAAGATCTCAAATGATGCCAAAGACAAATCTGTACAGTCCAAGACCTTCCCTTACTGCAACTTCCTTCTTTGCAGGTCTGAGAAGAGAAACATGGACCCCCAGACTCCTGGGAAGCCCTACACCTTAATACAACACCCCACCTTTCCCCCAACCTCCAAGTCTTCTCAGTCTGTCCTCTCTTCCCAGGCCCCATCCCTCCCCAGTTATCCACTACTTTGCAAACCCCAAGCCAGGCCCAACCCCCTGAACTTCATGAGACTCTAGGCCTCAACCAAGGCTCTGTCTTCCCAAGGACCCCAGGCCCTTCCAAAGTCTGCAGAGTTTCCAGAAACCCAGCCCTTACCACAAACCCAGGCGCCCACAAGAGTCCAGGCGTTATCCAAGACCCAGGCCTCCCCAAGAACACAGGCCTTGCTCAAGATCCAGGCCTCCACAAGCTTCCTGGCCCCCATAAGGGTCCAGCCCTTACTCAGTACTCTGGCTTATCCCAGACATCAGGACTCCATAACAACTCATGCCTTATCCCAAATCCTGGCCTCCACAAGGATGCAGGGCAGCACATACCATGGACTTCTATCCCACCCAGTCAGAACTCCTGCTCTCCCGAGGCTCAGGTGGCCTACAATGACCTGCTCACCTGCTCCGAGGTACCTGTGCTGATTGTACTGCAATCACCCTCCCGGCGAGTAGGCGGCCAAGAACGGGTGTACCACCCCATGGATACAGTTCCTCCAGCCTGCCAGAACCATCGCCAGATGTCTACGCCTCCCAAAACCAGCTGGAAGCCCTACTGTCCTGGGTCAGGCAACCCGGCTTGGGCATGTGGTCTCTGACGCCCGCCAGAGACAGTTCAGAGCAGGCAGGGACAAGTGAGAAGCTCTGTCTCCCAGGCGCCTTCACCGAGGGACCTCCAACAACTCACCGGAGACCATCAAGGAGTGGGGATATCAGTGTGTGATGAGCAACTTAGCAAAAGAGGGGACAGATATGCATGAGGAGTAAAGAGAAAAGAGAAGTGTTCTGTGGGTGGTTGAGGACATTCACCCCAGACCCATCCCACAGGGCCTGATGAGGACCTAAGCTATCCCTGCTTTCCCTCCATCGCTGTCTAGCTGAATCCGTCATCCCCAAGGCCCTAGAGCTGCATTGTCAATTACAGTAGCCACTAGCCAAATGCCTATTAGAATGTAAATTAGTTAAAATTAAGGAAAATTAATTCTGTTAAAAATTAAGTTGAAAAGTTAAAAATTCTCTTCCTCAGGGAATGGAATTTCCCTGGCATCCAATTCTGTTCCCTGGCGGTCCAGTTGTTGGGACTTGGCGCTTTCACTGCTGTGGCTGGTGTTCAATCCCTGGTCGGGGAACTCAGACCCCGCAAGCTTCATGGTTTGGCCAAAAAAAAAAAAAAAAAAATTCTGTTCCTCAGAGCCACGACCTTCTAAGGGCTCAGTAGGTACATGGAGCTAGTGGCTACTGCATTGGACGGCACAGATTTAGAACATTTGCATCATCATGGAAAATGCTATTGGAGAGCAGTGCTTTAGAGTTTAGAGCAATTTCCCTTTCCCTGTCACCCACCCCCAGCATCTTAAAGCTCCCCAAGAGGCCAGAAAACTTTTTAGGGAGGAGGTAAGGTGTGGGGATGGACACCCAGTGCCTGATTTCCCCAGACTGTGAGAAAGAGCCCAGGCTTCAGTTTTCCTCATCTGGTCTCTTGGGTCACGACCAGATGTATGGAAACTTGCCTCCCCCATTCTGGGCTGTGTTTGGGGCTCTTGATTACTGAGGAAGAAGACCTCTCTTTGTCAGTGACTAGGAAACCTTGTGTTTTAGCCTCCCCAAATTGAGCCCTGGATTCTGAGGGTACCCTCCTTCATAGGCCTCTAAATATTTCGAGGTGTCTCCACTTAATTTTCTTGCCCATGGACTTAGTCCCAGTTCAGTGTGGAGACAGACCCCTGGGGAAAAGGCATGTAAGAATTCCTGGTCCAGTATGCATTGGTCTAATCTGTGAGCATGTCTCTGGTGTCCTATCTTTCTGTCCTATTATTCTGGCTCCTAGTTTCATCCTGGACTTAAGCTGTGTCCATGATAGCACTGGTCGCTGAAAGCCATTTCCTTCCCCTGATAATTTTTCATTGCCCTGCCCTAGCCCAGCTGGAGTTTCCTCTGGACTTGATTTTCAGTCCTGATAACTCTTCTGTATACACACATAAGCTGCGAGATTCCAAAGCATTTTCCCTGCCACCACTTGTGTGTCTGAGGTGGGCAACACTAATATGTCCCTTCCCTGAGTCAGATGTCCATCCCTGGGTCACTACATGCACACTATCGGTGTGTTCTTGTCTAACGTTACCACCACCGATTCCAAGAAGTTACGTCCCAGCTGGAGAGCCCATTTCCAACACCTCTCTGGCTCAGCTCTGACCTTGGACAAGTCATGTGCAACCTTTCTAGGCTTGCAGTCTCATTTCTAAACTGAAGTTATCATTGCATGCAAGAACCCTTCTAGATTTAAATGACCAGGGCTCCTCTACTCCCAAGTGAGATGTAGAGTCCCCTATTTCTCCGCATGCCCTACTGTATGTCCCTCATTATTGTTTGCTATTCAGATTCATCCTATTAGGCCTCTGTTCTGACCCCAAGGAGTGTTTGTGCGGTTCACCTGGCCTTGTAAAGACACAGAATAGTTTATCATAAAGACACAGAATAGCTTACCTCCATAGAAACTACAGCTTCCATCAGGCACTACTTCAACGGAACAGGAAAGGATGTGGGGGCGTGGCCCCAACGCCCTGGTAGCTTTGAAGACAAACTACAACTCCCAGGATAGCCGCGAGATCTCTGCAGAGCGAACCCTAAGAGGGAAGCCGCAAACCACTAGCCTCTTCTGAAAAAGAGGTAAGTGGACGTAGACAAGGGGCAGCGAAGGAGGCTATTGCATTCCTTAGGAGGGGCTAAACAGCTACTTTCTACCGGCTGAGTCAGGTGAACCGTTCCATGGGGGCGGGGACCAGCATATGAGAAAAGGGCAAGGACGGAGGAGGTATTTATTTGTTCTCTTTCAAGACTAAATTTAGGGCCCTTCGTCTGCAGACCCATTGGCGGACTGTGTCTTGGGAACCCTCTTGGCCTCTGGAAGAGCAAAGAACGGGGGCCAGTTTTCCGCAGCAAAAGGTACGGCCCGTCTGGGCTTCCTCCCGTCTGTGTATTTCCTAGCCCCCAAACGACAGAGCCATATGGCTTCCACGGTCTGGGGGAGTGCTCCCTGGTTGGGCCCACCGCCCCCAGCCCCAGCCCGGCCGCTCACGGACATCGACTTCTGCTCTGGGGCGCAGCTGCAAGAACTAACCCAACTGATCCAGGAGCTGGGTGTGCAGGCGAGCTGGAGTGAAGGTCCCAAGCCAGGACCAGATCTCCTCCAGGCCAAGGACTTTGTTTTCTCTTTGCTTGGTAAGTAACCCTCCCAGCCTTCCGGAACTTGCACATCTCAGCTCCGCCTCAGCCCGCCCCGGCTCTGGATCACGACTTTACGGTCCCTTCTCTTTCCTTAGGTCTCGTTCACCGCCGGGACCCTCGCTTTCCTCCTCAGGCAGAGCTCCTGCAACTTAGTTGCGGGATTCGCGCGAGCTCCCTGGATCTGGGGCCTGCGCCTCTAGGTCCCTACGCTCGGGGACCTCACTACGACGCCGGCTTCACACTCCTGGTGCCCGTGCTTTCGCTAGATGGCACTGGGCAGGAGCTGCAACCGGACGTGGGATCCTGTTACACATGGCTCTTCCTCCCAGAGCAGGTACGCGGAACCTCGGTCCGGGAGGCATGGCAGGATTGCCTAGGACCCCCAGTCCCAAGAGGACGTGATTCAATCCACCCAGCCCAAAGCAAAGAAACTCCCAAGGATCCGCAAATCTCTGTGGACCAGCTACACGTGACTGAGCCTGAGGCACACGAGTCTTTAGAAAACTCACCTAGTAATGTTTCAGTGCCAGAGTTGCCTCAACAAGACGTAACCGATGTTGGCTTTCCCTCACCGCTGAAAAAAACGAATGATGACGTCACCAAAGCAACCGACGTTAGCCCAGTGCCACAGCCGTTGGAGGCTCCTGAGGCGTGGCCCACATTGTGCCCCGCCCAGGTGGCTGCCTGGTTCTCTGCTTCGCTGGCTGCGGTCACTGAGTCCCCTGCGGTCCACGCAGCCCGCCACGCGGGGGTCACCAGCATCCTCCTGGCTGCGCCCGGGCCCCCGCGCCGCCTCCTGCTTTTCGACTTGATCCCCGTGGTGTCCGTGGCCGGCTGGCCCCAGGGGCCTCGGAGCCACTCGTGGGCCGGCCCGCTGGCCTCGGAGTCGTCTTCCTTCTACCTGGTGCCCGGCGGCGGCGGCGGCACAGAGCGGCCGGACGCCTCCGGCTGGCAGCTCTGCTTCGCCCGCCAAGAGCTGGCGCTCAAGACGCGCATATCCGTTCCCCTGCTGCAAGCGCACGCGGCGGCCCAGGCGCTGCTGCGCCCTCTGGTGGCCGGGACTAGGGTCGCGGCGCCCTACCTCCTGCGGACGTTGCTCTACTGGGCGTGTGAGCGGCTGCCCGCGCCCTCTCTGGCGCGAGCCGAGAATGCGGGCGCCTGCTGCCTCGGGCTGCTGGATGAGCTGGGCCGGGCGCTCGAGGCCGGGACGCTGCCCCACTATTTTCTGAGTGGCCAAAAGCTCCGTGCGGGGGACGGCGCCGCTTCGCTGCTCGGGGCGTTGGCCCTGCTTCGCAGGGACCCTGCCCGCGCCCTGCGCGCCGCTGTGGAAGAGGCCAAGGCTGCACGCAAGGGGGGGCGGCTTAGCGGGCGTGGGAGGCGGGGCCCATTAAAGAGTCTGTTCCTACTAACCTGGAATGTGCTTCTGTTGGCCAGCGGGATGTGGAGGGGACTGCTCTCCCCTCACCTGGGAGACAGGCTGAGCGCTTTGGGCCTGAAGAGCCCGTTCTAGAAGGCCTCCTCGCCGGTTCCTCCGCTTCCTCCCACCCTCCTCCCGCCCCATCCCTGGCACAGGTCGTTCCATTCTGGCCTCTCCACTTTCCAAATCTGTGGCCAACACCCCTCCCACTCCGGTGCAGCCTCTGGCATCCATCTCCCGCCTGTTCTTATGGTCTTTTCTCTTAGGAGTCAATAGGGATGGGGGTAATACATTTGCTGAAAGAACGTTTAAAGGAGAAAGGTATGGAGACCAGGGACTGCCCAATTTGTCTCACACAAAAGCAGAGACATTAAGGAGGCCGGATTTCACCCCAGGCTAGACCTCACCACCACCGCTATCTCTTCAGTTATTCCCCCCACCTTCCTCATCCAGTTCTGTCCTCCATCCCGGGCAGTAGGGTCCCTTTCTCCATTCTCGGGGCATCCGCCATTCCATCTATCTAAGCCCAACCTCTCCCCCCATCCAGAGTTCCATTCAGTGAAGTCGCCTCCTTGTCCCTCCTCCTCTGAACCCGGAGACATGCGAGACATGCGGCCTTGCCTCGGCTCCGCCTAAGACCGTCGCCACTCCCTGCCTCCAAGGAACCCCGGGGTTCCGCCCGCCCAGCTTCACCTCCCCCTCTTTCCTGGCGTCTCCGCCCCCTGCCCCGCCCCCGGACCGGCTCTATTGGCAGGGGGAAGCCGCTGTCGCCGCCGCAGCCGCCTCAGCTTCCCACAGCCGCTACCGCTGCCGCCGCTCCGCTTGGTCCAGCCGCCAGGCCCAGCGCTCACTTCGCCAGACCAGGGCGCTCTGCGGAGACACCCTCACTCCTTCCTGGGGTCCGGGACGCCTAGCCGGGCGTGGGGGGAAGCTCCGCTTGTGGGGTACAGGGAGGGAGGAGCCTGGAACCGGAGCCAGCGCCCGCCGTCCCCGGATCGACAAGACAGGACAGGTTGAGGGGCCTTCTCTCCACAGTGTCCCTGAGACCTCCCCTTCCAGTCCCCCTGCCCCCTGCCATGTAGTCCCCGGACTGGAGGCTCCCTGCACTCGCCACCACCACAGCCTGTCTCCCAGCCCTGCTTCTGGCCCTGCTCTCACCCCTGCTGCCACACTCATGCCCTGAGCAGCCACGTCCCACCAGGTGCTCTACCCTGAGGAAGCCTAGGGGCCGGCCATGACTTCCGGGGCTGCTGAGACCCTTAGATCCTTGGGCCCGGGAAAGGGGTCAGAGAGGGGGATGTCTGACAATGGTCCTGGCTGATCACCTCTTTCCTTCCACACTCACACCCTCCAAAGCCTTTTCCCGAGATGGCGCGGGGGGTTCCAAAACTGACAAAACCGGGGCATAAATCTTCCCCACCCCGGGCTCAGCCAGTTCCTGGAGCCCTTTGCCCTTTTCATGGCCACCAAGCCATAGACTTATAGGTCCACTGCAGCTCAGGATTAGTTTCCTTCTTTCGCTACTCCACCTTTTGCCTTGTTCCAGACAGGTTCTGGAACACCAGGCACCGCAGCCAGGGCCATTTCTGCACCCAGGGTCTGTGCTGGAACACAGGCATGCTGCCAGGCTCTGTTCTGGATCCATCAGGCTTCTGTCCTTCACCCAGATGGACCCCTGGTTTCCATCTAGAGAGAAGCTGGATTTGGGCCCTGTCCAGCTGTTGGTCTTGGCCTGAATTGGGCCAGTCTCAGATCACCACAGGTTTAACTTTCTTACCCCAGAGACACCCAATTCTAGAGCGTGGTGTTCTAGACACATACGGAGCCATACTTCCTTCTGAATCTCAGCTCTAGGACATAGACCCCGACTCTCAGCCCTTCCCTCTAGGATGAAACTAGAGCCTATATAGGCATGTTATTGGTCTAGAGTAAGAGTTCTAGACCCACGCTCCCACCTTCTCTCGTGATACCTGTTAAGCAGGAGCTCTGGAAAGGACCCAGCTATGATCCACAAAGAATTAGTTCTGGATGGATCATCCAGAACTTCTTGTTTTCCCTAGACAATTTTCCAAAACTCATTCTTCCTGTAGAATGCTCACCTTATTTTTTACATGCAGTTCCTAGCTCCTGCAACTCAGCTGGGGCCCTGCCAGGGAACAGAGGCTGAGGAAGGGCAGAGGAGTTTTGGAAGGAATCCCTGGCTCATAGAAGGGCAGCTAGGATGGGAAAGTGGCCAGAACCATGGCATGACTGGACCTGTGCCTGGGTTGGGGGGACATGAACACTTAGCTACCTCAGCAGGAATTCCTTCCAGGTCCCCTTTAAAGCTGAAGTCTTTAGGGTAATGGGTCTAGAATAAAAAAGACAAATGGGACATAGCTTTGAACCCCCTCAAATGAGGAGACACCTATTCAGCAATAAGTCCCACCCTTCTCCCCTACAGGTCAGGCCAAGGAGGGTGAGGGCCTCTTGGTCTCTAGACCTCATACACCCCTCCAGCTTCTAACTGAATAGAACTTGCTTTACCTCAGCTGTGTGTTAGGTACCCAAAAAGGCTCTGCTCCCAGGGGACCAGTGTCCACTCCATGCTTTCTCAATTAAAGATTTATACAATTGAAGTGTTGTCTGCCATCTGTGGGTAGCAGGCTTTGGCAGTCGCTCGGGGAGGGATCAAGTCCCAGGGGCGGGGCGGGTAGGCTGGCGGCTGCCCCCCAATAACAGGTGCACATTCCTGGGCGCCTCGTCACTTCCCCTGCGCTGGCTGTCCTGGCGGCTCACCCAAGCGGACTCACTGAGCGACGCGGGCGGGCTATGACCCCAGGGGCGCTGCTGCTGCTGCTGCTGCTGCTGCTGCTGCTGGGGGCGTTGGGGGCGCCGTTCTCCCCGGGTAAGTCTGGGCCTCAAAGGGGCAGTGACAGGGCCAGAGGTCGTGGCCGGGCACCACGGCTTCACTCAGTTCTCTCCTCCTCCAGGCGCCCGCGCCTCAGAGGCGGAGGGCCGACTCCGCGAGAAACTTTGCTCGGGCTATGATAGCTCGGTGAGGCCGGCGCGGGAGGTGGGAGACCGCGTCGGGGTCAGCATTGGTCTCAGCCTAGCGCAATTAATCAGCCTGGTGAGGGCGCACGCGGGGAGTTGAGGTCTGGCCCGCTAGCTGGCTGGGGGGCGTGGCTTTAGGCAGGGCGGAACCCAGGGACCACTGTGGGCGGGGTCCGGGACGAGGCCAGGCTGGGTGACTGACGGGCCGTTAGTAGAGATTGGGTCGAAATCGGACCAATGGACAAGCTGTGGGCGTGGCTGCTGGACGGGCCAGGATTGAGCCGGGCAGGATGATGAACTGGCCTGTTGGCGGATCTCAAAGTGGAGCTGGGGCCGATGGACAGGCCGGAGAGCGGACCTCGATGGACAGGCCGGAGAGCGGACCTTGAGGCGGGGTCACAGGCTGGGGCGGACCTTGGTGCCGGACAGGGTCAATAAACGACAGCGGGCAGAGATTCACTCCGGCCGGGCCCGGGACTGGTAAATGAACTGGCTGGCTGTACGGCCAGCAGGAAGTTTACGAGATAGAGGCGGAGCTTAAGCCAACGCAGTTTATAGGAGGTGGAGCTTGAACCCAAGAGGGTGCGACGCAGTAAAAGAGGGGAGTTTCCAGGGAGAGTTTACCCACCGAGCCCCTCATTTCTCTACACTGACATCATATCTACCCTTTAAACTTTTCCCTTCTAGAACGAGAAGGATGAGGAGATGAGCACAAAGGTCTACTTAGACCTGGTACGGAGACCCGCGCAGGGTGGGAAAGGGCGGGCGTCCCGCTGCCTTTACAATTTCCTCGAATGTTCCGCGCAGTAAGATTTTTTTTTTTTTTTTTTTTTTTTGCATCACGACCTCAGAAAACACATTTATAACTGAAACAGAAGCTTCAGGAAACAATACCTATCTTTGCTATGGGAGCTGCATTCCATGCATTTTTCATTCTAAATTTTTTTAAACACTGGTTTGGGGCCACTCATTTGATTCCGGACCTATGAAAAGGGTCGTTAACTGCAGTTTGAAAGCCACTGTTTTAGAGGCTAGCGTGCAACCCCCTCGTTTTTACAGAAAAAAGAAATTGGGGCCCCATGAGAGAGAAGGGGAAATTAGTTGATAGGGTCCCAAAGAGTGCAGGTGGAGTCTTAAACAGAGCCCCGGCCTCCAGAACCACAGACCATGCCTGCGTGGCTCTCCTCCCTTGCAGTCCCTGCCCGGGCTTCCTCAGCACATCCCAAGACTCCTTCCAGCCTCCAGCCCCAGACGGCCCCTCAGCCTCTGCTTCCTAGGAGTGGACTGACTACAGGCTGAGCTGGGACCCTGAGGAGCAAGAGGGCATCGACTCACTCCGCATCACTGCCGAATCCGTGTAGCTACCAGACGTGGTGGTCCTAAACAAGTAAGGATGTTCCCAGAGTCTGGGAGGTGGGGAAGGGCCTCTAGAGGGGCGCGGCCTCCGGAGGGAGGGGCCTGATCCCAGATGAGAAGATTCTTTCCCGGCAGCAACGACGGAAATTTTGATGTTGCTCTGGACATCAGCGTCACGGTGTCCTCCGACGGCTCCGTGCGCTGGCAGCCCCCGGGCATCTATCGCAGCAGCTGCAGCATCCAGGTGTCCGGCCCCACCTGGGAAGCTCAAGGCGCTCCTAGAAACCCTCACTCAGATATCCCTCCTCCATAATCCCCATGACCCTCACGTCTCACTTACCCTTCTGATTTTCCGTTGAGTTTCATCTTCTCTGTCCACTTTCATTGACTTCCAGTCTTCCTCAGTGACCGCCCCCCTCCATTGTCCATGACCTCCCCGCATAACTTTCTTATTCCTCTGTGACTCCACTTCTCTGTGATCTCCCCCTGGTGGTCCCTATCTCCCTAGTGCCCCATATCCTCTGACCCCTGTCTGCCCTGTGACCTCCCCAACTCCCCCAGCCCTGACCAGCTCTCTGGCAGCTCTAGTGACTCTCCACTCCATCCAGGTCACCTACTTCCCCTCTGACTGGCAGAACTGCACCATGGTGTTCAGTTCCTATAGCTATGACAGATCAGAAGTCAGTCTGCAGACCGGCTTGGGTCCCGATGGGCAGGAGCGGCAGGAAGTGCACATTCATGAAGGCACCTTTATTGGTGAGTGGGCTTTGCTCCCATGTCCATGGGCTTTACGATTTCCAGTTTCTGACAGGCTGATAAATATACGCCCTCAGTGAGTCCTGTGGGTTCAGCAAGATAGGTATAACTGTCTATATTTTGTGGTTATGGAAATTGAGACTTGCTCAAATTTATTAGAGATGGGCTGTCCAGCCCAGGGACCATAGCTAGCCCCTTATTACATCAGTCCCCCCTGCTCTAGGATGTGGCAGAGAAAGCCATATCTGGGAATTCCCTGGCGGTCCAGTGGTTAGGACTCCACACTTTCACTGCTGAGGGCCCCGGGTTCAATCCCTCGTTGGGGAACTAAGATCCCACAAGCAGCGCGGTGGCGCTGTGAGGCAAAAAAAAAAAAAAAAGAAAGAAAGAAAGAAAGAAAAAAAGAAAAGTAAGCCGTATCTGGCACCAACAAAGACAGATTCCACATCTGTGTCACCTTCTCTTCTCCCCCCACTCCCCCCAAGAGAATGGTCAATGGGAGATTATTCACAAGCCTTCTTGGCTAATCCAGCCTCCAGTGGATCCTAGGGGAGGGGGGGAAAGACGGCGTGAAGAAGTCACCTTCCACCTCATCATTCGCCGGAAGCCTCTCTTTTACCTGGTCAACGTCATTGCCCCATGCATCCTCATCACTCTTCTGGCCATCTTCGTCTTCTACCTGCCACCAGATGCAGGTAAGAGGGGAAGGGGTCCAGCACTCCTTCTTACCAATAGGTCAGGTTCTTGCTCTTCACCCATAAAACAGGGAAGGTTTTCCTGCCAACTCAAGCCTTCATGAACTGTGCTTCAGCAATCTCACCCAGGTTTTCCTTTCAGGAAGAGCCTTTGCCTCTGCATCCAGATTTCCCCTCCAACCTGAAGCTCTGCCTCCCCTCTGCTGCTCACTTCTCTGCACCCAGTAACTTCTGAACTCTTCCCTTCAGAATCCTAGGATCTCATCCTTGGAACTGCCACTCCTATGACCAACAAACTCCCAGGCTCAGCTAACGCTTCCTTTCCCTTTCCCCATTCCTGGCATCCTCCCTCCCCCACTTGTCAAATGCCGCCTACTAGTCCCTTAACCTCCTATGTTCCTTGGAAATAATAGCCAACATTTCTCTGGGAGACAGCACAATATGCTAACAGAGTAACCTTGGGCAAATTCCTTAATCTCTTAGTGTCCTGATCTGGAAATAGGACAGTCGTTGTCCCTCCCACATAGGACTGTTTTGAGGATTAACTGAGTTAATAGAACTATGCCTGGTACTCTGTAAGCTTTGTGTAAGTGTAGGTATAGTCTTTTCTAATTTGGAGCACTTGCTATAAGATAATACAAATAATGTGTTACATATATTAACTCAGTTCTAATCTTCACAACTCTGTGAGGTAAGTACTGAATTGTCTGCTTGTTTCACAGAGGCTAAGTGAGTTTAAGTCATTCACCTGACATTACACAGAGAGAGGCAGTGTTGCTATTCCAACCCTGCTTAGTACTAGTCTGATTCAGAGACTGATATCCTAAACTCTCATATTCAGAACATGCTTTCCTGGGAGTTCCCTGGTAGCCTAGTGGTTAGGATTCTGGGCTTTCACTGCTGTGGCCTGAAAAACAAAACAAAACAAAACAAACAAAAACACATGCTTTCCTTCTCTCTGTAATCAAGCCCTCTCTCAGTCTAGGGAAGGAGAGTGATGCATCTCTAGAACACACTTCCACATGTAACTTCTCCTTCTTCCTGGAGCAAGGCAAATCTTGGAACCCAATATTACAGGACTAAAGTAGAACAGACCATAATAGTTACTTATTTCAATACCTTCCATGAAGTTTTCAGTGCCTGTTGTATGCCACAGTAATAACCAGTCACCTGGCATATTCTTATATACTTGTTTTCATTTTTAGATCCTTCGATTTGCTATATAGTTCCCGCTACAGGGGTTGGTCCACTCACTCATTTAACAATATTTGTTGAACATCTGTAATGTGCAAGGCACTGGGAATACATCAGTGAATAAAACAGACAAAAATCCCTGCTCTCATGGAGTTTATATTCTAGTGGGGAGACAGTCAGCAAACATAATAAATAAACCCATTGGATAGTGTATTATTATTTTTTTAATTAATTAATTAAGGCTGCGTTGGGTCTTCGTTGCTGCACGGGGGCTTTCTCTAGTTGTGGTGAACAGGGGCTACTTTCGTTGCAGTGCACGGGCTTCTCACTGCGGTGGCTCCTTTTGCTGTGGAACACAGAATCTAGGCACGTGGGCTTCAGTAGCTGTGGCACTTGGGCTCAGTAGTTGTGGCTGGCGGGCTCTAGAGCACAGGCTCAGTAGTTGTGGCGCACGGGCTTTGTTGCTCCGCGGCATGTGGGATCTTCCCTGACCAGGGCTTGAACCCGCGTCCCCTGCATTGGCAGGCGGATTCCTAACCACTGTGCCACCAGGGAATTCTTGGATAGTATATAAGGAGAGGTCAATTCCTAAGAAGGAAAAATGGGAAAAGGGTTTGGGGAGGATGAGAATGGGGGTAGGGGTTGCAATTTATTTATTTATTTAAACAATTCTATTGAAATATAGTTGATTTACAATGTTGTGTTTCATTTCTGCTGTACAGCAAAGTGACTCATTTATAGATATATATTTTTTTCATATTCTTTTCCGCTATGCTTTATCACAGGGGTTGCAATTTAAAAATAGGATGGTCAGTGAATGCCTCACTAAAAAGGGAATGTTTGATCAATAGTTGAACAAAGACTTGAAGGAAGTGAGAGAATGACCCTGGTAGATATCTGGGGGAAGAAATTAGCAGGAGGAGTTAACAGTGAGTGCAAAAAGCTCTGAGGTGGGCGTGTGCCTTGCATATTCAAGAAATAGCCAATGAAGTAATAACTGAATGAAGTAAGCAAGAGAGAAAACAGTATGAGATGTAGTCAGAGAGCTAATGGGAAGGCCTTGTAGACTTCAGTATGGACTTTTATGCTAAAGGCGATGGGAAGCCACTGGAGTGTTATGATCTGATTTACATTTTAACGGAGTCAATCTGGCTGCTCTGTTGAGAACAGTCAGCAGGGGGGCAAAGGATGAAGCAAAGAGGAGGCCTTTATAATAACTCAGATCAGAGGTAATGGTGGCTTGTGCCAGGATGGTAGTGGTAGATGTGATAAGTCATCGGTTTCAGGATATATTTTGAAGGTAGAGCCAACAGAGTTTGGTATGGACTGGATATGGGATGAGAGAGAGGAGAGCTGAGAATGACTCAAAGGGATTTGGCCTGAGCCACAGGAAAGATCGAGTTGTCATTTGTGAACTGAGGAAGACTATGGCAGGAGTCGGTGGTGAGGGAATTAAGTTTTGGACATGTGAAGTTCGAGATGTCTAGTGGACACCCAAATGGAGAGGTTAAGTAGGTAGGTGGATACAAGTGTGGAATTTAGGGGAATCAGTCCAGGTTGGAGGTATAAATGTAGGAGTTATTTGCATCCAGTTGGTCCTTCCAAAAGCCTGTCCTTGAGTGGGCTGGAAACATGGTCACTGATTATGCCAGGGAGATTGCTTTCTGGCAAAGCCTAATCCTTCCGCCTTCCCCTCTGTCCCCCAAGGAGAGAAGATGGGGCTCTCGATCTTTGCCCTGCTGACCCTTACTGTGTTCCTGCTGCTGCTGGCAGACAAAGTGCCTGAGACCTCCCTGTCTGTCCCCATCATTATCAAATACCTCATGTTTACATGGTCCTCGTCACCTTCTCAGTCATCCTTAGCGTCGTAGACCTCAACCTACACCATCGCTCACCCCACACCCACCAAATGGCCCTTTGGGTCCGTCAGGTAAGAAGATCTCCTCTCCAACCTGTGTTAACTCTCAATCCTAGTGTTTGGCCTTTTGTCCAGGTATCGCTCCTCCCTCCCACCAACTTCAACCTTCCCTTTCACAGACCTGAGGGAGAACTACAACTCCTGGTAGAGTGTCAAAGTGCCAAGGTCTTTGAGTGTTGAAATGTTGCCCAATTAATTTTATCCTCCCATCATTGACGTTGCGTAGATCCCAGACTCTCTTCATCAATACTGCCCATCGTGGGTCCCAAGGAAGCATTCTAAGGGTGAGGTACTATCAGGGTGGAAGCCCTCAGAACTTTTCTTTCCAGTCAGGATGCCTCCTAACCCACTTAAGAACTCTTGGGCTGTGTAGTTGCATTTCATCTGTGGGACGCATGCACCCATGCGTAGGAATGGGCACGTGCCGTGGGGGTGGTTGCCGGCTTCCCTTCTGGTCTGAGAGCATAAGAGCCCCCTCCAATACGCCTCTTCTTCTACTCTGCAGATCTTTATCCACAAACTCCCTCCGTATCTGGGTCTGAAGAGACCCAAACCTGAGAGAGACCAGATACCGGAGCCACCTGCTATACCTCTCAGAGATTTTCCAGGAAGTGGCTGGAGTGGGGGAACAGATGAATATTTCATCCGCTAGCCACCAAATGATGTTGATAGTCCGCCTGACGATTCAGGGGACATGGGTTCGTGCCCCGGTCCGGGAAGATCCCACATGCCGCGGAGCAGCTGGGCCCGTGAGCCATGGTCGCTGAGCCTGCGTGTCCGGAGCCTGTGCTCCGCAACGGGAGAGGCCACAACAGTGAGAGGCCCGCGTATCGCAAAAAGAAGAAAAAAAGAACCGTGTAAGAATCCAGATCTATTTCCACCGCAGGGTACCCATTTCTGACCCTCTATTCACAGAGGTTGTTTCTGACCTCAGGTGCCCCTTCACAGCCACTGAGCCATAGGTGACTTGTCAAAACTGCGTTACGAAGATGCTCATTGGGAAGACACCGAGGAGAAAAGAAAGAGAGAGGGCAGAATGAACACTTCCTTAAACAGCACAGCCAAGCTGCTGGAAAAAAACAGCTGCTGAACTTGCATGACCTAAAGTTTCGTTTTAACTTTTATGATGGGATTTCTCGAATTCAGTTTAAAAACAAAACAAGAGAGGGAAATTTCATAATCAAAGTGACTTACCACTTGAGATCTCTGAGCTCCCTGTAGAATTAAGACCTTGGTGCCCCTTGGTGTGTCAGGCTTGGAGTATGACCCCCATCTCCTCTGGGGCCCACTCTTCTGGTTCATGGCAGGATCCCAGGACTGCACTTCTCTGCTTCTGGGAGACTCATTTTCTTTCCTCACCTATAGCACAGATATTCCCAGAGGTCTATCCCTACCACATATCTTTGTTTGGAAGTAATTTCAGAGAGAACTTGTACAAGAGACCAAGAACCACACTCTGGGTCCCTTCCTAGCATGTACTAGACACAATACCCTTCTTATTTGACTATTGATGACAGCTAGCTTATTGATCACTTGCCATATGCTACTCACACTGCAAAGCAAGTTTTGGGTATCAGATAATTTAAGATTCACAATAAACCCCATTTCCACATAAATAAAGAATAGGTAAGGAATTTGAAGTACAAAGAAGTTATATAACTTGTGCTTTCTCTGATACAGATATGAACTAGTGTTCATAGTATCCAAATTCAGAATTTTAACCACTATGCTATTCTGCCTTTCCTAGGGCTGACAGCTAAGAAGTTTCTCTGCCAGGCCTGCTAGCTTCTCTTGTCTCTGACTAGATACTTTGCAAACAATCATTAATGAGTTAAATTAAAGTTTAAATATTATTTAATCCAGGAATAGCAACTATGTTACATAGGTAGTACCACTTTCTATTGCTGTACCCATGGCAGACATCACTAATCAATCACAGCATTGCATTCGATAACCCAAGGTAAGGCCTCACTGGAGTTTTTGGTTTGGCTTTTTTTTTTTTTCCCCAAGAAACGTTTCTGGTTATCTGCCATCAATCTATTAAGTTAATAAATTATTGAAAACTATTTGTCATCCCTGAACTTGTCAAAACTCCGTATTTTGTAGATGAGGAGAATGAATCTAGGAGTTAAGATTTACCCATGGGAATGTGAATTGGTACAGCCACTATGGAGAACAGCATGGAGGTTCCTTAAAAAACTACAAATAGAACTACCATATGACCCAGCAATCCCACTACTGGGCATATACTCTGAGAAAACCATAATTCAAAAAGAGTCATGTACCAAAATGTTCATTGCAGCTCTATTTACAATAGCCAGGAGATGGAAGCAACCTAAGTGTCCATCATCAGATGAATGGATAAAGAAGATGTGGCACATATATACAATGGAATATTACTCAGCCATTAAAAGAAGCGAAATTGAGTTATTTGTAGTGAGGTGGATGGACCTAGAGTCTGTCATACAGAGTGAAGTAAGTCAGAAAGAGAAAGACAAATACCGTATGCTAACACATATATATGGAATCTAAGGGGAAAAAATGTCATGAAGAACCTAGGGGTAAGACGGGAACAAAGACACAGACCTACTAGAGAATGGACTTGAGGATATGGGGAGGGGGAAGGGGAAGGGGAAGCTGTGACAAAGTGAGAGAGTGGCATGGACATATATACACTACCAAACGTAAAATAGCTAGTGGGAAGCAGCCGCATAGCACAGGGAGATCAGCTCGGTGCTTTGTGACCACCTAGAGGGGTGGGATAGGGAGGGAGGGAGGGAGGGAGACGCAAGAAGGAAGAGGTATGGGTACATATGTATAACTGATTCACTTTGTTATAAAGCAGAAACTAACACACCATTGTAAAGCAATTATACTCCAATAAAGATGTTTAAAAAAAAAAAAAGATTTACCCA
The DNA here is from genome assembly GCF_963924675.1 of Phocoena phocoena. Classification (NCBI taxonomy): domain Eukaryota; kingdom Metazoa; phylum Chordata; class Mammalia; order Artiodactyla; family Phocoenidae; genus Phocoena; species Phocoena phocoena. Next base: position 25,356,872 of record NC_089237.1, on the reverse strand, counting down.
TGGTCACATTGGGCAAGTCATTGGCTTGTTATTGGCTCCATCAGGACTGGAATCAAGTTACTTGACACTTAATTCCCTTCATTTGACTAAGCCTTGTTGATTCTCATTAATATGATTTTTGCTACCATTTTTGTCATCTGCTTATAGATGCACTTTCTATATGAAGGCAACTCAGAGGAGAAATTAATGAGGCATTGAAGGTATTCTGTAAGACAATGACTTTATTTCTGAATGAAAAATGTGTGCAAACCACCTCTTAGACAACATCCTCCCACACAGAGATCAGTGCTACACAGTACACCAGTAAGGTGGATTGTCTGGAAGAACTCAAGTTCCCTTCTGGTCACAAGAAATTCTGATGACACTTATTTGTCTCATGTTCTGCAAACTCTATACTCTTACAAGTTCACACAGTATTTGCAATAAATGGAAAATGCATGAGGTAGATGTTCAAAAAGCTCTTCCAAATCAATAAGAACAATAAAAAGCCATCTGATATAAAGACATGAATGTATTACAAGAAAAAAAATAAATCAACTAACAGACTCACTAAAAAAATAAATAAATTAGAATGTAAGCAAAATAGTGCTGTGCTTTTTTCTTTTTATTTACTTTATGTTGAAACTTAATTTACATACAATAAAGGGCAGACATTTTAAGTGTACAATTTCATGAATTTTAAATATGTAGACAACTGTTTAAGCACCCCTCTGATTAAGATATACAACATTTCTGCCTCTAAAAAGACTCCCTCATGATGTCAACACCACAAAGGAAACCACTATTCCACAGCTTAGTTTTACCTTTTAATGAGATAAATATCTTCTTAGCAATCATTAAATATTTTTAAGAACAATAAGCTCGTATTTTAATGAACATGCAAACCGTCCAGCAATGTAACAATGTTGTAATTTGATTAAGAGCCTTAATAATATCCACACTTTTTTTTTTTAATCTCCCTGTGCTATGCGGTTGCTTCCCACTAGCTATCTACCTTACGTTTGGTAGTGTATATATGTCCTTGCCTCTCTCTCGCTTTGTCACAACTTACCCTTCCACCTCCCCATATCCTCAAGTCCATTCTCTAGTAGGTCTGTGTCTTTATTCCTGTTTCACCCCTAGGTTCTTCATGACATTTTTTTTCTTAAATTCCATATATATGTGTTAGCATACGGTATTTGTCTTTCTCTTTCTGACTTACTTCACTCTGTATGACAGACTCTAGGTCTATCCACCTCATTACAAATAGCTCAATTTCGTTTCTTTTTATGGCTGAGTAATATTCCATTGTATATATGTGCCACATCTTCTTTATCCATTCATCCGATGATGGACACTTAGGTTGTTTCCATCTCCGGGCTATTGTAAATAGAGCTGCAATGAACATTTTGGTACATGACTCTTTTTGAATTATGGTTTTCTCAGAGTATATGCCCAGTAGTGGGATTGCTGGGTCATATGGTAGTTCTATTTGTAGTTTTTTAAGGAACCTCCATACTGTTCTCCACAGTGGCTGTATCAATTTACATTACCACCAACAGTGCAAGAGGGTACCCTTTTTCCACACCCTCTCCAGCATTTATTGTTCCTAGATTTTTTGATGATGGCCATTCTGACTGGTGTGAGATGATATCCCATTGTAGTTTTGATTTGCATTTCTCTAATGATTAGTGATGTTAAGCATTCTTTCATGTGTTTGTTGGCAGTCTGTATATCTTCTTTGGAGAAATGTCTATTTAGGTCTTCTGCCCATATTTGGATTGAGTTGTTTGTTTTTTTGTTATTAAGCTGCATGAGCTGCTTATACATTTTGGAGATTAATCCTTTGTCAGTTGCTTCATTTGCAAATATTTTCTCCCATTCTAAGAGTTGTCTTTTGGTCTTGTTTATGGTTTCCTTTTCTGTGCAAAAGCTTTGAAGTTTCTTTAGGTCCCATTAGTTTATTTTTGTTTTTATTTCCATTTCTCTAGAAAGTGGGTCAAAAAGGACCTTGCTGTGATTTATGTCATAGAGTGTCCTGCCTATGCTTTCCTCTAAGAGTTTGATAGTTTCTGGCCTTACATTAAGGTCTTTAATCCATTTTGAGCTTATTTTTGTGTATGGTGTTAGGGAGTGATCTAATCTCATACTTTTACATGTAGCTGTCCAGTTTTCCCAGCACCACTTATTGAAGAGGCTGTCCTTTCTCCTCTGTACATTCCTGCCTCCTTTATCAAAGACAAGGTGACCATATCTGCGTGGGTTTATCTCTGGGGTTTCTATCCTGTTCCATTGATCTATCATTCTGTTTTTGTGCCAGTACCATACTGTCTTGATTACTGTAACTTTGTAGTATAGTCTGAAGTCAGGGAGCCTGATTCCTCCAGCTCCGTTTTTCATTCTCAAGATTGCTTTGGCTATTCGGGGTCTTTTGTGTTTCCATACAAATTGTGCAATTTTTTGTTCTACCCCTGTGAAAAATGCCAGTGGTAGTTTGATAGGGATTGCATTGAATCTGTAGATTGCTTTGTGTAGTAGGGTCATTTTCACAATGTTGATTCTTCCAATCGAAGAACATGGTATATCTCTCCATCTATTTGTATCATCTTTTATTTCTTTCATCAGTGTCATAATTTTCTGCATACAGGTCTTTTGTCTCCTTAGGTAGATTTATTCCTAGATATTTTATTCTTTTTGTTGCAGTGGTAAGTGGGAAGGTTTTCTTGATTTCACTTTCAGATTTTTCATCATTAGTGTATAGGAATGCCAGAGATTTCTGTGCATTAATTTTGTATCCTGCAACTTTACTAAATTCATTGATTAGCTCTAGTAGTTTTCTGGTAGCATCTTTAAGATTCTCTATGTATAGTATCATGTCATCTGCAAATAGTGACAGCTTTACTTCTTCTTTTCCGATTTGGATTCCTTTCATTTCCTTTTCTTCTCTGATTGCTGTGGCTAAAACTTCCAAAACTATGTTGAATAAGAGTGGTGAGAGTGGGCAACCTTGTCTTGTTCCTGATCTTAGTGGAAATGCTTTCAGTGTTTCACCATTGAGGACGATGTTGGCTGTGGGTTTGTCATATATGGCCTTTATTATGTTGAGGAAAGTTCCCTCTATGCTTACTTTCTGCAGGGTTTTTATCATAAATCGGTGTTGAATTTTGTCAAAAACTTTCTCTTCATCTATTGAGATGATTATATGGTTTTTCTCCTTCAATTTGTTAATATGGTGTATCACGTTGATTGACTTGCGTATATTGAAGAATCCTTGCATTCCTGAAATAAACCCCACTTGATCATGGTGTATGATCCTTTTAATGTGCTGTTGGATTCTGTTTGCTAGTATTTTGTTGAGGATTTTTGCATCTATGTTCATCAGTGATATTGGCCTGTAGTTTTCTTTCTTTGTGACATCCTTGTCTGGTTTTGGTATCAGGGTGATGGTGGCCTTGTAGAATGAGTTTGGAGTGTTCCTCCCTCTGCTATATTTTGGAAGAGTTTGAGAAGGATAGGTGTTAGCTCTTCTCTACATGTTTGATAGAATTCGCCTGTGAACCCATCTGGTCCTGGGCTTTTGTTTGTTGGAAGATTTTTTTTTTTTTTTTTTTTTTACGGGCCCAGCCGCTCCGTGGCATGTGGGATCCTCCCGGACTGGGGCACAAACCCGCGTCCCCTGCATCGGCAGGCGGACTCCCAACCACTGCCCCACCAGGGAAGCCCCTGTTGGAAGATTTTTAATCACTGTTTCAATTTCAGTGCTTGTGATTGGTCCGTTCATATTTTCTATTTCTTCCTGATTCAGTCTTGGCAGGTCGTGCATTTCTAAGAATTTGTTCATTTCTTCCAGGTTGTCCATTTTATTGGCATAGAGTTACTTGTAGTAATCTCTCATGATCTTTTGTATTTCTGCAGTGTCAATTCTTACTTCTCCTTTTTCATTTCTAATTCTACTGATTTGAGTCTTCTCCCTTTTTTTCTTGATGAGTCTCGCTAATGGTTTATCAATTTTGTTTATCTTTTCAAAGAACCAGCTTTTAGTTTTATTGATGTTTGTTATCGTTTCCTTCATTTCTTTTTCATTTATTTCTGATCTGATTTTTATGATTTCTTTCCTTCTGCTAACTTTGGGGTTTTTTTGTTCTTCTTTCTCTAATCGTTTTAGGTGCAAGGTTAGGTTGTTTATTCGAGATGTTTCCTGTTTCTTGAGGTAGGATTGTATTGCTATAAACTTCCCTCTTAGAACTGCTTTTGCTGCATCCCATAGATTTTGCATTGTCGTGTCTCCATTGTCATTTGTTTCTAGGTATTTTTTAATTTCTTCTTTGATTTCTTCAGTGATCACTTCGTTATTAAGTAGTGTATTGTTTAGCCTCCATGTGTTTGTATTTTTTACAGATCTTTTCCTGTAATTGCTATCTAGTCTCATAGCATTGTGGTCGGAAAAGATACTTGATACAATTTCAATTTTCTTAAATTTACCAAGGCTTGATTTGTGACCCAAGATATGATCTATCCTGGAGAATGTTCCATGAGCACTTGAGAAAAATGTGTATTCTGTTGTTTTTGGATGGAATGTCCTATAAATATCAATTAAGTCCATCTTGTTTAATGTATCATTTAAAGCTTATGTTTCCTTATTTATTTTCATTTTGGATGATCTGTCCATTGGTGAACACTACTATGAATGTGTTACTGTCGATTTTCCCTTTTATGGCTGTTAGTATTTGCCTTATGTATTGAGGTGCTCCTATGTTGGATGCATAAAGATTTACAAATGTTATATCTTCTTCTTGGATCGATCCCTTGATCATTATGTAGTGTCCTTCTTTGTCTCTTCTAATAGTCTTTATTTTAAAGTCTATTTTGTCTGATAGGAGAATTGCTACTCCAGCTTTCTTTTGGTTTCCATTTGCATGAAATATCTTTTTCCATCCCCTTACTTTCAGTCTGTATGTGTCTCTAGGTCTGAAGTGGGTCTCTTGTAGACAGCAAATATATGGGTCTTGTTTTTGTATCCATTCAGCCAATCTGTGTCTTTTGGTGGGAGCATTTAGTCCATTTACATTTAAGGTAATTATTGATATGTATGTTCCTATTCCCATTTTCTTAATTGTTTTGGTTTCGTTATTGTAGGTCTTTTCCTTCTCTTGTGTTTCTTGCCTAGAGAAGTTCCTTTAGCATTTGTTGTAAAGCTGGTTTGGTGGTGCTGAACTCTCTCAGCTTTTGCTTGTCTGTAAAGGTTTTAATTTCTCCATCAAATCTGAATGAGATCGTAGCTGGGTAGAGTAATCCTGGTTGCAGGTTTTTCTCCTTCATCACTTTCAATATGTCCTGCCAGTCCCTTCTGGCTTGCAGAGTTTCTGCTGAAAGATCAGCTGTTAACCTTATGGGGATTCCCTTGTGTGTTATTTGTTGTTTTTCCCTTGCTGCTTTTAATATGTTTTCTTTGTATTTAATTTTTGACAGTTTGATTAATATGTGTCTTGGCCTATTTCTCCTTGGATTTATCCTGTATGGAACTCTCTGTGCTTCCTGGACTTGATTAACTATTTCCTTTCCCATATTAGGGAAGTTTTCAACTATAATCTCTTCAAATATTTTCTCAGTCCCTTTCTTTTTCTCTTCTTCTTCTGGAACCCCTATAATTCGAATGTTCGTGTGCTTAATGTTGTCCCAGAGGTCTCTGAGAGTGTCCTCAGTTCTTTTTTCTTTATTCTGCTCTGCAGTAGTTATTTCCACTATTTTATCTTCCAGGTCACTTATCCATTCTTCTGCCTCAGTTATTCTGCTATTGATCCCATCTAGAGTATTTTTCATTTCATTTGTTGTGTTGTTCATCATTGTTTGTTTCATCTTTAGTTCTTCTAGGTCCTTGTTAAATGTTTCTTGCATTTTGTCTATTCTATTTCCAAGATTTTGGATCATCTTTACTATCATTATTCTGAATTATTTTTCAGGTAGACTGCCTATTTCCTCTTCATTTGTTAGGTCTGGTGGGTTTTTATCTTGCGCCTTCATCTGCTGTGTGTTTTTCTGTCTTCTCATTTTGCTTATCTTACTGTGTTTGGGGTCTCCTTTTTGCAGGCTGCAGGTTCGTAGTTCCCGTTGTTTTTGGTGTCTGTCCCCAGTGGCTAAGGTTGGTTCAGTGGGTTTTGTAGGCTTCCTGGTGGAGGGGACTAGTGCCTGTGTTCTGGTAGATGAGGCTGGATCTTTTCTTTCTGGTGGGCAGGTCCACGTCTGGTGGTGTGTTTTGGGGTGTCTGTCGACTTATTATGATTTGGGGCAGTCTCTCTGCTAATGGGTGGGGTTGTGATCCTGTCTTGCTAGTTGTTTGGCATAGGGTGTCCAGCACTGTAGCTTGCTGGTCGTTGAGTGAAGCTGGGTGCTGGTGTTGAGATGGAGATCTCTGGGAGATTTTCGCCGTTTGTGCAGCTGGGAGGTCTCTTGTGGATCAGTGTCCCGAAGTTGGCTCTCCCACCTCAGAGGCACAGCACTAACTCCTGGCTACAGCACCAAGAGCCTTTCATCCACACGGCTCAGAAGAAAAGGGAGAAAAAGTAGAAAGAAAGAATTAGTAGAAGTAGAAAGAAAGAAAGGAGGGAGGGAGGGAGGGAGGAAGGAAGGAAGGAAGGAGGGAAGGAAGGAAAATAAGAAAGAAGATAAAGTAAAATAAAATAAAGTAAGATAAAATATAATAAAGTTATTAAAATAAAAAGATAATTATTAAGAGGAAAAAAACAAAACAACGGATGGCTAGAACCCTGGGACAAATGGTGGAAGTGAAGCTATACAGACAAAATCTCACACAGAAGCATACACATACACACTCACAAAAAGAGGAAAAGGGGAAAAAAATCATAAATTTTGCTCTCAAAGTTCACCTCCTCAATTTGGGATTATTCATTGTCTAAAGGAGGGAAGGAAGGAAAGAAAGAACGAAGATAAAGTAAAATAAAATTGTTATTAAAATAAAAGTAATTATTAAGAAAAAATTTTTTTGAAAAAACGGACGGATAGAACCCTCGGACAAATGGTGGAAGCAAAGCTATACAGACAAAATCTCACACAGAAGCATACACATACACACGCACAAAAAGAGGAAAAGGGGAAAAAATCATAAATCTAGCTCTCAAAGTCCACCTCCTCAATTTGGGAAGATTCGCTGTCTATTCATGTATTCCACAGGTGCAGGTACGTCAAGTTGATTGTGGAGCTTTAATCCACTGCTTCTGAGGCTGCTGGGAGAGATTTCCCTTTCTCTTCTTTGCTCGCACAGCTCCAGGGGCTCAGCTTTGGATTTGGCCCCGCCTGTGCGTGTAGGTCGCCGGAGGGCGTCTGTTCTTCGCTGAGACAGGATGGGGTTAAAGGAGCCGCTGATTGGGGGCTCTGGCTCACTCAGGCCACGGGGGAGGGAGGGGCACGGAGTGGGGGGGGGGAGCCTGCGACAGCAGAGGCCGGCGTGTCGTTGCACCAGCCTGAGGCGCGCCGAGCGTTCTCCGGGGAAGTTGTCCCTGGATCCCGGGACCCTGGCAGTGGCAGGCTGCACAGGCTCCCCGGAAGGGGGGTGTGGAGAGTGACCTGTGCTCGCTCACAGGCTTCTTGGTGGCGGCAGCAGCAGCCTTAGCGTCTCATGTCTGTCTCTGGGGTCCGCGCTTTTAGCCGCGACTCGCGCCCGTCTCCGGAGCTCCTTTAAGCAGCGCTCTTAATACCCTCTCCTCGCTCACCAGGAAACAAAGAGGGAATAAAAAGTCTCTTGCCTCTTAGGCAGGTGCAGACTTTTCCCAGGACTCCCTCCGGGCTAGCCGTGGTGCACTAACCCCTTCAGGCTGTGTTCACGCCGCCAACCCCAGTCCTCTCCCTGTGCTCCAATCGAAGCCCGAGCCTCAACTCCCTGCCCCGCCCGCCCCGGCGTGAGCAGACAAGCCTCTTGGCCTGGTGAGTGCCGGTGGGCACCGATCCTCTGTGCGGGAATCTCTCTGCTTTGCCCTCTGCATCCCCGTTGCTGTGCTCTCCTCCGCTCCGAAGCTTTCCCCCTGTGCCACCCGCAGTCTCTGCCCGCGAAAGGGCTTCCAAGTGTGTGGAGACCTTTCCTCCTTCACAGCTCCCTCCCACTCGTGCAGGTCCCGTCCCTATTCTTTTGTCTCTGTTTTTTCTTTTGCCCTACCCAGGTACGTGGGGGGTTTCTTGCCTTTTGGGAGGTCTGAGGTCTTCTGCCAGCGTTCAGTAGGTGTTCTGTAGGAGTTGTTCCACGTGTAGATGTATTTCTGGTGTATCTCTATCCACACATTTTGATTGATTAATCCCTTAGCTATGGAATTGAATGGAGACATTAATGATAATATTACATCAGTTTTCTCATAATTATTATGATTGTGAAAAAATGGAAATTATATAATTCCCAACTGAAATTCTTCAATTAATTATGGTGCCTTTATATATGGACTCCTGTGGAGTCTTTAACATTCAAGATTATTGGAGAATATTGAATGATTTGTGGAAAATCTGGAAATATTCATTGAAAAGGTGATATGCAAACTTGGGTTTGATGATGAGATTTTAGCTATAATACCAAAAGCAACATCTATGAAAGAAAAAAATGATAAATTGGACTTTATTAAAATTTATAACTTCTGCTCTATGAAAGCCATTGTTAAGAATATAAGCTACAGCCTGTGGAGAAAATATTTGCAATGCACATATCTGGTAAAGGACTTGAATACAAAATATACAAAGAACTTCTTAAAGTCAACTGTAAGAAAAAAAAATTTTTTTAAATGGGCAAAAGATTTGACACCAAAAGCAAAAGACCCTTTTCAAACAGACCCATTCTACCTGAATCTGTATGATATATTGGGCTTCCGCATATCATTTCACTTGGAAAGAAACTTTAGTGTCTAGATAAAATATTTGGAAATCACCACCCTAAAAGATCGGTATTTGCCACCCAGTTCTTAGGCTCCACAACAGAACATTCCAGGGCATTAAGACTTGAAGATTCCTGGATTCTATCATTCTGCTAAGGCTCTATCAAGCTACCTGTATGAGGTTCTAAAGGAGCCTGACTGATTTAGGATGGCAGGGACACGAATCTGATAAAGAGACCAGGCAAAGCCTTAGGGCCCCGTCCCAGACCTCCCGGGACATGGGGAGGGTCAGGCACTTGGTTCTCTTCGCTCTGTTAGGAACTCAGCTTCTACTCTTCCTTTCCAACAGATCATGTTCCATTTCAAAGAAATCAGAGCCCTTCATAGACCAATAAGGTCACTTCCTACACTTTACTGGGCATAACCACATACCCTTCCACCACTGCCCCACCATCTAAACAAATGATGGAAGCTGCACGACTTCCTTTTCTCAGTGTTTGGAAATCACCACCAGGATCTGGTACCTACTCACCACATTTAGGGGCCTAGTTTATCCTTCCTTAGACATGACCCTGCCCGTGTGCTCTGCTCCCTATAAAAGGCAGGCAGATCAGCCAGAGGAGCCAGAGTTGCAGAGAAGCTGAGACCAACTCAGAAACCTCCAGCTCTCAGGCTGAAGCTCCCGTGCTCACCCTCCGGTATGAAGGTTCTCTGCAGCACTTCTGTGTCTGCTGCTCACAGCAGCTGTCTTCAGCACCCAGGTGCTGGCTCAGCCAGGTAAGCCTCCTCTCTTCTTAAGCCTTAACATTTTAACTACCCCAGGTACTAATACCTGGCATGAGTCATCCCATGCTTGCTGCATAGCCTACATTAAAAAGATGGAGAGAATGAAATCCAGAGGGGAATTAAGAAGAGCTGGCATGTCACAACTGGTCAGAGGCAGAACCAGAACTAGAAGCCCAGGCCACTGGAGCCAGGCTCCACGATCTTTCTCGACACCAGCTTTGGGACATTAAATGCAGCTGCTATCTCAACAATCCTTACCTTGTTTGGAGATGTGGCACAGAAGGAAGAACCATTTCTCATTGTGGATAGGAAGGACATTTCGGGCAGTAGTAGAGAGGAAGAAACTCTTGCTGGAGGTTTCAAATGTTGGCTTACAGTCCAGGGTAGCTCCCAGAAGGGTGGCTGTGTAAGGAGGAAAAGGACCCAGAGGCATCTCAGCATGTGACTTAGGTTGGCTCTAAGCCCATGGGGACAAATAGCTGGGAAGCAAGGTCTTAGAACTTATCTTCCCAGGGTCAGAGGTTTTGGATCTGTAGACCCTCCGAATCACGCTACAAGGATTAATCTTGTTACTCAAGATTTCGCCATCTGCAGTCAACAATGAGGGGCCCCATAGTTCAGCAGAGGAAATTGACTCACAGATAACATTTTATCTATGGGATCTGGACTAAAGCTCTGAACTAGGGAATGGTAGGTCTTAGTTAGAACTTGTGTATTTGCTTTGTCTTCTACCTTCTCCTTCTTCTCTTACAAATGCAGGCTGACAATACATTATAACTCTCTGATGCTTTGCAAAATGTTTTTCAGATTCAGTTTCCATCCCAATCACTTGCTGCTTTATTGTGATCAGTAAGAAGATCCCCTTCAAGAAGCTGGACAGCTACACAAGAATCACCAACAGCCGGTGTCCCCAGGAAGCTGTGATGTGAGTGGACCATGCCCGGGCACCGTCAGCCAAACATTCTATCTGAGTTCTATACTTCCAAATGAGTCAGATAAATATGCCATCTAATCCAAAGGACCCTTTACCCCATAGACAAATGAAGCCCATGAGAAGGAATCCATACTCACTCCAGGCTCTTCTGGAAGCTTGGTCAGATCATCCAAGTTCCTTTAGCCAGGAGCTAAAGGAAGGCTTCCCCTGGAGCAGTAACAACAGAACTTCCTTTCTGGAAGAGAGGCCTCTTCCTCCCTTTTCCCCTTCTCCCTGTCCCCATCCAGGCTCCTCACACAGGGAGCAAGGGCTAATCATGTCCAGGGGACAACGGGCCAAGCTCCTGGGCAAAATCCTCAAGACACTTGATTTAACTGTGCCCTCTTTTCCCCACAGCTTCAAGACCAAAGCAGACAAGGAGGTCTGTGCTGACCCCAAGCAGAAGTGGGTCCAGAATTCCATAAAGCTCCTGGATCGAAAGCCCCAAGCCCTGAACGCTTGAACCTTCGTACCTGGACTGAGAGACAGTCAGAGCCCTGGAAAATCTTATTTATTTCCCCCCACCCTTCCCCAGCTGTATTATTTTATTATAATGTCCAAAAAGAGGTTCTTTGTTTAATAATTTAAAACACATAGTTTCTTAAACAATAATTCTATTTAAGTTATTGATGTTTTAACTTTATCTGCCATAAATCCTAATGAATGTAAAAACACAACATCTGGTGATGAGTTTTCCTTTGCGAGCTCAATTAAGCTCATGGTAAGATGGCACTGTTCTCCCTCCTACCTGCCTGTAGTATCCTGAGGTCCTTCCACTGATCATCAGAGTGAAACACCTTTGGATTCTTAGGAAATCAGTGCTCCTGGAAGTCGATGTGTGCTATGTAGTATTGTGAAGGAAATTAATGTTATTAAATGACTATGGTGTTTTCAAAGAAAAAAATCTATATAATTTTAAACTACTTGGTCTTATTTTTCATGGGGTAACATTTGGCAGGAAGGGAGAAAATGGCAGTAGTGAGTGACAATTGGGGGTGTGAGGATCATCCTCTAAATTGAGTCTTTTGGACTCAGCTGAGGATTACGGAGAACCTAGAAGGACCAGACCAGACTGTTCCAGCCCTGTGGCTCCAGTCCCTAAATCACCTGCCCTTATTTAATAGAATCTAGAGTCCTATTGCTTTTCTCTCCACACTTACCTTTGCCTGGTCTCTCTCTTGATCTCTTGCAAGAGTCTGCAAACTTTTCTCCATAGCCCCAGGTTTTCTCCATCTAATTAATTCTCAAACCCAGAGTAATGTCCCAGAAATGAAACTGAGTCTAACAGGAAACTAGATGTCTATAACTTAGAGGTCCACTTAAGGTTCTTTACTGGAGATGAGCCTTCAACAGGACCAGTCTTGAGAGATTGGAATATGATGGGAAATGAAAGGATTCTTCAGAACTGATACAGGAGGGAGATGAGGGGAGGGGGCCAGAGGAAGGAATCAAGCTCTGGGAAGAAAGAGGAGTCAGAGTTTTAGAAACGCAGGTTGGAGCCAGGTTGTAGGGGCTCTTGAATTTCAGATTGGGAAGTCAGCAGGTAATAGAGATGCACCGAAAATTTTGAAATAGGAGAGAAGGATAATATCGCATTCAGAGGCGAGCATCAGGAAGAATAACCTAGTATCTGAGTACAGGATGGAGTGTTAGAGATAGAGGCCTGAGAGCAGGCTGCTGCCATGGTGCAGGGGAAATGATGGGGACATAAATGGTACAGGGTGGGAGTGGAGATGAAGTGAGGAAGAATGGGCCAGAAAGAGTGATAGGTTAAATGTTGTAGAAGGTTGAGAATAATTGACCAAGACACAGACCCTTCTCTTATAATCTTGCAAACCAATATCTACAGGGCTTGCACCCTTGAGACACAGAATGATTCATCTCTGTCACTACACCCTCAGCCCCCAATCTCAAGAATTTGCAAAATCCATTTGAAGGCATGGAATCTCCTTTCCTTAATAGCCCCTTAAGGTCAAGATTCTCTTGTACTTCATGAGCATAGCTGGCTCCTTTTTCAGACATGAGACCCACAGTACCAAGGCAGAAAGACCAGACCCCTCATTAAGGGAAAGAAGATTATTGTCCTGCTGACCCAAGTCCAGGGGGGCTGTCATTGGTTGGAGAAATACCATGATTCCAGTACAAACATGGAAACATAGCAAGGCAATGTTTCTGGGCTCTGATCCCAGAACTGACCCTGACTCTCTGAGTCACTTACAGCAAGTCAATTTCTCTCTCTGGCAATAAGATGCCCCATACAAAAGTGGAAGTTGTTCTGTGTCACAGGCAGGAAGTGAGAGGATCTGGCAGACAACCTCATAAACTCTCTCCTGCTCTAGGAGCCATGTATCCTGGGACCTTGGCCACATCTGTTGGCTAGGGCCAGGAAGAAAGTGCCTAGAATTAAAACCACTGAGCCAGCCAGGAGCCCAGCCTAATGGCAAACACCTGCAAGTCAGGTATATAACCTGTCTGAAGATGAGCTTTCCATTGAAGTCCAAGGTAGCACACCTAAACCCCAGGCATCTAAATAAGGCACCTAAATGTCAGCTGGGCAAAAGGAGTGCTTTCCAACCACAGTAGGCTCCATCCAGTTCTAACCATTCTCTTCCACAGTCTCAAGGTCAAGCTCCCTCTGGAGATCTGGGCCCAGGGTTTCATGAACCACCTAGACACAAATCCTAAATTCCAAAGGCAAGAGACTCACCCTAAACTGGCACCAGGCCACAGCACAAGACACAATCCATTTGTTTTCCCCGAGCATTACCCAGAGGCACTCTGGGATTATGTCGTTGTATTTCAAATCACAATGAACTTTATTAATGACATTAAACATAAATGTGTTAAGTGATATGTCATCTTATTTAAGTTGTTGATGTTTATGTGCCTTAACTTGGATATTAATGTTTTGAAAATCCCCATAAAAATAGAGCTGGCATATGACCTTGCAATCCCACTCCTGGGCGTATATCCAGAGAAAAACGTTGTCTGAAAGGATACATGCACCCCAGCACTGTTTACAAGCCAAGACACGGAAGCGACCTAAATGTCCATCGACAAAGGAATGGATAAAGAAGATGTGGTACATATATACAATGGAATATTACTCAGCCACTAAAAAGAATGAAACAATGCCATTTGCAGCAACATGGATAGACCTAGAGATTGTCATACTGAGTGAAGTAAGTTAGGCAGAGAAAGAGAAATATCGTATGATATGCCTTGTATGCGGAATCTAAAAAGAAATGATACAAATGAACGTATTTACAAAACAGAAACAGACTCACAGACCTTAGAGAATGAACTTATGGTTACCAGAGGGAAGGGTGGGGCGGAAAGGATAGTTAGGGAGTTTGGGACTGACATGTACACACTGCTACATTTAAAATGGATAACCAACAAGGACCTACTGTATAGCACAGGGAACTCTGCTCAATGTTATGTGGCAGCCTGGATGGCAGGGGAGCTTGGGGAGAATGGTTACATGTATCTGTATGGCTGAGTCGCTTTGCTGTGCCTCTGAAATTATCACAATATTGTTAATTGGCTATACCCCAATATAAATTAAAACTTTTTTTAGAAAAAGAAAAACACATCCTTCCACGAATGGGTTCATATCTGTGAGCACAATTCATTCCCTTGTCAACTGGGGGCAAAGAACTGGTGAGGTCACTTGAAGCTGACAAGCATCCTCTAGGGCTCTCCTCTGATTCACCCTGGGCTCGGGCAGGGAGCTTGCTGCGGGCTTGGACTCATTTCACTCTCTCAGCAACTGCTCTGTGTCTCCTCACTTCTTGCTTTCTGCACACAGGCTCCTCCTTGGGTGTCATCTCAGGTCAGGGGTTGGCTCAGCCTGCACATTTGCCTGAGGCTCACAAGTGCGGGGCAGTGAACACTCTGGGTGACAACTTTCCACCAATGCAGGGTGGAAGGCAGATGTTTAAATGCTTCTGCCACCCTTCCTTCCGGCGGCTGATTCTGAGAGCCATTCTGCAGGCATGTCAGTCAGTTCAGGAGAAGCTATCCCCATCGCCCTATACCGACCTTGATTCTGCATGCTTCTGTTCGTTCCTCCTCCTTTTCCGTCTCACTCGGCTGCCTCTCAGTCATGATCTCTGGGGTCACTTCCCAAAGGAGCTATGTATGAGAGAAGTTCTCATCTCAGGCTCTGCCTTATTGATTCATTGTTTTATGCAGTCAATATTTGTTCTCCTTCTCCCAGCCAATGCCTGGATTTCAACAGGCAAGTTCGCTGGCTCAGGGCCAGGGATTTAGCTGGGCATTTGTTTGGTGTGTTTACCAAGGCTGGGGCTGGGGTCAAGATCAGGGACTCACCCAGTATGTTCTTTGGGACCAGGGCTGGGGCCAAGACTGTGGACTCAACCAGCATGTTTGGTAGAACTGGGTTCAAGAGGTCAGCCCACAAGTCAGGGTCAACCGGATGAGGACTGAGTTAGCCACGTAGCTAGGAGAATGGTGACCTAAAGAAGGATTTAGCAAATAAGTAAATGTATTGAAGATAATGGAAGCCATCTCCCTTACTGTTGGAGAAGCTTCCATAGAAAAATATGGAATGTTGGAAGCTAGAAAAACCCTGTGGTGTTGGACTGCAATTGGAGGTATCAGTGTGAACCTGTACTATCTACCTGTACTATCTACCTGTATCTACCATTACACGTAGATAGTACATATAGATAGATAGATAGACAGATAGATAAAGATAGATGGATAGATAGATGGATAGATAGATTGATAGAGATAGATAGATAGATAAGTAGATAGATAGATATACACACATGGATGATAGGACATGCATATATTAAGCATATGCTCAACCACCAAACACCTTTCCAGATATGGCTAAATATTTTCCAGAGTTATGTCACCAGTTTACACTCACTCCTACCAGCAATGTATGAGAGTTTGAGTTATTCCATATTTGGTATTTCAACACTTGGTACTGTCATTCTTTTTAAGTTAGCCATGATGATTATGTGTATAATTCCACATACTTATGGTTTAAATTTAAATGTTTATTTAAATGTTTATTAGATATCTTCTTTTATGAAGGTCCACTTCATATCCTTTGCCCATTTGTAGATGGTTTAGATTTGGATCTTGTCTATTTTTAGATTGCCTGTCTTTGTATTATGAATTTGTAGAAGTATTTTCTATATTCTGAATAGGAATCTTTTGACAGACATGTGAACTGAAATATCTTCTCATAATCTGTTATTTTATTTTTCACTCCTGTTTTGCCTTTTGATGATACAGCTTCCTGATTTGATTTGATTTGATTGATTGATTGATTTCCATGGAAGGGCTTACAAAGACCAAGATGGAGGTAACTAGAGAGATACAGGATCAGGGTGCTGTACACATGTGCTGAATTGTTCTTGGGCAACAGGTTCAAATGCAATTAATTGGCCTAAGAGAAATTTCTGTCTCACTCTTCAGTGAGTAAGTAGATCAGAACCTAGTTTTTAACCCCATTGAGTTGGAACTTCTCTGTGTATATCTCTTGGGAGAGAAATGTATTTCAACTCAGCATCGCCTACTGAGTGCCACTGTGTGCTTGGTGCAATGCTGGCACTGTTGAGGGTGCCATTACGGTGGTAAAAGAGACTCAGCACCCCCATCAGGACTTCCTCATCATGCACTAATGAGTATCACTGGGCAGAGGCCAGAGGATAGTTGGCCCAAGATAGGCCTTTGCTGATTTACCAGAGAGAGGTGGGGTTAAGAGCATCCAAGGAGGGGGATACTTAGAGCAAAGGCCTCAAATAAGGAAAAGTCCAGAGGGATTGGGGAATGGCAAAGAGACCTCAGTGGCTAGAGTTAGTTTTAGGCTTTGCATTGTGTATGTGGATGGGGAGAGGCTAGGATGGGGAACCCCCGTCTTGTCGACCTTCTTAACAGGAAATACAGCTTCCTAATTTTAAAATAGTCCATTTATCAATATGTTCCTTTATGGTTAGTGCTTTTGTTTTCTGTTAGAGAAAACTTTTTTTAACCATACATCACAAAGTTATTCTTTTACATTATCTTCAAAAAGCGTTATTTTTTGTTGCTCACATTAGAACACATTTCGGGTACGCTGAAAGTACGCTGAAAGCGATCAAGATTTTATTTTTCCATATAAATATCCAATTGATTCAGCATCAGTTATTCAAAAGAGTTCTTTTACTTAACTACTCCACAGTGCAAACTTAGGTTATATCCAACATCAACATATGTATGGTTCTACTTCTGCACTCTTTAATCTGTTCCCTTGGCATATCATCCATTCTTGGAACAATGGCACCATGTCATAATGACTATTGCTTTCTAAAAACTGTTAACATCTGGGAGTGTAAGTCCTACAACTTTGTTCTTCTTTAAAAGTCGTCTTAACAATTTTTGGTTTCTTATTTCTCCTTTAAAAGGAATCAGCTTGTCAATCTCCACAAAATTCTTGCTTGGATTTTAATTGGGATTACATTGAATTAGGAGGAAAATCTGTTACCGAATCAAATTTGGGTCCACTCGCCTGTGGACAGAAGAACTTCCGTTTCTTTGGCCACTGCACCAGGGTGTGCCAAATACAAAGTTTTTTCTGCCTGTATTTTCTATTTAGTCGTGGGAAGGGGCAGCCTCAGGCATTCATCCTGGGAGTCTCCCCCAAAGAGAGGACAGCAGAAACTAAAAACTATAAACACCTGAATTAGCAATGCAACAACAGGCAAAATGCTAAGACCCCAGTGGGTAGGGAGACTGCACACCTCAGTTTGCCCAGGACAATTCTGCCTCACCCCTGTCTGGCTTGGAAAATCAATTACATGAGAATCTTCCCACAGAGGAGAACCCTTATGTCTTTTTAGGCTCCTTGGATCATTGGTAAGTATTCATTTTTTACTATATGCTGGTCCAGAGCATGACCAGAAAGATGAATCTGTTTTCTAGAGTAGAAGTAGGAGGGCTTGAGCTGGAAGGTCATCAGCCATCTATTTCAGAGCAAGTTTGGTTCCCTATGAAATCTGTGAAGCCAGACCCAATGTAAGCCAGACCTCACATTAAAAAAAAAAAAAAAAGAAAAAAAGAATGTTTATTTCAAAGAGGATAAAAAGAAACACCCAGGGCTTCCCTGGTGGCGCAGTGGTTGAGAGTCCGCCTGACGATGCAGGGGACACGGGTTCGTGCCCCGGTCCGGGAAGATCCCACATGCCGCGGAGCGGCTGGGCCCGTGAGCCATGGCCACTGAGCCTGCGCTCCGCAACGGGAGAGGCCACAGCAGTGAGAGGCCCGCGTACCGCCAAAAAAAAAAAAAAAAAAAAAAAAAAGAAACACCCAGAGAGCTGAAGGAGTGTGAATGCCTGATTACAGTCTTCTTTGGATAAAACAGAAACTTTGCTTCTGTGGTATGTGTGTTTAGGCAGATTAAATTGATGCTTGATTATAAACCCCAGGGTAGAAAGAAAATAAATATGTTCTTGAAGACTAGGAGTTCCCAATAGGAGGAAGAGAAAAAAAAGTCATTAGCTAATACCCTGATGGCTGCCGTCTCTAGGAAAGTCTAGATAGATCTCATCATGGTACCTCTGTGCTCAGAGACCCTCTGTGGATGGCTCACCATCTCCCCAGAATATCCATGCTCCCTAGCATGGCACTCACGACCCTCCTATCTGAATCCAAAATATTTTCTCTTCCTCCTTCTCCTCTTGTACCCTCTCCTAAGTCACACAGCAGAGGGCTTACCACGTGCCAACACCTTCTGAGCTTTGCTGCCTGAGGGCCTTCATCCCTCCCCTTCTTTACCTGTTGGAAAATGCTAATCAACCTTTAAAGCCCAATTGTAACGGCTAAATGCCTTCTAAGCCCTTTCTTAGCACCTTTCTTCGGCCCCTTTTTTCTTTTTTTTTTGCAGTACGCAGGCCTCTCACTGCTGTGGCCTCTCTCGCTGCGGAGCACAGGCTCCGGACGCGCAGGCTCAGCGGCCATGGCTCACCGGCCCAGCCGCTCCGCGGCATGTGGGATCTTTCCGGACCGGGGCACGAACCCGAACCCGTATCCCCTGCATCGGCAGGCGGACTCCCAACCACTGCGCCACCAGGGAAGCCCTGAAATAAACATTCTCGCAAAATAGTGCAACCTCAGAATACAGATCAAGGGATAGGGCTCAAAAAAAAAAAAAAAAAAAAAAAAAAAAAAGATGGGTGGAAGACCTAAACAGGATATCCAGATGGCCAATAGGCACATGAAAAGATGATGAACAGCGCTAATTATCAGAGAAATGCAAATCAAAACCACAGTGAGGTATCACCTCACACTGGTGAGAACGGCCATAGTTTAAAAGTCTACAAATAACAAATGCTGGAGAGGGTGTGGAGAAAAGGGAACCCTCCTACACTGTTGGTGGGGATGTAAACTGATACAGCCACTATGGAGAACAGTATGGAGATTCCTTAAAAAACTAAAAATACAGTTGCCATATGATCCAGCAATCCCACTCCTGGGCATATATCTGGAAAGAAAACTCCAATTCGAAAAGATACATGTACCCCAATGCTCATAGCAGCACTATTTACAATAGCCAAGATACGGAAGCAACATAAGTGTCCATCAATACATGAAGAGATAAAGAAGATGTGGTGTGTGTGTGTGTATATGTGTGTGTATATATATATGACCTTCAAGATGGCAGAAGAGTAAGACGTGGAGATCACCTTCCTCCCCACAGATTCATCAGAAATACATCTACACGTGGAACACCTCCTACAGAATACCCACTGAAAGCTGGCAGGAGACCTCAGACTTCCCAAAAGGCAAGAAACTCCCCCACGTACCTGGGTAGGGCAAAAGAGAAAACAGAGACAAAGAATAGGGACGGGACCTGCACGAGTGGGAGGGAGCTGTGAAGGAGGAAAAGTCTCCACACACTAGACCCCTTCGCGGGCGGAGACTGCTGGTGGCAGAGGGGGAGCTTCGGGTCCGCGGAGGACAGCGCAGCCACAGGGGTGCAGGAGGCAAAGCGGAGAGATTCCCGCACAGAGGATCGGTGCCGACCGGCACTCACCAGCCCGAGAGGCTTGTCTGCTCCCCGCCGAGGCGGGCGGGGCTGCGAGCTGAGGCTCGGGCTTCAGTCAGAGCGCAGGGAGAGGACTGGGGTTGGCGGCGTGAACACTCCCTGAAGGGACTAGTGCGCCACAGCTAGCCGGGAGGGAGTCCGGGAAAAGTCTGGAGATGCCCAAGAGGCAAGAGATCATTGTCTTGGAGAGCGCGAGGAGAGGGGATTCAGAGCACCGCCTAAACGAGCTCCAGAGACGGGCGCGAGCCGCGGCTAAAAGCGCGGACCCCAGAGACAGACGTGAGACGCTAAGGCTGCTGCTGCCGCCACCAAGAAGCCTCTGAGCGAGCACAGGTCACTCTCCACACCCCCCTTCCGGAGAGCCTGTGCAGCCTGCCACTGCCAGGGTCCCGGGATCCAGGGACAACTTCCCCGGAGAACGCTCGGCGCGCCTCAGGCTGGTGCAACGAGCTGGTGCCTCTGCCGCCGCAGGCCCGCCCCGCACTCCATGCCCCTCCCTCCCCCGGCCTGAGTGAGCCAGAGCCCCCGAATCAGCTGCTCCTTTAACCCCGTCCTGTCTCAGCGAAGAACAGACGCCCTCCGGCGACCTACACGCACAGGCGGGGCCAAATCCAAAGCTGAGCCCCGGGAGCTGTGAGAACGAAGGAGAGAAAGGGAAATCTCCCCCAGCAGCCTCAGAAGCAGCGGATTAAAGCTCCACAATCAACTTGATGTACCTGCACTTGATGTACCTGCACCTCAGAAGCAGCGGATTAAAGCTCCACAATCAACTTGATGTACCTGCACCTGTGGAATACATGAATAGACAACGAATCATCCCAAATTGAGGAGGTGGACTTTGAGAGCAAGATTTATGATTTTTCCCCTTTTCCTCTTTTTGTGAGTGTGTATGTGTATGCTTCTGTGTGAGATTTTGTCTGTATAGCTTTGCTACCACCATTTGTCCGAGGGTTCTATCTGTCCGTTTTTTAAAAAAATTTTTTTCTTAATAATTACTTTTATTTTAATAACAATTTTATTTTACTTTATCTTCGTTCTTTCTTTCCTTCCTTCCCTCCTTTAGACAACGAATCATCCCAAATTGAGGAGGTGGACTTTGGGAGCAACTGTAGACTTGGGGTTTGCTTTCTGCATCTAATTTGTTTCTGGTTTTATGTTTAAGCTAGTTTAGTATTTAGAGTTTATTATCATTGGTAGACTTGTTTATTGATTTGGTTGCTCTCTTCCTCCTTTATATATATATATAAATATATATATATAATTTTTTTATCCAGCCATAAAAAACAATGAAATAATGCCATTTGCAGCAACATGGATGGACCTAGAGATTATACTAAGTGAAGTAAGTCAGAAAGAGAAAGACAAATACCATATGATATCACTTATATGTAGAATCTAAAATATGATACAAATGAACTTATTTACAGAACAGAAACAGACTCAGACATAGAAAACAAACATTGTTACCAAAGGGGAAAGGGGGTGGGGGAAGGATAAATTAGGAGTTTGGGATTAGCAGATACAAACTACTATATGTAAAATAAATAAACAAGGTCCTACTGTACAGCACAAGGAATTATATTCAATATCCTGTAATAAACCATAACGGGAAAGAATATGTAAAATAACATATATATATATAACTGAATCACTTTGATATATACCAGAAACTAACACAACATTGTAAATTAACTATACTTCAATGAACATAAAAATTTTTCAAAATTGAAATTATTGGCACAGGACTGAGCACTTTGCATGCACTCATTATCTTATTGGGTTCTCAGAACATCACAATGAGGTAATAATTAGCAATCAGTTCCTCTTAGAGGCTCAGAGAGGTAAGCAATTTGCTCCAAATCATATAACCAGTAAACGACAAATACAGTACTTAAATCCATGTCTGGTTGACTCCAGACCCCAGGCTCCTAAACATGTTTTCTTACAAGATAATAGGTCCTGAAGCAGAGGGAAGGACAGACAGGAGTCCCTTCAGCTGGAAGTGTTTGAATGTCCCCCCACTCACTCAATTTGGAGAAGAGTTTGGGGTGCATGTGTAGGAGTGGATTGTAAGAGGATGATAACATACAAGACTCAGTTGGTTAAATTCACTGGCATGAATGTGCTTATCCAGAATTCAGGATTCAATGCACTAGCACAAGTACTTGGGGATGATGAATATTTAGCTAGATTGGCTGATTGGAATCTAGGCTTTAAAACAGGCCTGCAGTTGATGAAGTTGAAATGCCAGAACTCCCCTGGGACATTAGGAAGGTGTCTAAAGGCTCAGGGAAGTGGGTCTATTGAAAAGGATCTGTTATGTGCAAGCTGCCTAGCCATCCCTAACTGCACTCCCGGGCAAGGCCAGAGGACACTCCCTTTACCAAGGCATGCTTTGATGGGGCCGTGAGAGGAGGCCAGCGTCCTTAAGAGCTCTCTGGTGGCTATTCACTACAGGTCAGAGATGGCCACGGGATATGCTGGAATCCCGCGGTTCTCAAATTTTAGTGCCCATTAAGAATCACCTGGAGGGCTTGATACAACACAGTCTGCCATCCTACTATTGGTGACAATTTAAGTTATCATGATGCCAGCAGCTGCCATTATTATGCTCCTAAAATATATGAGCAACCCAATTCCAGAATCCCATTTAGAAGGTCTATTACCAGAAGCCACTTCTGGTACCTAAACCTCTGTCAGTGAGGAAGAAATAGATAACACTGAAATTGGAATGATTTGAGGAGGGTTTAATAAAAATGCTATTTACCAAGATGTGGGCTGGGTGTGGAGAAACCATAGGGCTGCTTTGGTACTCTGAGGCTAGTGACAGCATGGTGACCACGCTTGGACCTGAAGGAGCAAGGACAGAGTGTGGTTCCCCAAAACTGGACGGAGAGAGTCATAGAGAGGGCCACCTGGAAAGGAAGTGAAAACCATTGGTTGAGGGCTGCATCCAGGCAGAGGTATAAGGAGGCAACAGAGAAATCAGTACTTCATCCTAACTACTCCCTCTTTCCAACACCCTGCAGGGTTCCCTCATGTCCAAACCCAACCCAAAGCCAGAAGACCTGCAATCTCATTGACGTGATCCACAAAAGAATGGCATGTGTGTCTGCAGGGACAAACTTGAAATCTTTTCTTTTGTGGTTCCTGAGAAGTTTTTATGTCAAAGACTTATAAAATGAGTCGAAGAGTAAACACTTTTGATATTCCCTGGAAGCGATTGTGTAAGATCAGAATTATTTGTTCTTGGAATGCTTGGAGGAAGAGCTGTTAAAGCTTCTGGAGACTGGAGGATGTGTTGTGGGAAGGTTTTCCATTACTGACTCAATTTCTTAAATAGTTTGAGGATTAAAAAAAATTTTTTTCTTGCAATCTGCTAAGTTAGATTTTAAGAAATCCGTCCACTTCTTCTAAATTAAAGTTGCTGGCATAAGGTTCTTATTTTCTTCTTGGTGTCTGCAGGCTCTGTAGTGATGTTCCCTACTGGTGCCTTTTTTCCTTTTTTCATGGTCAGTTCAGGAGAGTTTCAGCTTCTTTGTAGGCTTGTCAAAGAACCAAATTTGAGACTCTTTAGCCCTTTGTCTATATATTCTTTTCTATTTCACAAAACATAGCTCTTTATTTCATTTCTTTTACTATCACTGGGCTTGTTTTGCTAGAGTAGAAAAACTTGCAAGGATGGAAAGTGGACAGGAGAATATTCCAAGCAGGTGCAAAAAGCAAGCAAAGTCTGGGAGCCAAGAATGAGCATGGGGATAGGAACACTCAGGCCAAGGGCCTTGCCAGGTATTCTATCATAGTCCAAGCTGTTCCCTCCTTGCCACCGTGCTCATTGGCACTCCCCCCCACCACCCCAAGCTCCTAGCTCAGACCCCTTGCAGGAGGGAGCCAGGTTCAGGAACAAAGAGCCCACTTCATTGCTCTGTTCCCCACCCCGTCCTATCAATGATCCTTCCTGAAAACAAGGGGCTTAGACAAATCAGTGGTTTTCAAACCGTATCCCTCTGGGCCTGAGTAGCAGAAGGGAGCACCTAGATGTGATGGGAGGAGCCTGGTCACCAGAAGCTGGCTTTAATTTGTCTCCAGTATGAGACTTCCACCTAAAACTTGCCTTGGAAAAAGACATCAGCTACATGAAACTCTCTTGGTGATTATATGTAAACAGACTGGTTTTTTTCTCCCAGTGTCACCCCTCACTCCCCATGAGACATTGGGCAAGTTATTTAATCTCTCTGCCCCTCGGTGTCCCCATCTGTAAATGGGCATGATAATAATAGCGCTTACCTTGTCAGGACTAAATATGTAATAGGGGAAAGTCCTTAGCATAGGAGTTCTTTTCTATGGTTTCTTTTTCATTTTGGAGAAAGCAGCTCCTCGGATCACTTACTAGGGTGAGTGCCAGCACATCTGTGTTCTGTCTTCATTTCTGTGGTCTGGGCGGCTGGAGGGAAACGGTGCCTACCCTGCTACAGGCCACAGCTTTTGCCTTGCATTTCCTGGAAAACTCTTTGGCAACCCAGCCTCCAGCTTAGTAGATTCAGGATACACAGTAAGAATTCAGAATCTTAGTAGATTCATCTTGACTTGACTGTACCCTGGCCAGGCAATGATCCCTCTGGGGGCCCCCATCCTCTCTGCCTCTCTACAAAGGCAGGCAGGGCAGCCAGAGCTGCCAAGAGGCTGAGATAAACCCAGAAACCAACAGCTCTTAGGCTGAAGCTCACATCTTCCCCTTCCAACAGGAAGGTGTCCACAGCGCCTCTGTGTCTGCTGCTCACGGCAGCTGCCATCAGCACCCAGGTGCTCACTCAGCCAAGTAAATTCAATCTTTCTCCCCCCTTCCCTTCCTCTCTCTCCTTCCCTCTGTTTCTCATCTTCTAGGAAGGCCTAAGACAAAGTGACCCACTTCAGAGACTATCAGAGCACCCGGGGTCCTTGGAGTTGTAACATCTAATTTTGGAGCCAGAAAGCAGAAGCCCAGGTTGGGGACAGCAGGCATCCTACCTGCCCCCTTCCCCCTCCAGGACAACACAGAGCCAGAATAAAGCCTAAACTCTACTGAAAATCCAGGGCCTTTTCTTTGACCCCAGATGATCGCCCCAAACCCTGCAGGTTGGGGGGCCATATCCAGGACCTGTCGCACTGGCCTCCCTCAGTCAGCAAAGATGTGTCCTCACCATGCAGAATCAACCTCAAAATCTTGAGCCACATGTTCCTGGTCCCACCCCCACTCGGGGCGGCTGGCAGGAGCACTGGACCTGCGTGGAGAAGACACACTTCTACCTCTTAGCTTTCCTTCCCCTGTTGCGTTCAAGCTGAGAAAAGCCTGACATATCAGATGCTTTTTCTCCGTGACTTTATTTCTAGATGCACTCCGCGACCTGTTCAACTGCTGTTTCACATTTAACCATAAGAAGATCCCCTTGCAGAGGCTGAAGAGCTATGGAATCACCAGTAGCCAGTGTCCGCAGGCAGCTGTCCTGTAGCTAGAAAAACCCTGCTCCCCTCCAGCCCCCCACCTCATCTCACCCCTTCCCTTTCTTCCATCCCCCCCATCCTAAGTTCTGCCCCACAAGACAGACATAGACTAATTTGAGATTTCCCACTCAGGGGATAAGATCCAACCAGACTATGTAATCCAAAGCCTCCTATTATTACATCAGGGACAGGCCCAGAGAGGGCCGGTAACATCCCACACCCTCCTTGCTGAATGGGTACCAGCTCACACTCGGGTGGTTGCTTTGCTGGATGCCAGGTCAGCTTCTCCCAGGGCGTGGCAAGAACAGCAACTACCCCCAGAGGGCCTCTCCTTTCCACACCCCTCTGACTTCCTGTCCTAGGGCAGCCCCTCACCTGTAGCAGGTGGGCCTGGTCATCCCTAACGAGTCATCCCTTGGATAAAACCCTCCAACATTTCACCTAACCCTGCCAGCCCACTTTCATCCACAGCTTCAGAACCAAACTGGCCAAGGACATCGGTGCCGACCCAAAGGAGAAATGGGTCTGGAATTACATGAAACACCTGGGTCAGAAACCTCACACCCTGAAGACTTGGACTCTTTCAGCCACACTAAGACCAAGCCAGAGGCTGAGAAATGATTCTTCTCCCCCAGGCTTCCTGTCTCTATCCTGGACTAAATTGACCTGAATTTTCAAATAGGGTGCTTTCTGTTTCCTGATGCAAAATGTACTATGTCTTAAGTAATATTTCGTATTATTTGAAGTGTGGCTGGTTGGGGAGTTATTTTGAATATTGGTGATCTCTTTTTTTAAAGCAAGGCCTTGAGCCACTTGGTTCCTGTCATGAGCCCCAGTTCCTTCTCCTGTAAGCTGTGGGAAGTGCGTCTTTCTCCTAACTCCCCAGGGGAGATGAGCATGCCTATGAGAGCCATGGCGATGAAGGGCTACTGCAATCTAGGGAGGACGGCGCCTGGTGAATGTGAGGTGTTGCTAAATGTGTTATTATGGAAACATGAATGCAATTGTAGGACGGCTGACTTTTTGCAGAAAATACATTTTGTTTAAAATCTCTAATACAGTAATGGTGTTTTCTTCAGGGATAACTCCCAACAAGTAGGGGGTGCTCTCAGGTGCAGGTGGATGGCAGAGGGTGCTAGAGGAATGCGGATGTAGCCAGGGCCTGGCTGTGTGGCTAACCTGGGCCCATCTGAGTGTCAGGGAGGGCCTGGCTCATCAGCCCAGGATATTCTAGAACGATGGCTCCAGTCCCCAGCATTAGCTTCCAGTGGGTCTCCCTGCCCTCGTCCTCCACCCTGGAGTAAGACAGCCAGTAAGTGCACTTGACACACCCACTGGCGGGGACGGGGGAGGGGGAGGAATCAGGTGGCCCTGTCCTGATTAGCATCAGACTTGACAGCAAAGATGGGACTTGGACAGATGGTGTAGCACCGTCACAGCAAAGACTCTCCCGGAGAAGATGCGGGATGGAAAAGAGGGGAGAGGGCCTGCAGGGAATATCCCCAAATAGTCAGAGTAAGGGATCCAGAATGGAAAAGCCAGAGACTTTTGGAAAGGAAGGTTGAGGCACAGTTATAGAGGAATCGGAATATCAAGGTGGGAGTTTGGAGTCAGCTCTGAAATCTTTGGAGCGATAGGGAGGGCAGGGTGTGGGGTGCCAGGAAGAGTAGCCTGGGATCGGGTCGAGGGCAGGATGGGGTTGGCAGGGGGGCACGGAGAGCAGCCTACTGCAGTGGTCCAGGTGAGGGGTAGCCAGAGAAGCAGGGCAGTCATGGGGGCGGAGGGAAGAGATGGCCTAAGAAGAATGAGCCAGATGCGCTGCGTGTTGAATGCCGGGGAAAGAGGGAAAAGCCCTGAGACACAGGACAGGAGACCGTCTCCCCTAAAGCCACCAAACCCTGAGACCCAGAATTCACTGCCCTCCTTTGCTAGTCTCCCTAGAGTCTCAGGTTACACAACTTGGAGCTTGTGATTGTCCCTCTTAAAGGGACAGGACCTCCTCTTCCTCTCTATCCCCTGAGGGGCCCCCTGTTCTTCCCGAGACTGCCTCCCTCCCCTGGATGACTTGTGTTGGCATCTTCATCAGACGTGGACCCACCGATGCCTGGACCCTCCCCAGGGCCCTTCCCAGGAGAAGGCCCTGCTAACCAACTCTGCAGGCTGCTTCCGGTTGAGACAGGGTCCAGGTATCCTGCTGTACCACACAGTCACGTGGCATCTGGGGACTCGGGGAAGAGTTCTACCCTGGGAGGCATTGTAAGCAGCTTTGGGCAGGAAAGCGCTCTCTGCAGGAGGTCCCTTTTGTCTTGTTGCTAAACTTAAACAGGCACCCCCCATGCTCTACTTGTCTCTGGCCCTAGCACACTTTTCAAACCTTTTGATCACACAATACTTTGCCTAACTTGTTGGTTCTTTACATAGATCAAAGAAGCAGAAATGAAGAGTAAGTAATTAACGGAGTGCCAGATCTCTTCCCCAGCTTCCTGTTCAGTAATCTCTCGAAAAAACTGCTAGCAAGAGAGCATCTAAAAAAAGATCACAAGGAGTCCACAAGCCTGCACACAGTGGGGGATGGTGACGACTCTGACCCCCTATTTCAGTGATTAACTGAGATTACTTCCCTGTTTCCCCTTAAAAACGTTCATGGCTGGACTTCCCTGGTGGTGCAGTGGTTAAGAATCTGCCTGCCACTGCAGGGGACACGAGTTCGAGCCCTGGTCCGGGAAGATCCCACGTGCTGCAGAGCAACGAAGCCTGTGCGCCACAACTACTGAGCCTGCATGCTACAACTACTGAAGCCCATGCACCCTGCAGCCCGTGCTCCGCAACGAAGAGCAGCCGCCGCTCACTGCAACTCGAGAAAGCCCGCGTGCAGCAACAAAGACCCAACGCCGCCAAAAATAAATAAATTAATTAAAAAAAAAAACCTTTCATGGCCGAGGAGAATCTTCGGAGGTGGCTTTGGGGGGACACTGAGTCCTCCATCTCCCCAGATTGCCAGCATTCTGATTAACGGCAACTTTCCTTTCTAGCAACACTTGTTGAGTTTGGTTTTGTAAGCAGCCGAGCAGCGGGAACCCTGGGCTCTAGCGCCAGATCTAATCCTGACTTTCTGCGTGTCCTCAGGCCTGTGGGTGTCCCTCTCCAGCCCTCAGTCACCTCATCTATACAATGGGGCTAGCATCGTCTTACAGGCAGACGATGCCCAAGATCCCTTCCAGCTAGGGCAGCTTTTGGATATCATCAGCCTCTGAACCCTCTGGGCAGTGCAGAGTGGGCGGGGGGGATGGGGAACATCCTACATCCAAATGGGGACCCAGCCCCACAGAGAATCTACATCACAACCCAGAGCCCACACTTATCCCCCGGGACAAAGGCAGTCAGCTGAGAGATGTAAGTCATTTATTGGCTCCTATGATGAGAAGTCAGTTCCCCTGGCACCTGGTCCAACATGTTTCCTTTTCTCCAGCCCCTGACCCCAGCTCCTCAATGTCAATCAGCTTTGCACCCTGAAATCCCTGTGGGGTCCAAGAGGCACAGGGAGGCAGAAGTTGAAGATTCTAGAATTTAACTATATAAAGTGCGACAACATATCTTATCAGGACCCAGCAGACCCTCTGGCGTGACCCGGCAAAGCTGGGACAGAAGGACTGGTGTAGGGTTGGGCGTTGAGGGGACAGGTAAAGCCACACGGTGTCCAGAGTCCAGGATGGAAAGGAATCAGCTCATATGTCCTTTCACTGGCAGGGATTTATCCTTTTTAAATAAGCCCGAACCCATGATTTTGTCTGTGAGACACAGGCCTCTTGGCCTCCGTGCAGCTTCAATCTGTAGGCAGAGAACAAAGGAAGGGCTAAGTCACCTGAGCCACGCCCTGGGTGCCACACACAAGTCCCATCACCCCCTCATTGCTCCTGGGTGCCCCTAAGCTTTTCTCCCGGGGCCTATAAAATGAAGTCATTGCGAAGCCCTACAGTTTGTACACTGGGAGGAACACCCAAGCTTCAGGGGCAAGGGATGGGGGGCTTTCAAAATTGCATTTCGTGGACCCCTTTTGCGGATTTATTGTATCAGGGTAGAGTGAAGGCTGCAGACATTCTGAGGATCTGCTAACATGGAAAATTCCCCTCCTAGAACATCTCTGAGGGCCCACCTGCTCCATCTTTTCATGTGTCTGTGCCCATCCGGGACCCCTAGTCATTGCCTTGGATGTGTGTGTGTGTGTGTGTGTGTGTGTGTGTGTGTGTGTGCGCGCGCGCCTGCGTGTGTTTCTTTTCTGATCTACCCACCTCCCAAACTTGGCTATTGTCCAAAACCGTAGATCAATTCTGCCTCTAATTATCTGCAAGACCTTAGACAAATCTCTCCAATTCCCTGAACCTCAGTTTTCACGATAATGAAAATGTGTGCACCAAGAGTTAGATGAGATAATAATATACACGAAAGTGCCTTATAGACACTGAGTGGCAAGTGTAAGCTACCTCCCTGGAGCTTCATAACGACCCTGTGATGCAGCTATCGTGTTTACACCACGTCACAGATCAGGAGTGCAGAGGGGCTACCCAGATAAGGAAGTTCAGAAGACTTACCTGTCCAGAGTCACTCAAGACTATAGGTTGGCAAATCCAGAAGCAGGAACTATGTGAGAGCCCCTCACTCTTACCATCACCCAGTAGTACCTGGAGCTTTTAAGCTCTGGGCATAAAATATTAAGATATAACACTTGGCACCTTGCAGCTCCAAGAAACCCATGTCACTGCAGGAACACAGGTGTTCGTCCTAGCGCCCACTCTCAGCTCTGCGCCCAGGTTTTGGCCTCCTCACTAGTTTGGTTAAAAAACCTTAATCTGGTGGAACATCGCCATCTAGCGTCTACTATTCTAATTCCAGGGCGGCCGCTTTCTGTCCTCTGGAGAAGGGAGTCAAGGATGGAAGAGGATACAACCACTCACATTAGATGGTTTTTGTAGGAGCAGGTGGAGCTGGTGTTCTTGTAACATTGGATTCTCTGCAGGGACATCTTTCTCTCTACCAGTGTGAAACAACAATTGGAGGATGACACATGCACTAGAAGAGAAGCGCAAAAATGGTTTGCATCCATTTCTCAAGCTGGACTGAGTTCCTTTCATCCAGGATGGGGAAAAAAGCAAAAACAAAAAACCCTTCCAGAACAGGCTCAGGCTTTGGGATCACACCCAAAGGGCACTAGTGTCTCATCAGCCACCCAGTTCTGTATTTAGGCAGTCAGGACACTGGGGTTCAGATCCCAGCTCCCCACAAAACAGCTGTGTGGCTTTGGTCACGATGAGCCCTCCCCTGGGCCCCAGACTTCCCAGCTGAAAAGCAAGACTCTTTAGACTGATTTCTAAAGGCTATTCTAGTTCTGACATCCCACCACTAGGGTATGGTTCTGCCCTTACATTTGGGTTCAAGGGCCCTGAGACCCTGTGAGTCTGATTCAACAGCAGTCCACTATTTGGGGCAGGATTAGGGACTGTTTTAGGAGCTCAGACTGATGAAATGACCAGGCAAGAGCTTCCAGGAACTGATCAGCTCCACGCAATCCCAACCTCACCCTCCACCCTGGTCCTCTCAGCTCTGACCCACAACTCCCATTCTGCCGGTTTGTAACCCCCCCTACACACACCCCACCTTCAAAAGACTTGCATTTCAATCCTGGCTCCTTCCTCCTAGTTTGACCGTTTGCAAAGCCCCTTCCCTATGTCTGCTGTTAGGTCAGTATTCTCTCATCAGCCTTAGAGGGTAGGCATGATCAAACCCATCTTACTGATAGCGAAACCAGAGTTTGGGAGGTATAGTAACTTGCCCAAGGTTAGCCAACTGTTAAAGCCCCAGATCCTGACCTCAGACGCTGCCTGTTATCTGTTACACAGCGGAGGCGAGACCCCAGTCAGTCCCTCCTCTGGACCTCAGGCCTCCAGCTTGGCCTCAATGACCTCACAGCTGCCCTCCATCAGTCCGCAGGATCTGGACGAGGCTGGCCTCCTTTGGCTGAAGCCAGCTGCTCAGCAGTCTGTGTCGGCCCCAGGCTTATGGCTCTCCTGCTGTTCCCCTGCCCCCGAGCAAGTCCTCCCTTCCTATTCAGGGAGAATTCTTTCTGGACGAGTGGAGATGAAGGGGTGAGCCTGCCCCCAGCCCCAGAGCACCTGCCTGCGTCTCCACCCTCCCCAAGGAGGAGCAAAGTGACTCCAGCCAAACTCACTGCTCTTGGCATCCACATCCTGTAGCCACGCCCTGGCCAGCAGCAGGCACACCAGAACAGCGGTGATGACCTTCATCTCGGGACGTCCAGCTCAGGCCTCCCTGGAAGGAGTCCCTCAAGGAGTCTGGTGGAGTGAAGAGCTGTCCTCTGGCCCATCCTGCAGTACCCAGAGCTTTTATTAGAAGACCTGGGTGGGGTTTTCCAAGCCCCAGTGCAGAGGTGGGGAAGTCACAGGAAGAAGAGGTGGTTACTCACGTCCAGTGACCACATGGAAAACTCCTTTCCTTACCTCCCCTGGGTGGTGTGAGAGGTGTAAGGAAACTTCCCTAAGCGCAGGAACAGATACGGATCTTGAGAGGCTGAGTAGGAGCTGTCCCAGCTGAATGGGACGTGGAAAAAGGTGAATGAGAGGAAGTGGCCTGTCTGTGGCTCCTCTGATGTCACGTTTTTCCATCCAGGGATGGAGCTACTGTCCCAGGAACATGGTAGAGCAGAAGAGCTCTGCACCAGCACTGAGACACACATGGGTTTGAATCCCAGTTCTGCAAATCAGCGGATACATAAACTCGCCCGAGTCACATCTCCTGTGGAAGACGGAAAGAGTAACTCGTATCTCACAGGTGACCGAGGAGCATTCAGTAAGATCCATTCTGTCAAGGGCCTGGCCCAGATAGTTGCAATTTCTATTTTTTCAATCACTCAACACTTTTCAATCACTTGCCCTGTTCTTGGTCCTTAGTTAGCCCCAGGGAAGACAGCTACCGATGACATGCAAGCCATTGCATCACAGCTAAATAAGGAAAAGCCAGTTGGTGTAAGGACAGCAGTGGATGTGCCATATGGAGGGTGCAGGGGAGGCTGGGAGCTGCCCACAGGAGAGAGGCCTCCCAGGGGAATGTTCTTCAAGCAGAGTCTCCTGCAGGAAGGCTGAATTGGAAAGCGGCCTCTCCACAGAGGAATGAGCTTGTGTAAGGACAGCGAGGCGTAGAGGACAGTGCCCCGAGTGAGGAAATGGCTGGAGAGATGTGTGACTGTCCAGCGACCAAGTGGCCAGGTCAGGAAGACATGGTGTGCAGTGCGTGGAATAAGTAACACTAGCAGGTGCTCAAGAAAAAGTAGCTGGGCCATATCCGTGTGTTAAAATCACAAGGCCAACGTGATAGCTTCCCATGGTCAATGGGATGAAGTGCAAGCTGCTGACCTGGCCATTCGTGGCTCACGTGATGTCTCCATGGATTCCCGCATGTTGCAATATTTGCAGGTCTCTGAACAGGTCACATGCTTTCTTATCTCCGGGATTTGCTGCCACCGTAACCTCCACCTGCAGGGCCCTCCTCCTTGTCTCCCTCTGTGAATTCTACCCATTGCAAATGTCGTTGTCTCTGTAAAGGCCCTTCTGCTGTCCCCACAGATAGGCCTTCAGCCTCCTTTGAAGCCCCTCTGTGCCTGGATCTCCCACATGAAGGTCTTTCATCCTTACAACCCCTCCATTCCGTGTATTCTCCATCCTAACACCTGCGTGGGGGTCCTGGCGTGTCAGAGTTGAAAGCTCCCTTGGAGACCATCTGCAGCAGTGGCTCTGAAAGTGTCCTGGGAGAGCAAAAAATGCAAAAATACCTTTGCCCCATTTCTGAAGCAACATCAAGACACATGTGCCCGTACGTGTTGAGGGGCAGGGGAGGAAAACTCCAGGTAATTCAGGCACCGGCAGATAAGAATCTAGTACGGTCTCTTTCTATTACAGATGGGGAACAAACGAGCCTCAGAAAGCAGAAACCGACTTTGCCAAGGTCATACCAAGACTTCGTTGCACAGATGAACAGTGGATGCCAAGGCATCTGGTCATCTGACCACCACGTGCGGCCACCTCTGGGAACACACTGTCAGTAAGGACCTGCTCCATCAATTCCTTCATCTGGCCAGCTGCTTCCTGCCACCCAAAAAGTACTTAAAGCAGTTGAAATCACTAAGACACTGTTGTCACTCTCCTATTTTCTTTGTCCTCGCAGACTGATACTTTTTATTACTTGGTTGTCATTTTAGTGGGGTCTCAAAGAGGAAGGAGATTAAAGGGATGTGGCCAGTTGGTCAAATGTCACCTTAGATCCTTTAGACTCACTTGGGACACAGAGAGGGGCCAGGTCGCCACCCAGGAAATACTTTGCTCTCCCCTCCTCCCGGGGATGCTGCCTGGCCCACTCGAGACCAGGACAGGGCTCCCCCTCC
The DNA here is from genome assembly GCF_963924675.1 of Phocoena phocoena. Taxonomy (NCBI): domain Eukaryota; kingdom Metazoa; phylum Chordata; class Mammalia; order Artiodactyla; family Phocoenidae; genus Phocoena; species Phocoena phocoena. The sequence goes on along the minus strand of NC_089237.1, from coordinate 25,323,273 downwards.
AGCTGCTCACTTCCCATGCTCCCCCTCACTGCGGCTACCATGAGCCCAGGACAGGAAAGGAGGCGACAGAAAGACTTAGTCATGCCTCACTTAGTCACGCCTCCCCCTTCCCAGCTGTCGCAGCCCCAGAAGGAACTGGCCAGAGGCTCCAATTACATGGAAACCCAGCGTCCCACAGGGTTCCGCCCCCAGCCCCACTCCAACTCTTCTCTAAGCCTGGCACAAAGCACGGGCCAAGTAATAACTCAATAAAATCTGCATGGCCTTGAATGTGATGGATCAGAACTGCGTAGTTGAGGGAAAGGTCAGAAAAGCTCCCAGCATTGACACTGAACCAGTTTCTCATGTGAACTACCCTTTTCTTAGAAGTTTGAAAACCAGTATGGGCCTGTAGAGAAGTTTTCTTTTTTTTTTTTTTTACATCTTTATTGGACTATAATTGCTTTACAATGGTGTGTTAGTTTCTGCTTTATAACAAAGTGAATCAGTTATACATATACATATGTTCCCATATCTCTTCCCTCTTGCGTCTCCCTCCCTCCCACCCTCCCTATCCCACCCCTCGAGAGGTTTTCTTATTAGTCATATTTTGTGAAGTAGGGACCAATTTACTACAGATGGGTAGAGGTCAGACAGAGCTCAACTGGTGCGGGTTCATCTTAAGATCATCTCCTCCTGGAGTGGCCCCAGGTTCTTGCCTCAGCCCTGCTGGCCTTGGGGTCCTGGAGCCTGGTCCTGCCTCTTCGCCTCCAGTTACATCTTAGCCTGATTCTTCAGACCAGGACACAGAAACCCATGGGGGTGGAGGGAGGAGTAATTTTCCCAGCATCGCACAGCTGCAGCAATACTGGCCTCGCTTTGTCCATCTCTGGGGCCAAGTTTTCTTAGTTCCCTCACTTAGGGAGGAAGTGTGTTTGCCCTCAGAGGTAACTGTGTCAGATTTCAGCCCCACTACTTTTTAGCTGTGTGACCTTAGGCAAGTAACTTAACACTTCTGAACTTTAGTTCCTTCGTTGTAAAATCCACTACCGACTGGATCTGGTAAAACTCTCCCCAATGTTTTCAAAATAAACTCCCCAAACCACAGCCTAACTTTGGGCTATTTGAAGGATTAAATGAGATGTCTCACCTTATCTTGGAACAAGGGAAGAGGAAGGGAAGGGAGGGAGAAAACGAAAGAGAGCAGGAAGGAGGGAGAGGAAAAGAAAGTTGGATCATTCAAAATCATTGTGGAGCACCTAAAATATGACAGGTCCTGAGGACACAGCAGACACAAGACAGACACTGGTCCTGCCCCTGTGGGGCTTACAGCTCACCGCAGGAGGCAGGTACTGGGAACTGTGTTTAGTGCTCGAGAAGAGACCTCGTGTCCTATGAGCTGCAGAGTATACGGAAGCGCTTACCATGGGGCCTGGCACATAGTAGGTGCTCAATAAAACTGCACCCCTCCCCCCTCTACCCATTAATCCAGGAACCAGGCAGTGCTGCCACCTCCCTAGCCGGGACCCCCTTCCTGGTCTCTTTCCTCTCCAATCCTGTGATGCCCAACGCCCAGGCCAGGCTTTCTACTGTCACCCACAGGAGCGCAGTGTTCTCTTCCATCCCCACCTCCGCACCCCTCCCCAGCTGCCTCCTATAAGTGCAAGTCCAGCCACAGTGCCTCCAGCACCCAAACATCTTTGAATTAAAAACCCTTTCTTCTGTTTTCCAGCGACTCTTACCCTCCGCCTGGGTTCCCTTGTACACTGTCTTCTAACATTCAGCACTTTTTGTTCTTTTCAGGAGGCCTCTGTTATCCAGCTCTCAGCAACAAAGTGAACGAGACAGCAAGCATCTCTTGTAGCAACAGCAGACCCTGGGGGTGCCCAAAGAATGTCACAGCAGTGACAGTCACCAGTTTTTCAATTCGCGTCCACAGCCGTGGAGCTCCAGAGTGACAACTCAGCCTGCTGTTCGGAGGTGAAGTACAAATGTCTTGGCTCGGCTTACGTAGTCCCACACAATGTGGCCCACAGAGCTCTAGCTGCACGGCGCTGTTACTGCTCGGCGCACCTGTGCTGGGGCGTCACTGCGCCTTCTGCCTGGGACGCCTGCTCCAGCTTTACCTGGAAGACCTCCTGCAGGCTGCCCCATCTGAGCTCCCAGCATGAAGCAGGCTCACGCCCCATAGCAGCCAAGCCAATCTTGTGATTGCCTGGTGGTCCACACCCCTCCCTCATCTGGAAGCTCCCGGGGAGCAGCAGTCCCTGTCGTGGTCCTCATTTCATGTCCCAGCGCCCCACCCAGGATGGGTGCGTAGTGACTGTTGCTAAAGCAGGCGGAAGGAGAGGCCTTCACATCATTCTTGTCATCCCCCTGCCGCAGATGAGAAACACAGGCCCTGGAGGTAACAGGAGTCATACAAGTAGCAAGTGACAGAATTAGGATGAGAAGCTCTGGCCCAAACCCTGTGCTTGTTTATACCCCCCTGGACCCTCTGGCATGGATGGACCATCTTCCGACTGTGCTGATGGGCACCATTCCACACACAGGATGCTGGTGACAGGTCTCAATTCCTGATGTGGTCATTCATTCATTTATTCACTCATTCACTCAGGAAACATCTTCTGAAGGCCCACTTTGTGCATGGGCAGTCAGGTGAGAGAGGAGAGCTGACCACAGAGTCAGGGCCTTCAGAGGGAAACAGATACGCAAACCAGTAAGTGGGCACAGATGGTCAAGGCTGCTATAATATGCAGACTAGACTCTGCACATGCCCATTCTAGGGGAGCGGAGAGCTCACTGGGGTGCAATGTGGAATACTGGCTGGGCCAGGAAGGATGAAGGTGGAATTTCCCCCGGGCAGGGGCCTGGATGGCACATTGTGTGTGGCTGTAAGGGTGGGCTCTGCCTGGCCCCCAGGCCCAGCTCCTCTGTACACCACTGGTGGGACTTTTTTCCCTTTCTTAACCTCCCAGCCTCATCTCCAAACAGGGATAATAATGATACCTGCTCATAGGCTTGTGTGAAAATGAAACGTGCTGTATCTCTTAAGGAAAATCAAACAGTTGTTTGATGGCATGCTAATAGCTGGTGTGGAGGCTGATGTCTTCAGGGCATGGGGGGGTGAGGAAGGCCTGCAGAGAGGGGCTGGAAATGGAGCCAGGAGGACCTGGGCTGGGTTTCACAAGATCCTGTTTACTGGGCTCAGGACTTGGGACTTAAGCTTGCTGTCAGTGGAGGGAAGGCCTTAAGTAATCTTTTGCTTGGGACAGGGATGCGGCCAGATTTGTGGTTTGTGCTGCGGGCTTGTGCTAGAGGCTGCAGGACACAGTGACTGGAAGAAGGCAGTCAGACTGGGAAGTTTGAAGGAGTCCAGGAGAGGTGACGGAGGTGGGGTTCTGTAGAAAGAGGGTGAAAAATTAGGATTTTTGAGCTCTGCCGCTCATTTTCTGTGGGACCTTGAGCAGGTTACTTCCTGCCTCTGGGCATCAGTTCTCCCACCTAAAACGTGGGGAAGTTGGCCTAAGTCAGTGACTCTTTACCTGGAAATGGGATTCATATTAGGATCATTTGGGAAGCTTTTATCCAAAGACACGTGCTTGAACCTCACTGTGGACCTTTGTATTCTGAGTTCAAGGTAGTTGGAGTATCTCAAAAGGGCTCCCCAGATAATCCAATCCCACCACTTCCCTCTAGCCTGCATGGCTACTGAGACCCTCTCTGGTTTGGCATGAAATGATATTCTGGGTCCCTAAGGGCAGATAGAGCCCTGCCCACAATCTACACCCTAAACAGCCCCCTCGTCCATCCGAGGTGGAACTGGCCTTTCGGATCAGGCCTGTTGTACTGAGAGAGCCTGCTGGGGAGGGCTCCCTGCCCTTTCTGATGAGGATAGAGGGCAAAGAGCCTAATAAGGGCTGATCCAAGTCCCTGAGGCATTTAGATCCCACCCACCCTAGGAGCCAGGGTCATCTGAAACTCAGAAAGCTCCCAGGAAGCCAGAAACTCAAAGAAGCCCGATAGGCAACTCATAGGCTTAGAATCAGAATGTTTTGTAGCCTCAGTTTTGTGGTTCTTGAGCCACTCGGCCCTGGACCAAAAATAGCCACATTGCAAAGTCTCTGTGGGTGTATTCGGGGAGTCAGCGTGGGTCAGGTGTGTGCCACATCCCCCCAGCGCTCAGGAGGACACTCAGGACGATTGGGGTGGACCATCTCACGTTACAGCTGAGGAGCCGGAAGCCCAGAGAGGAAAAGCGAGTTGTCACATGGGGACCCTGTGACAGAGCCCTGAAGATAACCCACCTTAACTCCCAGATAGGGCTCCTTCTCTGTGGTTTTCTGGCTTTATGCTCAGGACCAGAGAGCTGGGCTGTGGTCAGAGAGAGAAGCTGGGCATCATCGGGGCCCCTGGGATGCTGGAAAGCCCTGCAGGGTTCCTGCAGCCCACCTGGAGGCCAGGGCGCGATGCCAACTTTGCAGGGAATGGTAGAAGAAAAAAGCCCCAGCTTTTCCACCCAACAGAGCAAGGACGCAGGGTCAGGAAGTGGCAACAGTTTGACCCCAAAATATACCCACCAACACCAACAAGGTCACCCATGATTTACCCATGTAGGCAAACACGCCCACATGCTGCTAGGAAAGTCCCCTAAGGAGCCCTCTCCCCCTGAGGTAGTAGGTGGACGCCTGGGTCCCACCTCTGCTCACCACCAATTTCCCAGCTCATCTTGGGGCCACAGCTCTGGGAGCCCAGGGGAGCCTGAGCAGGGATGCTCTTCCTTCATTGCCCTTCAGGCAGGCTCTCAGGCTCAGCTTAGAGCTGGCCACCCAAAGAGACACCTCCACTGCCAGGTCTGGCTTCATGGGCTCTGGAGTGAGCTGAACTGGTCACAGAGAGTGCATTTAGCTCAGAACTGGAGCCGGGCCTGGGATGTGCTAGCCAGCATAGCCTGGACATCCGGGTCCCCTGGCCTTCACCTCTATCCTCTAGTGTAATAGGAAATAGTTTGGGATCCAGACACCTGTATTTTAATCCAGGTCACCGCTTACCAGCACCATCAATTCTGATCATCTTCCTGAACCTCTGGGTCATTATCCCTAAAACTGGGATCCCAGTGCCTCTGTACTAGGACCGTTGTGAGGACTAAATATGGAAATGTGTCAGAAGGCTTGCAGCACAGAGCCCTGCTCATTATCGTGGTTTCTAAGAGTGTTCTGTGTTTCCTCCCTCCCTGCTCGGTTTGTCTGAGGCATCTTTACAGCTGCTCTTAAGAGCTGACTGCAAATTGGCCAGGTCCTCTTTCTCAACTTCCGCTGGCTGGCCCAGTTTTCCCAAGGGTGGGTGAGTTTCAGGAGCCAGGTTCACGTGGGGAGCATCTGAAGTCAGGGCTGCTGCCTGCCAGACCTAGCTGAAGTCTGCAGTCCATGTGTTCCACCAAGCCTGCGGCCCTGACCAGGAGGTTCACATAATTCGCAGGGTCCAGTGCAAAATAAAATGAGGGGTCTTGTTTAAAAACTAAAAATTTCAAGCATGCAACAGCAGAGTCTGCACAAGTCATATGCCATGAAGGCTGCCCTGCCCCTCTCAGCCCTCCTGCCATGTTTCTGCTTCATGTTGGACAGGCATCCATTGGTTTTCTTCTTGAAATATCCCACTTTGGGTCTCCTGTGCCCTGGTTTGGAAAATGATTTTCCAAAATCCCACCATTATGGTTTTATCGTTCGAAAGTCCTTGACATAAAGACATTTCCCAAACAAATCAGAAGGATGCAGTTTACTTCCCACAAGCATTGCTGCTTTAAGTGACACATCAACCTCCAAGCCAATCCCACCCACAACTCCCCAGCTGCAGAGTCAAAGAAAGACCAGACCTATCTAAAATGTCAGAGAAGGGATTGTAGAGAGGGGCAGGAGTGAAAAATAGACAGTGTTGCCTCTGCTGATGTGGGATCCATCTTGCCTACTCTGTTTCTAGCTGGAACCAATTTCAACCAAATATTTCTCCCACCACCTGGATATGATGTGATTCAGTAGGATGGGACATATTGGGCACCCAGCGTATATTAGTTTAAAGGAATCTGTCACCAACCTTTTCTGCCACCTCCTCCATCCACCTTCAAGAGATAGGTCCTTTACATCCAGGTATGGTAAAGCAGGTAGACGGCACTGAGCATCCTCCACCCTCTTGCCCAGTCCCCCCTTGCCCACAATCACATCATGAAAAGGGAGAGGAAATGGGTAGCCGGCCTTTCTCCCAGCTCTGCCATTCTTGATCTGTCTATACACGTGTCCTCATTTATGACTTATATTTTCTGCTCTTTCTCCTGCTTAGCTGACCGGAGATTGTGAACCTCATAGGAGACAATGGCGGGATGCAGTGGGTATTTGGCAAAGCATATGATTATCGACCTCACCGTCCCTCTACGTCTGCTGCCTCTCACTTGCGTCCCTTCCCAGCCAAACAGCTGGAAGAGTTGGCGCCACTCTCCCCCGTTCCTCCCAACCCATGTGTTCAATATACTGCAAACTGGCCTCTGTCTCTACCACGCCACCAAAACTGCAATGGCTAAAGTCAACGGTGACCTCCTTGTTGCTAAATCCATGGCATCCTTGGCTGTCACCTTGCCTGACATTTTGGCACCCTTGACCCTGTTGACCCTTCCTTCTGGAAACATCCTCTTGCCATGGCTTCTATGACAGGTGGCCCTCATGGTTTTCCTCCAAGCACTCTGCTGTTACTTCTAGACTTGGTTAGAGGTTCCTGGTTCTCTGTTCATCCCTTAATCTTGATGTTCCCCCGGCCCTCCGTGGAATAACAGCGGCTATTAGCTAACGTTACGTTGTGCACTTCATGTGTGTCAAGCTACTCTAAGCACTTCATGTGTATTCAGCTGTCTAGTCTTCCTCATGGTCCTGGAAGTAGTCATTATTATTAACACCCATTATACAGCTGAGGAAACCAAGGCACAGAGAAGTTGTCCAAGATTACTCAGCTACTCGCTGGGAAGGTGGGATTCCAACGCAGACTGTCTGGCTTCAATCCTGAAACAGTACTCTGCACCACCTCTTGGTAGAGACTCACCCCTGGGTGCTGCCCAACATCTTAGCTTGTCCTGCAATCTGCCTCCTAATCTGGCCACAACCTACAGCACCTGTAACCCCATATATACACTCTGTGCCCCTAGACTGGGTTCCACACCCTTCTGCCAGACACACCCTGGTCTTTGCACATGTTCCTTTCTTTAAGGGGAATAAACTTCAACTGTTTTTTCACGTGGTAAGTTCCACTCTTGCTCAAAATCACCTCCTCTGTGAATCCTTCTCTGGTTCCTCCCAATCCTCCGTCTTCCCTGGATCCCAGGCACCGTGCTTTTCCCTCTGTGCTTGCACGGACTGCCTTATAATGTAATTTGTCTGTTCCTGAGACTGCCTTCCTGTCTAGACTCTGAGTTCCTGGTTTAACACAGGCATATGATCCCGCTGAAGAATGTGTAGGTGAACTAATGAGCTGGCCCATGTCTCAGTGGAACCTGATGCTACCGAACCAAACTTGGGTCCATTCATCCGAATGCAGTAAAGCCAATCTATCGATGCTGGGCTGTGGTGAAGGACAGTGCAGCATTTATTGCAAGGCCAAGCAGAGTATGGGCGGCTAATGCTCAAAAGGCCTGAAGTCCCCACTGGCTTTTGGGGAAAGGTCTCCAAAGACAGGGTAAGGGAGAGAGTTGTGAGGTGCTTGATCAGCTCGTAGACATTCTTCTGATTGATTGGTGGTGATGCATTCTGGAGTCAACATCATCAACCTTCTGGTTCCAACTGGTCTGGGGGCTACATGTACATGGTCATCATGCAGTTAACTCCTTCCTTCTGGTGGGGGTTTTAGTATCTGTGAAACAGCTCAGGAATGTATGTCAGGTACTGTCATTTATGTTCTTCAGGGAAGAACTAAAGATTCTGTGACTCTACTGTATGGCTGATCTATTGTTTAAATTATTACCTGTTCTCCTGACCCAGCTGCTGTCTTTTGTTATACATGTTCACATTCTTCCAATCATTAACTCTTGAGCCACCCTGTTGCGACCAACAGAGGCCTGGGAGATGAAACCTTTTCCACAAACAAGAGGCAGGCCAGGACATGGGGAGGTCTGTCCCAGGAAGGCCCCATCGGGTCCTGCTTCTTTATCCTGAGACTTTAACCTCATCTACCCTGTGTTTTTACCTAAAATCTAAGCCTTCACATTCAGATCCACACACGCTCTCATGTGCATACAATGATACACACACACACACACACACACACACACACACACACACACACACACACATTCCCAGGCTCAGAAGTTCCCTTAGGCAGTCCCAGCCCCCTCAGGCCATTTTCCTAACTGTACAACCTTCCAGGAGTCTGAAAATCCTGCCTTTCCACAATGTCTCATCCCAACTCTGAGACTGAGTTTTGCATTCTTCCATAATGTTCAGGCCGTTTCATGGGGCCTAGCAGCTACAACTTGACTACTGAGTCATGTCCCACATAGACAGGACTGTCTCCAACAGTAGTTACAAAAATAGTCCCTTATGTGTTCACAACTATTTGTGGCTTCTTTCGTCCCTTACACCCATGTGTTCATTTAAGCTTCACAACAAGGTATGGAATAGTTGCTATAAATCTATATATTTGACAAATGAGGAAATCAAGGCGCATAGAAATTAATACTACACACACACACACACACACACACACACACACACACACACACGCCTCCACGGAAAGCGGTGGGCCCTATGGGTCCAAAGACTGCCTGTCCCATGCTGAAGCAGGTTTATGCCAGGTGAGCATGAGATGGGCCCAGGCCACATAAGAAATGAGTTTTCTCCAAGACTGTGTATGGAATTTCTTTCTGGCCTCCACATCTCTACTTCCCCAGGGCAAGCCTCTGCCAACATCCCCCCTGTGTAAATAAGCAAGCAGGTAAATGTAGTCCAGTTTCACTTATTCAGGTACATCAGTGGAAAGGCAAGCTGAATTTAAGACTGTTATTAAATAAATGTGGTTCTCTTACTTCCAACCATATATAAATCCTTCTAACAGTATTATCGCGTTGAAGGTACTTCGAAGATACACGTTAACGGAGAGTTTATCAGGATTTGTAATTAGCACAGCAACTGAGAGCACTTTAAAGTAGCTGGAAGCAGGGTAACTCACTAAAGAGAATCAACGACTCAAAAACACAGTTTCAGTATCCATTTACATGCTAGCAATTTGTCTGCCGATTAGAAATGCATAAATTCAAACAGCTACTGTAAATCTTACTCTTGATGCAGTATTTGACATCCCTCCCGGCAAAAAATACTCATTAAGTCAACAGATATTTAAAGGGTGCCTACTAAGTGCCAATCACTCTCCCATGTGCTGGGAACCAAGATACACAAGGCACTTGCCTTGTAGAGCTAACCCCCTGGGAGAGACATAATTTTTCAGTTACTTATATAAACAAGATAATTTCTAATAGGATAGATAAGTCAATGAAGACATATAACAATGGGATATGACCAGAGGGGAGATTAAAGAGTTGGCATTTGAGCTGAGACCTGGAGGGGTAGAATATTCTAGGCAGAGAGAACGGTGAGTGCAAAGGCCTAATGTGGTATCTTAACACTACCCTCTGAATAAGACCCAAGACAAAGATTTAAAGAAAGTAATCTATTGGGGAGGTGCAGGAAAGATGAGTAAGGGAACAGGAGAGCAAAACAAGGACTTGATAAAGAACTGTTATCAGGCCAGCTCCTTTGTGAGTCGTGGGGCCGGCTCCCCAGGGACACTTTGGGAAACAGTACAGAGCACACAGCTGAGACACAGCTGAGTTATCTCACCTAGGAGCAAGAGAGTTGGGGTATTTATACTCCACTTCCTGTCTCCCACTGGTGAGGCCTGCTCCCTGGCACTTCTGTCCTGTCCTGCTCATGGGCTGAGTGATCTTCCATGGCTGAAGGCAGCTTATGTGCACTGAGACGGAAGGCCTAGCTAAGGCATGTGAGCTGGCTACTGGCAGCATCTGCTACATGCAGAGAGCAGCCTGGAATATTCCAGAAAGAAAGTCAGTGAGAGTGGCATATTAAACTTGGGCAGGGGCTGGGGCGCAATGGTAGGAAATGAAGCCTGAGAGGAAGGCAGGGACCAGCTCAGGTGAAGCCTGGGAGGCCATGATGAGTCTGAATTTTATTCTAAGTGCTTTGGGAAGACAGCTGAGAAACTCAGAGATAAGAACTGACTTTTTTAAAAAAAAGAAGATTCCTCCCTTAGTTGTATGGGAAACAGGTGTTTTGGAGAGCAAGAGAGAATGTAGGAGGATCAGTCAGGAGGCACTGGCTGAAGTCCAGGTGGGAGATGAGGCTGGCTTTGGCTCCTGGGGGTGGGGTGGGGTGGGCACTGTGCAAAGCAGATGGACCCAGGTGTGTCAGAGCAGAGCAGAACTGATGGATGGGTTAGATGTGGGGCAGAGTAAAAGAGGATGAAGCCTTGGTTTGAGCGTGTCAGTACTGAGGTAGGAGGATTACAAGAGGAGCAGGCTGGGTTGCACCACTCAGGAATTGTGCAACTTGGGTCAGTCACTTCTCCAATCTGGTCCTCAGTTTTCTCATTTGGGAAATAAGGAAGTAGAACTAACTGACTTCTTTTTTTTTTTTTTTTTTGCGGTACGCGGGCCTCTCACTGTTGTGGCCTCTCCCGTTGCCGTCCGGATGTGCAGGCTCAGTGGCCATGGCTCACGGGCCCAGCTACTCCGTGGCATGTGGGATCTTCCCGGACCGGGGCACGAACCTGTGTCCCCTGCATCAGCAGGCGGACTCTCAACCACTGCGCCACCAGGGAAGCCCCCTAACTGACTTCTAAGGATGCTTTTAACTCTAATAGTCTATGACTTAAATAAAAACAATCATATATACATACACACACATTTATATAAATGTATAACTGAATCACTTTGCTGTACACTTGAAACTAACACAACATTATAAATCAACTATACTTCAATTAAAAACAAAATAAAATATAAAAGAGCAATCAAGGGACTTCCCTTGTGGGCCAGTAGTTAAGAATCCATCTTCCAGTGCAGGGAACGCAGGTTCAATCCCTGGATGGGGAACTAAGATCCCACATGCCACGGGGCAACTAAGCCCATGTATTGCAACTACTGAGCCCATGCGTTCTGGAGCCCATGCGACACAACTAGAGAGAAGCCCATGAACTGCAATGAAGAGCCCATATGCCACAACAAAAGATCCCTCATGCCACAATGAAGATCCCGCATACTGTGACTAAGACCTGACACAGCCAAAGAAATAAAATAAATAAATAAATAAAATTTTAAAAAAGCAAGCAAAACAATCCCTCTTTTTTAAAGTTCTAGCTCTTCTTGATAATGCCACAAACCCGTGTGAACCACCACTCCAAACAAAAGCTAGAACCTTGACAATAACCTGCTTCTAATCATAGTTTCCCTCTATATTATTTTTCCTGACTCCTTCAACCCAAGGTAACCAACATCCCAAATTCCCTTGCTTATTTTAATCTCTGTGTGTTTCTAAAGTATATATATTTTTACTTTATAAAAAGAGTATCGTGGGCTTCCCTGGTGGCGCAGTGGTTGAGAGCCCGCCTGCCGATGCAGGGGATATGGGTTCGTGCCCCGGTCCGGGAAGATCCCACACACCGCGGAGTGGCTGGGCCCATGAGCCATGGCCGCTGAGCCTGCGCATCCGGAGCCTGTGCTCCACAATGGGAGAGGCCACAACAGTGAGAGGCCCGCGTACCGTATAAAAAAAAAAAAAAAAAAAAAGAGTATCATAGTGTTTATAATTGTAGGGACTTACTTTTCGGCCAGTAGTATTCTATTAATATATATCCATATTACAGACTGTGCCAATGCAGTTCATTTTGTTTTAACTGCTGTATAATATTCCATTGGTTAAGTATGCTCCTATTTATTCATCTGCTCTCTCTTGATGGGCATTTGAGGTTTTTCCCAGATTGTCGCCATTGTAAACAGTGCAGCTATGAACATTTTTGTACGAGCAAGACTCCTACTACGTCTATATGAAAAAGTGTAACTGCTGGTTTAGGATAGTCACTGTTATAAGTACAGTTTCAATCATTTCCTAAAGTAGCTGCCTGAAGATACCAGCCATGTGTAAGAGATCATGTAGATCCATGTTCTCTCCAACACTTGATGTCGTCAGTTTCCCGTTTTTGCTAGTCAAATTACTTTGAGTTGAGATCTCTTTCTTGTCTGGATTTGCATTGCCCTGAACAGTAATGAGGTTAAACATTGCTTCGCTTGTCCATCACATCAATCATTAAGTGTGTCCTCTTCTATGAAATATCTGTTCCTGTTTTTCATCATTTTTCTTCTGGGTGTCTGTGTTTTTCTTATCAATATCATCAGTCTGCTTCCTGCCTGTAAAGTCTGGGGCTCAAGACCGTTTTATGTCCTGAAGAGTCAGTCTTATTTAATCCAGACCAGCAGCACTTTTGGTGATGGAACTCTCAAAAACTTTTTGTGAAAGGTCAGTAGCCAATTCAAGTGTCAGTGGCCACAACATGCGCTTTGAGACACGCCTCTCCGTCCTTCTCTAGATACAACTCCAAGTATTTGGACGCTATCAGGATTAATGAGATTCAGTTTCTTTTCTAAGAAGTGATGTTGTCCAACTGGCAGGATTCCCTGGGACTATCTAAATCTCCTCAGAGGTCTTAACAAAGGGAGTAACAGTCATGCTCTTGATTTGGTCTTGACCCCAGGTCATGCCTTTGTTTTGATATTGCCCCTAAAGCTAGTTCCTATTTTGAGAATATTTTGCAGGCTGCAGAGGTTGACAAAACAGATGATTGCACCTTTCCATCATTCAAACCCTACAACTTCTACACTTTCTATGTTCTCTTCCAATTCTGCTTGCAAATGAGCCAGTCTTATCTGCTGTCACCTCTTTCTTGTATCTGATGAAATGTACTTAGTAACAAGTAACTCACACCAACAGCATTCTGTCTCAAAACTTCTCCCAAAGCCATAAATTCGGTAGGTATATTTTCTGCCTTCCGAATGATCACGTGACAGTTTTCCCAAATGTTTACCTATTACATTACATAGCTTGCTGGTTTTCCAGCCCCCTATAGTAGTTACTTCCCTGCCTGCCACTCAGCCCCAAAGCCAAAACCACACATTTTATTCTTTGGGTAGCACAGCACCCCACTGCTAGGTACTAGTTTCCATATTGGTCAGCTTTCGCTACCATAACAACCCCCCCGCCTCATCCCCCAAATTGGTGGCTTATAACAAGAAACATTCCTTTTTGCTCTCAAGTCTGCAGGTCAGTTGCATCTCTGCTCCAGCCTGTGGGTCAGCTCCTTGCCCCACGTCTTCCCACTCCTGGGCTCAGGGTAAAGGAACAGCTCTTGTTTAGGATATGTCATTCTCCTGGCAGAGCATCCAGGAAAAAGAAACTTGCAACGCTTTTAAAGCTTCTGCTAAGCTATGACACATGTCCTATCTGCTCACATTCTGTTGGCTCAAGGAAGTTACATGGCCAAGCACAAAGCCAATGATGTAGGGCAATATATTCGAATCATTTTAAACAAGAATAGAGTCTCTCACAGATATCAAGGAGCTCTTGATACATTCTTATATAATCCTTTGTTAGGATGTGGATTGCCATATAGTCTACGATTTGTAGCTTATTTTCTTTTTTCTTTCTTTCTTTCTTTATTTGGCTGCGCCGGTCTTAGTTGCAGCATGCAGGATCTAGTTCCCTGACCAAGGATCGAACCCAGGCCCCCTGCACTGGGAGCGCGGAGTCTTAACCACTGAACTACCAGGGAAGTACCTGTAGTTTATTTTCAGGTTGTCTTTTTAAGAAAGAAAACTCTTAATTTTAATACAGAAAATGTATCATTCTTTTCTTTTAGAGTCAACATTTTTGTATCTTGTTTAAGAAATCTTTCCCTTCTCCAAAGTTCAAAAGATATTTCTATTAAGGTTTTCTATTAAAATTTTCAGGGGCGTATTTCTTTTTTTAAGAAGATGTTGGGGGTAGGAGTTTATTAATTAATTAATTAATTTTGGCTGTGTTGGGTCTTAGTTTCTGTGTGAAGGCTTTCTCTAGTTGTGGCAAGCGGGGGCCACTCTTCACTGTGGTGTGCGGGCCTCTCACTGTCGCGGCCTCTCTTGTTGCGGAGCACAGTCTCCAGACGCGCAGGCTCAGTAGTTGTGGCTCACGGGCCCAGTTGCTCCGCGGCATGTGGGATCCTCCCAGACCAGGGCTCGAACCCGTGTCCCCTGCATTAGCAGACAGACTCTCAACCACTGTGCCACCAGGGAAGCCCCAGGGGCGTATTTTTAACACTTAACCATCTGCAGTTGATTTTTGCATATGGTGTAACGTAAGGATCCAATTTAATCTTTTCTTCCATATGGACTGCCATTTTTCCAGGCCTAATTTTTGAATTGATGTGACATACAAGCCATATCATATACCATAGCATGATACATACGTGGTTCTGTTTATGGACTTTCTTTTTATTGGTCACCTACTTTATCACTCCATTGACCATAATGAGCCATGGTATCTGGTTAAGTAAGGCTCCCCTCTCTTGTTTTTGTTGTTTTTTTTGTGTTTCAACCAGAAGCGTTCCGGCTATTTTCACCCTTTTACTCTTTTACGTCAAGTTGGAGCCATTTCATCAAGTCCCAGGAAAATCTCTGTTGGGTACCAGTCTGTGCTCTTTACACGGCCATCTCATTGAACCCTCACCACTACCTGATGAAGGTCAGTGTTATTTTCCTCATACTACAGCTGAGATGCACAGAGATGGACTGCTGGCACACAGCTGCAAAGCAGTAGCTCTTCTGCATGCCCCAGCACGCAGCTCACCCAGGCAGCACAGTGGATACACTGATAAGCCTGAGACCACAAAGCCTGGGTCATCTGCAGAGTCACTAGCAGTGCATGCTGTCACTTTGCTGAGGATCCCTGGTGACAGCAGAAACCATGCATGTTTCTAAGTTGACCGTCTAAGTTTCTAAGTTGACCATCTAAGTCAGTTCATTCTCATTGACTGAAAAACAAAACAAAAAACAAACAGGAAACTGACCCCTGGAGATAGTTCATATTGAAAAAGAAGGCAGGCTGGCAGTGGGTCTCCATAATAGAGGAGAAGATGTGTGTGTGTTTGTGTGTGTGTGTGTGTGTGTGTGTGTGTGTATTCACATCAGAGCAAATGACTAGTATCTGGATTGTCTCATCAATTCCATATTTCAGTTCTTGAAAGAGAAGGAGGTCATCTTATTACCAAGAAGATTAAGTCACTCAAGTTCTCTATCCTCTTAGTTCATGGGAGTAATATTTAAGGCACTTCATTTGCAAGGTTATTCTGAGCAAAATATATGTAGAGCAAGTGGCCCTCCGTACTGGGTCAGCAGCTTCAACATCACTTGGCAGCTTGTTAGAAATGCAAATTCCTGGGCCCCACTCCAGTCCTACTGAGTCTTATCACAGGGTGTGAGGCCCAGTAACCTCTGTATCAACAAGAAACCCCCTCCAGGTGATTCTGGCGCTCCTGAAGGTTGAGGACCTCTGGTGTAGGGCATCCACCACAACACCCAAAGTGGTCAGTTTTCAATGAATGCTAACAAGCTTGGTCAAAGGTCACAGAGCTAGTTCATGGAAAGGCTAGGCCTTACTTGGTCTCTGGCCCTACTGAATAACTTTTTTCACCAACTGGAGTCTTATCTCCAAGGATCAAGAGCTGCAAGGTCAGATATTGGTATTAAAGAGATCACCTGAAAATATTCAAGTTTAGGGCTTGGAAGAATAACAGAGGTGAGCCTTAGGCCTGTGAAGCACCATGGACAATTCTTAGCTTGTCATTTAAGACTCTTGTAGGTTGAGGCTGGGAGGCTGACCAAGTCCAATGTACGCATGGCATCCTTAGAGATGCACATGTCTGTGTATACAGCCCCTCGAACATAGGAGTTGCTAAGGGTCCATTATCCGCGAGTGGGTTAAATCTTTACTGCAGTTGTCAGGCTGGCTTACATTGGGTTTTTTATATTACAGATAGCTTTGGGAACAGAGATCTTTATTATACCAACATTAAAGTAAACAAACAAAAAACCAAATCAATAATAGTCATATCTCTCTCAAAGAACTGTTCGTTTCTCACTTTCCATTGTTTAGCTCTTTGTAGACAAATCTTCATCTCATCCCATCCACAGTGAACTCCCAGTTTTGTGCTCTTCTTTTTCACTGACTTTATCATAAATATTTTCTGTGATGTTCCCTAGTCTTCATAATTGTCATTGTGATGTGACTGGAAAAGATTGCCTCAAACTGAGATGACGGGATTTAATTGTAGATATTTATCTGGCTACCACTATTTCCTAAGTAACAGTGTTGTGGCTATAAGTCAAATTTTCTTCTTGTTGATGTTTTTCTTTAGATTAACTTCCTAGAAGTGGACTTACAGCAAAAGAGAGTATAAACACATCTGACTACTGGAGCGATAAGAAAGATGTTTCCCAAAAAAGCGACCATTTCTTTGTTAGTGGCAATGTATAAAGACATTTGTTTTATAAAAAGTAGTCCTCAGCATTGGGTGTCGTTATTCAACTCCCCTCCAACTTTTTTTTTTTTTTTTGCCAGTTTAGTGAGCATGTAAGTTTACCCTGTTATCGTTGCAATTTTCCTTTTTGTAAATCCTATATCCCTTCTTCCTTCCAAAGACATCTGGTCAAACGGGCTTCAGAGAGAATTCATTTCAATTAGGGTGTACGTGTATGTGTGTGCATGCTGTGTAGCTATGGCTCTTTGTATCTGGATACATATAAGAGTCCGAGTATCTGACCGTCTCTGTGTGTGTATCTGTTTCCATGTTTATGCCTCAAAGAACAGACGTGTTGTGGAGTGTATATGTCTGGGGTTCTGCTGCAGACACCTTGTTTCTGAGCATGTATTCCTTAGAGTATGCTCATGTGTATGTGTGAATAAACTGTAGCGTGGAATCGTGGAGGAGATGCAAGTAATGAAATCAAACACAGACCACTTGTGGCTTAACACAGTTCTCTCATCTGTACCTTCCTGCATAGCTCTGCTAACATAGGGAACCAATTAATGAATTCCAAATAACAGTGAAATGTTTAGAAGAGTTGGGACGATTTGGGAAAAAGTGGACAGATCCTACAAGCCTCTAGTTTTCATGCAGAAAATAAATAAAGCTTCAGTGGGCTGGGACTTTGAAAACCATTTATCAAATGAGTGATACTGGGCAGTGAGACATACCACCACCAACAACCCCCGCCCATGCCTCCGTGCTCTGTTCTCTGAGTCTAAAATGAAGATCGGAGCAAAGGATGCTTGTGAAAGTTAAATAAGATGATGCTCATAGAAGGTGCTCAGAAGACGTGGTCCCCTGTAGGAAAAGGAGTGGAGGGGACCCAAGTCCCAGGCCTAGGACCCCAGTCTCTTCTCAGACTCTGAAACAGACAATGACGATTCCTAATTGTAAGTGTTGCCAAAGGTCTTCCCAAAATACCTTAACCAGAGCTAAAAATCTTACACGTCATTGCTAAATACATGTAGTTTGGAGGTAGACCAAACTCTTCAAACCATGGGGTTTATGATGAAAAGATAGTCAAAGGTCCTCATGGGGTAGAGGGAGCTGGAAATCACTGACACAAATCTGTAGATTTCAAACTTTAAAAAAAAACAATAGAACCACCAACCCCCCAACCCTATCAACACACACATACATTTTTATCCAAACAACTTTTACAGAGAACTCCAAGCTATGAAACAGATGGGGGCAGGGGCAGAGGCAGAGGATAGGTGGGCCTGCCTACTCCTCTCTGGAATCTGACGAGGGGCTCCTGGGGCACGTCCACACACCCTGGAGCCCCCCAGGTGAAAACCATGCATCTAGATAACCCCAGAGTCCCGGCCAGCACTGCCACTCTCTAAGGCTAAACCGCAGTTTCCAAGCAGTAACAGACCGGCTAATGTTTTCTGAGAGCTTCCTATACTCCAGGTTCTGTGCTTAGCTCCTGACACATGCTATCTTATTTCAGCCTCACATGTTCTCCAGGAGGAAGACCCTAGTAGTACTCTTAGGATCCCCATTCTCAGCTAAGAAAGATAAGGCCCGATGCAAGGATACTGGGCATTATAAGAAAAGTGTCCAAGTTCATTCAGCTTGAACATCATGGAGCCAAGAAGCAAACCTAGATAGTCTGGGTCTCGAATCTGTGTTCTTAACCCAGCCTGTAAAGCCTCCCAGTTTTGAGGGTTAAGTAGCATCTTTGCGAGTTAAAGTTCCCAATTCCCCATCAATTGACATTGTAACACTATTTTTAGTTTTGGGGTTTTTTTTTTGTTTGGTTTTCTTTTGCTTTGTTTTTAAGAAGAGGTATGGAAGTGACCCCCAATTCACCTCAATCTCTTATCTAAAACCCTCTGTGATCAGGCCAAAAGAGTAGAGCTCAGAGTTACTGTCTAACTTGAGGATCAAGCCATTGACTTTGACAGCAACCATGGCTGCTGGGAAAATTGTTCCTGCAAGTATTTTTTGATGACAGGACAAGGTGGGAACGGAAACAGAGAGTAGCATCTGATACCTCTCAGGGCTTTAAAACCCGCCTTATTGGACTCCCCTGGTGGCACAGTGGTTAAGAATCCATCTGCCAATGTAGGGGACACGGGTTCGAGCCCTGGTCCAGGAAGATCCCACATGCCGCGGAGCAACTAAGCCCGTGCACCACAACTACTGAGCCTACGCTCTAGAGCCCGCGAGCCACAACTGCTGAGCCCACGTGCTGCAACTACTGAAGCCCATGCACCTAGAGCCCATGCTCTGCAACTAGAGAAGCCACCGCAATAAGAAGCCCGCGCAACACAACAAAGTGTAGCCCCTGCTGGCATGCAGCAATGAAGACCCAACGCAGCCCAAAATCAATCAATCAATTAAAAAAAAAAAAAACCCTCCTTATTTACCAGGCACTACACCCCAGTGAAGTAGACAGGACTATCCCCATTTCATGATGGCAAAACTGAAGCTCAGAGAAAATCTGCTGGAGATCCCCTAGGTCAGAAGCGTCAGAGCCTGGATTTGAACCCAGCACTCTCTGACCTTCCATCACTCTACACGAGACCTTGGGAACAGTGGGTCCTTGCCCTTCTTCAGAGCCTTCCTCAAAGCCTTCCTTCTTTGCCTGCTTCCACCACAGCCCTTGTCACCAGCCATGCCAATACTTGTTGCCACTTCTGCCTCTTCTACTACCCAGAGAGCCTTGGTGGTAGAGTGTGAGTACACACAGGGCCCTCTGTGAAGGTCTGCTAGGGAATGAACAGCCCAGTCCAAGTAACCCAGACCTCCGAGGAGATGAGAACCACCCCTCCACGAAGGAAGGATCTTAGATTACAGGAAAGCACCACTGGACTGCCCAGCACCACTGGACTCCAAGCACTGAGAACCCCTCCGGCCCCTGGAAATTCACACTTCCTCCCTCCCACACATGGTGGCCTTCTTTGGTCTCTGGGAAATCCCAGGGCAACTTTTGACTTCTAAGTGGGTGCCCAGGAGCCAAATTTTCCCCCAAAGTTGAGTGTGTGATGGGGTATTCAAATTCTCCCAGCTAGAAGGACGCTTGTCTGTCTTCCCCTCTGCTTCAGGACCAAATATCGCACAGGACAGTGTGTTTAAGAACCTGGGATCTGGAGTCCGCCAGACATGGGTTTGTGTCATGGCTCTGCCTAGCTCTGCGATTTGGGGTAAATTAACCTCCTTAACCTCCCTGAGCCTCCAAGAGGAAACAGTTAGTAAGTAACCGTGACCACACAGTGATGTTTTGAGAGTCAAATAAGATAATGCACAGGGCCTGGTTCAGAGCAGGTGCTCAAAAGGAGTGGAGCCTTGAAATTGAGCCCTGCCTTCTCTCAGAGGCTCTGAGCGGCTCTGAGCGGCTGGTAAAGGAGGAGCTGGTGGTCAGAGCAGAGCAGGGAGCAGCTCACCTGTGGGGGGGGGATGGGGACAGGAAGGGAAGCCCAATGCTGAATCAGTGGGAGCTGCGGAGGGCACAGTGACTCAGACAGATGTTCCCACTCAAAGAACCTGCCCCAATATTAACCACAGGAAGCAGATAGGAGTTCAGGCAGTAGGGCCTTTCCATGGTAGAAACCCACGGGCAGTGTGCTAGGGAGGTGGAAAGGGGACACCAGGGTGGGCAGGGAGGGGAGAAGATTAAACTTCAGGCTGTAAAACAGAGAGGGAGACACAGGGCACAGTCTCTCCCACAGCCCCTCGGAGCGAGGTCCAGGAAGATGAAAAGGGCAAGCTGCCTGGGACCAGGAAGAAGCCGGCTCCAACTTCAGTAGAACACCCTCTTTCCTGTAATCTAAGATCCTTCCTTCGTGGGCTGAGACCGGAGAACCTTAGCTGAAGCCTAGAAAGAGAAGAAAGGAACTCGGGTTGACTGAGCCCCTACCCTGCGCCCAGGGCCAGAACTTTATAATAAGCTTTATCTCTAGATGCCTCTCTTGTGTCCACACAACCCAACACTGCAGGGCAGCACCCCCGTTGCATATCTAGGGGCCCAGGTGAGAGAGACGGCACCAGCTAGACGTGGCAAAGCGGGGCTTCAGACCCAGATCTATATAGCTCTCTCAAACCTGTGCTTTTCCTTTCAGAAAGGCAGCACCATTCTTAAGCACTGAAGCTGTCGGTCCTGGGTTCAAGTTGACACTTCTGTCAACCACTAGATATGTTAACTCGGATCAGTCACTCATCTCTCTGGGCCTCAGTTTCCCCTGCTATAAACCAAAGAGAGTAGTGGTACCCACTGCATAGGGTGTGGTGAGGATTGAAGGAGCTCAAGCCAAGCCTGGTAGAGAGTCAGTGCTCCATTTATGTCGACTGTGGAGCTTGCGTTCTTCTCCAATAAAGCCACTCCCCGGGAGAGTGGAAGAAAGCACGGCTGCCCCCACCCCATGTAGGCTGCAAAGGAGAGAGCCCTGGGCTTGGGGGCTAAGGACATGATTTCAGAGCCCAGCCCTACACGTTACCCGGGGTGTTACCTTGGACAAGTCACTGGACGTCTCTGAACTTCAGTGTCCTCACCTCTAGAATGAGGATAGTGAGGCTACCAACTGTGCAGGGTAATGGTGTCACGCCGGGTAGGTGACAGCCCCTAGCACGGTCCAGAGGAGAGCAGAGACCAGGAGGCAGGGACTGGAATTGCCCTGTGGTGAAGACTGATGAGCTGTGGGCAGTAAGAAAGAGAGGGGAAGGGGCGTGGAGGAAGGTTCAGATGCCCAAAAAGATCCAAACCCTACTGCCAAACCAAGGTGGGCGTTTCCCAGTCACAGAGAGAGATTATGATATTCATGGAGCAAAGATGGATGGGAACATTACAGGACTGGGGTCTTTACCCTTTCCTGTCATCTTCTGCTGAAGGTGGCCACCAAGAAACTTATTGTCCACAGAGACCGTCCCGCTGTGTAACCCCGGGGAAGTTGCTCACCCACTCTGTTCCTTCTCTTTTTGGTGTCTAGGAGAATGATGTTCACAAAGCTCCTGATTGGGAGGGAGGAGAATGAGGAGGAATAAACTACTGGAAAGGAAAGAGGTAGAAGACCTCAGCAAAGAACCCCTCCCCACCCCCGCCAGGGCGTTCAGTGGTATCTCCCTTCCTTCGCTCCCTGGCTGGGAGATGGGGGCCTGAGGACGTGACAGGAAGGTGTGGCAGAGGAGGACCAAGCCACAGAGACCAAAATTAGCAACAAGTTGGGGCAGGAAAACCCTGTGTGGGTGCAGCTCTGAGGGAGGCAAAGCTCCAGCAGGGGAAGGTGGGTGTGGACTGCTGTTCCCTCCCAACTTCCACGGGGTCAAAGTGGAACCAGCATGGGCTGGGGCTGGGGGGCGGGCTGGGGGAGTAGGGCATGAAAGATCCGGGATCATATTCCAGCTGTGTCTGTGTGAGATCGTCTATTTGACAAAGGTGTACTGAATACTCTTTATACCCAGGGCACTATTCTAGAAGCTAGACAAGGGTATGACAGGAAGAAGCCCAAGGGCCTGATGTCAGAGAACTTCAAGGTGAAGAGAGATGCAAGACAAAACCTGACCATGGTCCAAGGGCGAGACCAGTGAAATGCCACGAGGAGTTCAGAGGACACAGCTGGGAAGGGAGAGAGATCCAGGTCAAACATCTGAGCCAGAGCTATCAGCGTCACAGTTGGAAAGGACCTTAGAGGTTTTCTGATTCAAACGTCTCATTTTCCAGATTAGGAAACTGAGACCCGGGGAGAGGGAATTCTTTGCATGAAGTCATGTAACGTACTGGCATCAGCAGAGCCAGCTGAGGACCTAGGTATCCTGACTCCTCAGGCCCATCCCCAGCACTATCATGGCTCCATTTACACCCCTGACCAAGGCTGACAGGTGATCTAGCAAACGGAGCTCAGGCAGCCCAGGACAAATCCATTGTCAGAACCGTAAGAACTCAACATACTCAACCATGGCCTTCAGCTTCAGGTAAGATTCAATTCAGCTGTACAAAGAAACCCAAAACATTCCGAGCTTTTGCACCCTAGTTTTTAATCTCTCAGGTGAAAGTCTGGAGGCCTGAGGTCCAGGCTATGAGAGAGCCCTGATCCACAAGGTTGCCAGGGACCCAGGCTCACTCCAGCACCCTCTTTCCATCCCTTATGGCCTTGGTCCTACAGCCTCGAGTGAGGGCACCTGCTCTCCAGGCAGCAGGGCAGGATGAGGAAGAAGAGGGGGCAGACCTTGCCTTTTAACAAGGGTTCCTGGAGGCTGTCACATGACACATCACTTTACAGCCTCCAGTGGGAGGCTGGAAAATAATTTTTATTCTGGGTGGCCATAAGCCCAGCTAAAAGTTCTGTGACAATGGAAAAAGGGGAAAATGGATACTTGCCTTTTGTTTTCACTCCTAAGTGCATTTTCTGGGCCGTGCACCTTCAGCCTGTCCTTCCCCAGGTCCTAAACACCCTGGATGGAGCCCTCCCTTGTTGCCTTGCCTTATCAACAGCTTGGGCTATAATCACCCTCCCTCCCCCAGCCCCACTCCTGCACCTTCCCCAGCTCAGCTGCTGTTGCCTGCTTCTCTGGTGAGCCAGGGGGCCACGTGGAGGTGGGCAGAGGCAATGCTGGCTGGATTAGGAGGCCCGGCATCCGAGTTCTAATTCTGACTTAGCTCATCACTTATTCTACGATCTTCTTCTAATTATACCCCCTCTCTGGACTAAGAGAGAGAGTGCATTTCAGATCCAGAGGAGGACAAAATGAAAATTAAAGGGAAAACATCACCCAATTTACCCTACTGAGAACCCTGTCCATAGACCCAAAGATGTGTGTATCGTCTTTTGAGCACTCGGGAAATCTTTGATAATGGCAAAAGACTGGAAACAATCCTTTAATTGGGAGCTGGTTAAGCACGTATACCTCTACACAATAGAATGTTCTGGAACTTATAAGAAGGCTGAGACCACTTTATGTGCGCTTATATGAAACAATAACCAAAAATACAGTAAGTACTAAGAGCCAGAGACAGAACAGCATGCATAGCAGGAAACCATTTGTGTGAAACCATATGCACTCAGAGTTACATACTCCCTTGTCTGTGTGTAAAATTCCTCTGGAAGGATACTCCAGAAGCTGTCTCAGGAGAGGAACTCATGACTGGAGAAGACAAAGAGAGGCTTACTTTTTACCCTAAGGGCTTCTTACATTTTACACCACGAAGCATCTACTGTAAGAGATGAGAAAGAGAAAGGAAACATTTCATGATAAGTATTTAATCTTGGGCTCAGAGAGTTTTTTTCTCTAGACCTTAACTTTTAGAAAAGGTGAGAACACTTGATAAAGCAGCTGAGGCCCCACCTGGTGCAGCTCTGTCCATGATCATTGTCACGGCTGCCCTCAAATCCACCAGAATCCATGACCCTCCTCCCTTTTGATGCGGCTCTTGTGAGGAAGAGACTGAAGATGCTGGGGAGGAGGGGAGAACCTGAGAAGGAGGCTCTGGGTCTTGTCAAGCTGAGCTCTTTCTCCCAGAGATGCACCCTTCTGCTCCTCTTATGGAGGGAAGAAGATTGGTCAGGATGCACATATCTCAAGGGACAAATCGCTAAACTGAACTTGCTAAAACTGCCCAACTAGTTTAATGGCTCATATAACCCAGGGGAAGAATTGGATTTGGGGACACCGGATCAGGAGCCTCCCCTACTGTCAGAACTCTCCATCCAGCCCATCTAAGTTTTTTCTAATGCGGTCCTGATCCTTTCTTCCATCAGGTAAGATCCTTCCAACTATGGAGATGTAACCACCAGCAGCTCTGGGCTCACAGCCAATAGCTCAGCTACCTGGAAAAAAGGGATCACTTTCTCCCACATCCTGATAGATAACCCCCAGGGCATGGAGGCCTGGTGACAGTCATTGACCTAGCAAGAGTCACAGGTCCATGTGTGCACCAATCAGCGCACCGAGAGAACCATGGCCCTCCATCATTCCCAGCTCAAGTATCACCTCCTCTGAGAAGCCTCCCCAGATCCTTCCATTAAGCTCTCATTGCACGAGTATCTCTCTCTTACAGCACTCATCTGAGCTCTGCTTCTGCAGGTTTGTGCAATTATTCAGTTAGTATATGTCCCCCCCCCCCACTAAATAGAAGCTCCACAAGGGTAAGAACTGCTATAGTTTTGCCACACTGTATCCATAGCACTTGGCACACAGACTGGCAGGTAGTGGAAATAGTGGGTTCCAAAGCAGAACAATAAGAAACTGAACCATAAGGCTATCCAGGGGAGAAGAATTCCAGGTGGAAAAACTAGCCAGTGCAAAGGTCCTGAGGCAGAAACATGTCTAGAAGAACAACAAGGAGTCAGTGTGCCTGGAGTGGGTGAGAAGGAGAAGTTCAGTGTTAAGCCTAGGGAAGAAACAGCAACCAGATCTCTACAGAGACTGGGAAGCCATTGCAAGACCTCTGACTTTAACTCGGAGTAAGTCAGAGATTTTAAGCAAAGAACTGACATGATCTAAATTGTGTTTTAACAGGAGTTCCCCTGCTGCTTTACGGGGCAAGGACAGAGCAAGGATCCAGTTAGAAAGCATTCCATAAGCCAGATGAGAGATTATAATACCATGAGCCAACATGTAGAGGGGACGGTAACTGTTGTCAGGGTTGGATATATTTTGAAGTTAGAGTCAAAAGGATTTGCAGATGGATGGGATGTTGGTTGTGAGAGGAATAGAGGATTCAAGGATTTTTAGCTGAACAACTGGGAAAATGAACATGTCATTAACTGAAATAAGCAAGAATATTATGCTTGTAAGGCATCTTAGTCATCCCAGAGAAAATATCAAGCCCCATATACAAGTAGATGGAGGTACCTGGAGCTCATGGGCAATGATGCTTGGGAGTCATTAGGTTTAACTATATGAAGGTACTGATATTCAACCCCTTGGACCCATAAAACGGTGATTTCTTATGCATCAGCCTAGAGATGGTTGTTAAAACCATCGTATTGGATCCAATCACCAAGGATTGGATGTAGGCAAAGAGGAGGCAAGGTTCATTGACTGATCCCTGGCATTCTCTATGGTTAAAATGTCAGGAAGGTTAACAGAAGCCAGGAAAGAACACTAAGAAGGAAGGGAGGGGTGGTGGTGAAGGAGGAACAATAGGAAAACCAGGAGACTATGGTCTCCTGGAAGCCAAATAAAGAAAGTATTTCAGGAAGGAAGGGGTGATCAACCGAGTCAAATGCTTTTGAGAGTTCAAGGAGAATAACTGACAACTAGCTTCATCATTGGTCCCTGGGGACCTTGACAAGCCTTATCACAATGGATTCAAGAGAGGATGGAAGAAAAGAATTGAAGATAGTGAGTACAGACAACTATTTACAGAGCCTACTTTTCTCTTAATACCTGAAAGGGCTGCTGTATTTGAGGACTGGCAAAGGACTGAGAATAGAAGATTCGTAATCATACTACATAGAGCGAAATTCAGACACAACTTGCAATCCTCCCCGCTAACAGTTAGTGGACCCCTTAGCTAGGAAAAGAATTTCTATGTGTAGAGCCTACCTGGATCCCTATTCTGTATCACCCAGGACCTGCTTAACTTGACCGAACTGGTCTCATTCCACACCGGTCCGAGCTGGGAAGGTCACTTCCACGTATCAACATGTTTAATATTAATTATAGAGATTTATCAGTCTCTCGGTGTGCAATTGTTCAAAGCGCTGACTTTAAGCAGGGTTCTTATTAATTATTTTCTCAAGAGAGTTGCTGTCTCCAGTAGCCTTGCAAAACATCTGCAATTACCTGAAAAGGCTTCTCTGTGTAGCCGCACTGTAGCTCCCTCTGGGAGCTTATTAATGTTGCCAAGGCATGAGCCCAGGCCTTCAGACTTCAAGAACCATGCCCTTTCCACTGTGAAACACTGCTTTTGGAGCCATTTTTTGAGACCTTTGGGGAAGTAATACCTGCAATGTAATTGGTATGTTTACCTATAGCTTACTCTGCCTCCAACCCTGCCTGCCCCTGGGGTCTTCAAATAAATCACCGCAGCTAGAAAGGCAGAATGGAATTTTTACAACCGCAGTAAAGAACAATTATTTAAATCATCCCATCTTGAAAGAACCAGGAACTCAATCACCCCAGACAGATGTGGGCCATAAAAATCTGTTAGATCCTAAGATCTACCACCCCAAATACTGACCATTTGGGCTGATGAAATTCATCCTGTCAACAGCAGAATGTCCACACGTCATCAGTATCAGGGCTGTTCGTTTGCTTGGGTTTTTTTTAAAGGTCGTTGTTTAAAGGGTAGCCAGCCCCCTGTGGGAAAGAATGCATGAGAATTCTGGTGAATTTTTTAAGCCTATGACATTTAGGCATTAAATGATATTTAAAAGCTCTCTCTCTGCTTTGGTCTCTATCTTTGCCCCTTTCTCTCTCTTCTCTCTCTCTCTCTCTGCCTCCCCCAGATACTTTATAAGGAAAAAAAAAAGAGTGGCATTTAAATAATATATGATTTTTATTATACATGACCTTAAACTTCTAAAATTATAAAATAACCTTGAGGTTTTAAAAATTCCCTTTGTAGCTGTCCTTGAAGGGTTTGTGGCATTGTGGTCCAGCCTAAGGGACAGTTCTAATTCACAGCCGCCTTACAGACATTTAATGATTTGCCTGCCCTGGGACCTGCTAGGGATTTACCTCCAGGGCTTGGGCTTTGCTTCATTCCTCGGGTGGGGACTCTCTCCTCGTACTACCATCCTCAGTGCCAAGCGAGCACCAAGGAACATGGGAAGATGACTTTCCCCCGTTACTGAGATTTTAATAGCAACTGCATGGCAGAGAAGCCCACCACAGCTTCCAAAATGAACCCAGTGGGCTGGGAGCTTCTGCTGTTGGATGAAAGTAGGCCAGTGACCTTTTTGCAAAGAGGCTTTGAAGAGACTCTAAGAGTCTGAGTGGAGTCTCTGCCTTATCTAGAACACCACTAATTCTGACTCAGCTGGGCGGCAGAGCACCTTGTACAAATTCCAATGCAAAGCCACTCTAGATGCTCTCCAGGGCCCGATGACATACTTGGCTGGAGCTCCCCAAAGGTCTTCAGCATGAACAACAGCAAAGGCAACCTTTCCTGGATAACGTAAAGACACCCAGGGCCAACGACTCACCGACCCCACAGCACACACCAATACCAGCCTTAAAATATAGCTGCTAGGAAACTATACAGGCCAACCTGTTGAATAGAATTGCTTAATATTAACCACCTGAGGGCCACAGTGCTTCTGCCAAGATGAATAATTTGGTAGGTCAGCATCAACATCATCATCATCGTCACCATCTTAACAAATGGTACCAAGTGCCTGATCTATGCCAGGCGTGCAGCATTCAGTGCTTACAGGCATCATTATCTCAGCGAAGCTTCATGACAAACACGGTGGTAGTTACAGTGATCCGCATTTTACAGAGAAGGATACTGAGACCCAGTAAGTTAATCAAGGTCATCTGCCCAGCAAGGTGAGAATTTGAACCCAGATTTATTGGTCCGCAAATTCATTTTTATAATTATCATGTTGTACTGCCTTAAAAGTTAAGAATGTCATCAAATTCTTCAGCCTTACCCAGGAGGTTGTTAGTGCCTCCCTCTTGGGACAACACACCATGCACATTCACCTTCCGATCTTAGCAGAATGCAGAGAAAGTTTGACAAGTATCTCCCCGAGGCAGTGAAGTGCAGTGGAAAGAGCCCAGACAAGGGTATATTTTCTATATCTACCCTTCTTGCCTAAGGCTCTTAGTTTAGGCTCATTCATGCCCTCTTGTTCCCCACATTTATACCTGTAAAATAAACTTAATAATACCTGGGTGTCTTAGCTAAGACACTTTTGGTTGTAAGTGACAGAAACAGAAGCCAGTTCAACTTTCCACTTAGCACAGTGCTTGGCGAATAGTCGAAGCTCCATAAATATGTGTTAAACGCATGAATGAGTATCTTAAGAAAATAGGAAATGTATCAGAAAGATACTGGGGCATCTCATAGCATCAAAGAGAAACCTGGACATCAAAGCCCGGGAAGATCAAAAATCATAGGCAGGTCTGGTGATCCCAGAAGGAGGAGTGCACGACAGAGTAAGGGCAAAAACTGGGTCTACCAGCTCCTCCTAACACACCTCTCCCCAACCCTGCCTGGGGAGTGGCCTGGGGTGTGTGCATGTGTGTGTGTGTGTGCACACACATTTGGAATGTTAAGGCCTCATGGAATGGTTATATGAGATGTCAAAGCTGAAAGGGATGAAACAATAGAGGTTCCAGTTCCAATCAAGATTCGGAACAAACCCAGCTGCTCAACCCCTACCCAAGATCATCTCCAAAGGAGCCCAAAGGAATTAGAAAGGAAAAACTAGGAACCAGGAGAAACTTCTGGAGGTGGGGTGCTAGTGTGAACTGGAGGGTAGGGTAGAAGGTCATAGTGTCTTTGGCCTGGGCAGAAGGCAGCCCAGCACAGCAGTGGAAATATAAAAGAGAGGGGGAAATATTAGGAATTCTGGTCTTACTTCTTCCCAGTCATAGCTCTGGGAAAAACCTATGGAGACTCAACCCTCTGATCTAGGTATCCTCAGGAGTAAAATCAGAGCTTTGCTGGAGTCCTGTGCTTAGGAGAGGCTGAGGCAAGAAGATGGAGCCACCAACTATTGGCAGTTACTTCCTCTCCTGCCCTGTCTGAACCTCCAGGGCTGTGAAATTACATTGTAAGGATTGTGTCCCCCTAAAGCTGCCTCTTCCTGCCAGCAAAGCATTAAGACCTCATCAGGGAGCTGTTGGTGGGGGGTGGTTGTTTTCTCATGCCTGGGGCTCCCAACCCTAAGGCTCACCTCCCCCTATACGTTGAACTCATTGAAATTGGAACAGAGCGGTCTGGCCTCTCACTACCAGCATTGCCCAAAGGCGTTGCCTACATTCCCAGAAGCCAAAATAACAAAACAATTGAGAAACACAGATATTTCAATAGGAAATAGAGTTGTCTTTCTGGGACCAGAGGCCAAGGCTGGGCAGGGGACTGAGATCCCAGCATTGTGGGAAGGGGAGGAAAAGGGGCTGGTACCGTCACTGAGCACGTATCTTGTGGCAGGTACTGGATAAGCTGCTACATAAACCATCTTGCTTAATGCTAACCTCTATCCTTTGAAATAAGACTTGCGGCTACCACTTAACCGTGAGAAGCTGAGGCTCAGAGTGGCCAAGTGGCTTACTGAAGGACATCCAATTTACAAATTATATCACTGGGATTTTAAGCTAGACCTGAGGTCTTGTACCTTCAGGTTCAAGTCACTTCCTGGTTGTGTGAACTTGACCCAGTCACTTAACCTCTCTGACTTCAACTCCCTCTTTTGCAGAACAGGGAGAAGTGCCCCTAAGTCATCCTGTTGTGGTAAGAGCACAATGAGTTTAAACAGCTCCTGACACTTACCTAGTACTCAATAAAGATTGCTTGTTATTTCCGTTATTCTCACCTATATATTCCCTTTAACAGTCGGTCCTCTGGGTAAAAGATAATAAATCACCTCTCTTGTTTTTTAATTTTTATTTTATGCTGGAGTATAGTTGATTTACAATGTTGTGTTAGTTTCAGGTGTACAGCAAAGTGATTCGGTTATACGTACATGTATCCATTCTTTTTCAAATTCTTTTCCCATATAGATTATAAAAAATATTGAGTAGCGTTCCCTGTGCTGTACAGTAGGTCTTTATTGATTATATATTTTATATATAGTGGTGTGTATATGTTAATCCCAGTCTCCTAATTTATCCCTTCCCTCGCCCCCAGTCACCTCTCTTCTTGTTTAGATAACAACCAGTTTGGTTTGCTACTTTTGCTTCTTAAATAGGAAGTCTACCCGCATGGTCTATAAGGGTGACTGACCAACAGGGAAACTTCTCTCTGGCTTAGAACAGCGTATTTTGTCAGCTGTCTGATGTCACTCTTCTAGCTTGGTACCAGGTTAAAAGGTATTTGGGAAGACAATTTGGCACCTGAACTTAGCAGTTGTGAAAGGAGTTTGAGGGGGAAGAGGGGTTCCAGAGACCCCCCCCCCACAGTTATTATTCTTCAGATCACACGGAACCTTAAATGATATCACAGTTGCATAAAAGGTACTAATACATTCCAAGTTTTGACCAGGTATCAGGCACTGGGCTAAGCCGTGTGTGTGTGTGTGTATGTGTGTGTGTGTGTGTGTGTGTGTGTGTGTACATAAACATATGTATTTTGTATAAATGTATGTATTACGTATATATGTGTGTATATCATATTCATATGTTTATTTATGTATATATGTGTACATACATCTGTGTGTGTGTAGAGGGTATAAATATATGTAAACATGTGAATATATATTTTGTATACATGAGTATACCTATGTATATATACATATTCATATCCCTAGACGTACTCATGTATATACATTTCTATATATACTGTATGTGTGAATATGTATATAGTGGAGAGAGACAGAGTGTGTATATGTGTATGTGTGTGTGTGTGTGTGTGTGTGTGTGTGTATCCTCACAGTAGCCCTCATTAACAGCCCATTTAAAAATCAGGGAAACTGAGGCTCAGAGAGATTAATTAACTTGCCAAGGTCACAAAGCCGGATTTGATTCCAAATGCTCATGACTGGGAAACCCATGTTCTTTCCACACTCTTTCCTCTCCTAAAAACAACACATAGGGACTTCCCTGGTGGCACAGTGGTTAAGAATCCACCTGCCAATGCAGGGGACACAGGTTCAATCCCTGGTCCGGGAAGCTCCCACATGCTGCGGAGCAGCTAAGCCCGTGCGTCACAACTACAGAACCCAAGCTCTAGAGCCCGTGCGCCACAACTACTGAAGCCCACGTGCCTAGAGCCCGTGCTCCGCAACAAGAGAAGCCGCCGTGATGAGAAGCCCACGTACTGCAACAAGGAGTAGCCCCTGCTCGCCGCAACTAGAGAAAGCCCGCGCGCAGCAACGAAGACCCGATGCAGCCAAAAATAAATAAATTTATTTTAAAACACACATAAATATACGCATGACAGATCTAGCTCCCTGAAATATTTCTTCTGAATTCTGTGTACATCGACTCTAGGCATCCCCAAAATGTGTCTTACCAAACCCAAGGGTGGGGGAGGGAGGTGACAGCATGCTCTGGGCATAGCCGGGTAGCCTAGGTGTGCCAGGCCAAGAGACCAGAGAACCAGTTCCCAGTGAGCTGCCTGACGACCTCAACCCCCTGGTTCCTAGCCCTTGTCTGTCTGCTCATGTTAAAGGGCCACCTAATCTATAATAGAACGTTTAGACTCCCATGCACGGGCTCAGGAGAAAGTGTTTGGACTTAAGAATACGGAGCAATAATTCCCTTTTGGTTTCTATTGAAACTTTGCACGTTACAAATTGCCTCTTTGCAGACTCTAAATAATGCATGACTCTCCAATGATTACTGAACAGAGTTGTTTTTTTTTTTTCCTACAATATCCTGTGGTCTATTACTGGTCTCTGGCATTTTCATAATCTTAGTCATCATCCGTTTAGCATCTCTGGCCTGCTGTGCACGCAGCAAGGGGGCTTATTCAATAATGGAGCTGCTCGCAACACCTGGCAGGTGGGCGGTTTTGGCTAAACAGGTAAGGAAATCAGGTTCTTGACTGGGTGACCCACTGGGCCATAAGTTCCACGTAGGCAGAGTCGGTGTTGGAAGGGCTTAAAGGGACGGGGCCCCAGGACTTAGCATGGTCCTTGGCACCCAGTAGGCATCTCATATTTATTGAATGAATAATGAATGGATGAATGTCGGGAGGTTATATTGTAAACATCCAAAGCAGAGTCTGATCCCAGGTCTGCAGCTCTGAAGTCCATATCCTTTCTGCTATATTCTGCCATCTTGCCACTATATTTTGTTTTCTCTCATCCTTTTTCTTCAATCACACTTTTCAAAATTTGTGTGTGCCATTTATTTAGCTGGGAGGAGATTTGCATTTTCAAAGTTCACGTGTTAGTTTTCAAGTCAAGGTGTTTTCATGACCGTCATTTCTCTGGGCTTTCACCTTTCACTTTTGATTATCGTATTCAGAATTCCCCATTTCTCCAGGGATTAACCGGGGGGTTGGAGTGAGAGGGGCAGTCAAGAGTACTGCTTACATGGACAATGGCCTGCCCCTGGGCTGCCCATCTGAGGGTCCCCAGGCCTCCATGTCCTTCACTAGCATGGACAGCAGGCCCAGCCCACAGACCTTCTCTGCCAGCATCCTACCTTACCCTCCCCCCAACATGGGGGATGGATGAAAAGTCGGGTCTATTAATCAGGACAGGCTGAGATACGTTGTGGTACCCAGCAACCCCAAAGCTCACTGCTTACAATGAACAGTGGTCTATTGCTTGTTCATGTTACATGTCCAGCAGGGGGCTTCCAAGGGTTCTGCTCTACCTCCAGGCAGGTGGAGCCACAGCCATCTGGAACACTGACAGTTAACATGGTAGAGGGAAAGAGAACTTGATGGGGTCTTACACCAGCCAGTAGATGCTTCACCCAGAAATAACATATGTCATGTCCACTCACGTCTTGATGGCCAGAGCCATTCGTGGGGTCCCATCCAATCACAAGGAGGCTGGGAAATGCAGTGCCACCAAAGGCCCACAGAGGAGAACCAGAAATAACTGATAAACCACACGAATGATGGCACATCTACCAAGACCACACCCCATCTTAAAAACCTTCCCAGCTTTCTCTCCCCACCAAGATCCAGTATGAGCCCCCGAGCAGAACACATGAGGCCCTCCAAGTGTGGCTCCCACCTGATCCATCAACCTTGCCTCCAATGCGCCTCCACAGCACCTCCAGCCTCCAAAGACCCAGATGGCTGTCCATGCTTCTGCCTTGAACTCAGGCCCTTCCCACCCGCTGATCCGCCTGTGAACTCACTTATGAATACGCGGGGCAGATGGCTCCTCCTCCAGGTCAGCCTCCTCTGACATCTCCAGTTAGAGTTGAATCCCCACCTCTGTCCTCCTTAATGCCTTGTGCATTGTCATCTTGCCCCTTCTGTGTCTTCACGTGTACGTGTCCTCCATCACTCAGACGCCATGGGACAGTGGCTACGTGCCGTTCAGAATACCCAGACATAACACCATCTTCAGTTTAAATGAGATATTCAGCATATATTTCTTGACTATTTGGTGATGATTATTTCAACAGCACCTACTACTGTGTGTCTTATCAACCTTTAAAAATATGATGAGTATAGCTTCTATGGTCTAGGACTTATTCCATAATTTTCCAAAGGATGGGCCACCTCAGTCATGCTGCTGCATCTGAAGCCCATCGGCATGGCTATTTGGCTGCACGGTGAGATTTGACCTTGAGAATCAGGAAAGTATGTCACAGAGAAGAAAGTAGATTCTGACTTACGATACACCTCTATGATACCCGGACTTGTAAAGCCTCATTGTCACCAAGACTTAGATGGCATGACTCCCATAACTGCGTTCTTACTACTCTCCTAGAAGGATAGGTGTGGGAGGTGATACTAGGGGCCTGTGCCTTGAGAGAAAGGAACTACATAAACTTGTGAATTAGCTATGCCTCTGTTGATGTATGGGACACATCATACATCCAGCTGACACACGGAGGAAAAATAAGTGCACAGAAGCATGTCTTCGAAACTGTTCGAAATCTCTTCGAAATTGAGTCTTAGGGACAAACGGAAGCAGGAGTTGAATGCTGCTGGGATTTCACCTTCTCTCTGGCCTCTCTACTTTTTTCTGTGTCACCTTGAACCTTCTCTCTCTACAGACCAGCCTCCTCCTCTTTCCACTCCACAAGGTGGGAAATAGGGTATCAGCGAGACTATCGCTTCATATATAACAATCCTGACCATGAGGAAGGCTGCAAAACTCTCTTGGCTCCAAATCTAAAAGTCCCAGGGAAAGGACACCTTGGCCCAGCCAGGGTCGAGGGCCCATTCTTAGACTAATCAACTGCGTCCAGAGGCTGGTATTCCACTGTGACCTAGGTGCTCCCACCATGTGGAGGAAGGAGAAGGTTGAGGTTACTAAAAGCCATGTTGGCCCGGGACTCCTTAAGTCCCATTTGAAAGAATCAACATTGTCTAATGTTGATTAGACATAGTAGTTCTGGGTGCATAGTAGTCATGAAGGGCATTTGTCAAAAATACAGATTCCAAGGCCCTGTCCCTAGTAAGTCTGACTCAGTAAGTCCAGGCTCAAGTCAGGGCATCTATGGTTCAGACAAGCATCCCAGGTAATTCTGATGCATTGGAGGCACTGGCTTGGCTTGCGCTTCAAATTCAATTTTATGTCTCTGTTTTATTCATTTCTATTTTTGGGTTTATGACTCTTTCCACTTTCCTTTCATTTGATAATTTTTACCCTTTCTGGGTTATTTAGGTAGAGACTTAATTCCCAGTTTTTCTTCTTTCTCGCTATTAGAGACCATCTTACACAATACTTTTTCCTCTAAGTACCAGCATGGCAGCATCCCATAAATTTATATGATATGCTGTGTTTATATCTTTGTTCTTTAAATACTCTGTTCTGAATTACTCCTCTTTCCGTGGTATTATTTAGGAGTGCCAACTTCTGTGTGAATGGATAACCCCTTCTGGTTGTGAGATTTATTTCGAATTTCACTGAACTGCCATCTTAGGATACAGAAGGCAAAATGTTTCTGTCTTTTCTTATTGAATAAGTGTCTTTGCTTCCCAGTAAGTGATACATTCCATGAAGAATCTATCCAGGAAGATTAACTGGTCGAGTTCAAGATGTGAGTATTGCTACTCTATACCCCAGCCCCATTGAAAAACCATCCTTAACATCACTCTTTGGTACACATGTGTTTACAAATGTAGCAGGCAGCAGGTGAAAAGAGCAGGTCCTCGGAGCTGACACCCGGCTGTGCTTCTAATTAGCTCTGTGCAACCTTGGACAAATGATTCATCTCCTCCGAGCCCATTCCTTCGTCTGGGGAAATCATGAGTGAAGACAGGCATGCCCTGGATATTGGTAGCATCAGTTATGCAGTTTGCCCTGCAGGGTCAGCCAGATTTCGTTAGATGAGTGAAGACATAGCAGGGGTTTCGAGAAGCGGGTGCTGTTCTCGGTACCCCAGGAGTACATCACAGTCTTTCAATGAAACGAAGCTGATACGAGCTGTAAAAATTGTTGATGGAAATAGACATAAGGGTTGTGTCTGCTTAGCTGCTCTTTGGCCCATAGAAGAATATGAGCATTGCTCCCCTCCTTCATTCCCCAGTCCAACTCTTCCTTATTTTTTAAAACTCAACTCAGAGTCAATTCCCCCAGGAATTATTCTGCCCCGCTGCCTCTATCCCACACCACTGATTCCCGTACACACAGATCACCTTGGGTCATCCTCCTGGTCATTACCTTCTGCCTTGTACATCTCCACTACCGCACTCTGAGCTTCTTAATGGCAAGGGCTGGGAAACATTTCAAGGAGAGTAAGCAAGAGAGAAAGATACCTGATATCCAGTGCCCAGTGTTGAATGGAGCAACGTATGGAAGAGGATGGCTAGAGCATATGCATATCGTCACAAGGATGCGGAATGAGATGTGTATTCAGCAAATATTTATGGAGCACCTACTCTGTGCCAAGCACCAGACATAAAAGAGTGAACAAGAGTGTCATGATTCCTCTGGTGGGGAATATAAACTTCTAAACAGGCTGGTGTGCGTGTGGGGTGGGGAGTGGTGATGAGTCCGAGGATGGGTGAAGCACAGGGTGCTGTGGGAGCACACAGGACTAGGCATCTCTTGCCACATGGGGAGGTCCAAGAAGCTGCCTGGAGAAGATGGCTTTTAATATGAGGCTTTAGAGATGAGGAGTTAGCAATGAACAGAAAGGGAACAGAAAAAAGACTTCCAGCCAGAGGGGACAGCAGGTGAAAATGCAAGAGGACATAGTGAGCGCAGTAAAAGGAGTCGTGTTGATAGTGGCTGGATGTTAGCGGGAGGGGAGGGAGGGGAAAGAGAAATGAGAAGCGCCGGACCAGATAGGAACCTGTGAACCATACTAAGGGGGTTGGACGTGAAGAGCAAGGGGGACCCACTGAAGAGCTCATGCTCACTTAGGCAAACCTAAGTGAGAGATGGTGGCAGCCAGAGCGAGGGTGGGGTCACGGCTCGTGGGTAGGAGGGGGTAAGAGGGATGTTTAGAAGGTAGATGCATGGACTCGGGGACTGACTGGCCACAGGGGTGAAGAAAGCAGGGCAGTCCAGGATGTTGGGGGACTTCAGTGGTATCATCCACCAGAAAGAAAAGAGCACCTGAGGAGATGAAGGTTTTAAAGGACAAGGTGGAGAAGATGGTGAGGTTAGATTTGGGCAGGTCACATTCACTATGTCTTTGGGTCACCAGAAGAAGATGATGTTCAACAAGCAGTTGGCTGTTCATAATACTACTGACAACAACTCAATTTGGCCCTCGTGACAATCTCAGGAGGAAGAAAAACGAGGCACAGAGATGTCAAGTAACTTGCCCAAGGTCACACAGCCCCTAAGAGGCAGGGGTGGTTTCATACAAAGACATTCAGGTTCCAGAGCTCATATGAAGGATGTAAAGCTCAGGAGAGAGTTGTCCTGAGCCTGGAGGTGTAAATGCAAAGTCATCTACACATGAACAGAGGGCCATGAAGCCAAAAGAATGGATGTGGTTGGCAAGGCACAGCGT
This sequence comes from Phocoena phocoena, assembly GCF_963924675.1. NCBI lineage: Eukaryota > Metazoa > Chordata > Mammalia > Artiodactyla > Phocoenidae > Phocoena > Phocoena phocoena. Next base: position 25,285,971 of record NC_089237.1, on the reverse strand, counting down.
GGCCAATGGGGAGAATCAAGGGCATAATCAGCCCCGGGAGGAAGAGGAGGACTGGGCAGACAAAGAGGAACCAAAAGATGAGACTGAGGGGACGGCCAGAGAGGTATGAGGGAAGTCGAGAAGGAAAGCTATTTCCAAGTCAGAGAAAAATGTGGTCCAAGAAGGAGAGAATAGCCATATGCTGCTTGGAAGTTGAGAAGATGAGAACGCAGAAGTGACCGTAGGAGTTAAAAATAAGGAAGCCGAGGGCTTCCCTGGTGGCGCAGTGGTTTAGAGTCCGCCTGCCGATGCAGGGGACGCGGGTTCGTGCCCCGGTCCGGGAGGATCCCACATGCCGCGGAGCGGCTGGGCCCGTGAGCCATGGCTGCTGAGCCTGCGCGTCCGGAGCCTGTGCTCTGCAGCGGGAGAGGCCCGCGTACCGCAAAAAAAAAAATAATAATAAATAAGGAAGCTGATAGTTACATTGGGGAAAACAGTCTCTGTGGAGTGATGGGAGCCAAATCCTTAAGCTACTGAGTTGAGAAGATTGTTATAATGGAAGAGATGTGACAGCAAGTGTAGACCAGCTCTTGAATGTGCTGTTGAAGGGGGGATGGAGGGAGGCAATGGCTAGAGGGAGTCTTGGGCTTAGCTGAAGAGTACCTTCCCCGAGGGTTTATCCATCTTCACTATTTTAAGTTGAATACACGAAGAACATTCAAGTCCCAAAACATCTTAAAGAAAGAAAGAGTTTTTCAGTAATGAAGACAGTCAGGTCTATATAAGTATGAATGGGAAGGAGCTAATAGAGAAGAAAAGTTTGAGGATACAGGACAGAGAGTGTAATCAGGGGAGTGAGCTCTCCAATAAGGCAAAAAGGGAAGGGCCCCAGGAGGAACAGATCCAAGTGTGAGCAAGGATGCTGCTCCCAGGGAAACAGGAAGAAGAAAGGAAAGACAGGCTGGAAGAGAGAGTGAAGACCATGGAAGCAGAGGAGGACCACCGGCAACCCTGGGCTTGGAGACATGAATTTTCCGCAGGGTCTTCCTTGGGAGTGCCCAGCAGCCCAGGTGTGACAGAGGTGGACAGGTCGACTGATTCAATGTGGCAGATTTACCAGGAGAGTGTAACCAAAAGACAAAGGGACAGAGGAAAATACTGACACTAAAGTGGTAGGAGGGACTTCCCTGGTGGTCCAGTGGTTAAGACTCTGCCCTTCCACTGCAGGAGGCGTGGGTTCGATCCCTGGTCAGGGAACTAAGATTCTGCATGCTGAGCAGTATGGCCTAGATAGATAGATAGATAAAGTGTTAGGAGACACATTCCGTGGACTCCAGCCTGATTGGAGGAGCTGCGAGTCCTCTATTGTCATTCCCGTCCCAACCCACCACTCACCCACTACACCCTTATCGTAGGACTCATGTGATCTAGTCAAGATTCCCTCTTGGTCTTCTCTTTCTAATAGCCAGAGCATCCTCCTGGGGTGGGAGAGGAGGGAGTTTACAGAAAAGTGACGTTACTTAAAACCATCAGCCTCGGGACTGCCCGACCCTATGGGACTGTCCCCAGGCCAGGCCCATTGGAAGGAAAGGTGAATCTTCCTTTTGTCTAAAGCCCTGAGGTCTTTGGGGAGCTTCCCAGCTCGGGTCTAATTGTAATCCCTAAGTACATATGCTATGTCCCAAAGTCAAAGTATAGAGTTAATGCAATACCAATGTAAATCTCCCTAAGTCCTCTAATAGAATTTGACAGCTCTGAGTGTGGGATGTTTATTCTTCCAGGTGAAGAATCATCAAAGGATTTGACTTTCGATGGCAGTGATAGACCATCCCTCTGGAGCAATTACAAATTACAATATGCACCGTCAATCAGTGGAACCAGCCTATGCTGAGTTAAAAGCTGCAAAGGTCACCAGAAGAGAGATTCCTGAGATGAATTTGAGCCCTGGTAAAACTAACGTTAGGCCAACAAAGGAGAACACCAAGGAAAGAAATTGTTCTTTAATAAACATCACCGGGACAGTTGGCTAATGGGCCAGGGAGAGTTCATTTAAATCCATACAGCACACCTGTCAAGTTCAGCCGTATGGCACCATTAATCGGTGACAAACCCGGGAACAAGGGACAAGCATTACCATCCCTGACGCCAACGAGGAGATAAATTCCCAGCTACTGAAGAAACAGATACCATCAGGGCTCTGATGGATGGGTTCAAATATCTAAGAATGAAAATTTTTACACTGCCATGTAATAAAAATCAATATCAAAAGGAAACTAGCAGCATCCGTTCTGTCTGTCATATTCCCCTTCCCAAGCTCGCTGACTGCCCCAAACAGATAACGGATGGGCCACTACATGACTCCCCCAGATAAGTGGTCAAAGGAGATGAACAGAATTAGGCCAGGAAATGGAGACAGTAAATCACCATGTGGAAACAGGCACCATCCCGCCAACTAGGAAATAAAATTTAGAACCAAGCACATTTCAGGTCCCATTACATGCCTATTAAAGTCACAAAAAATAAATATGATAGAACCCAAGATGGGCAGCCAGTGAAAACACATCCTTCAGCATTGCTATCGAGAAAGGCTGGACCAATTTACATAAAGCATCAGGCAACAGATGTGAGGACTCTTTATACTCTTACCCAGCGATCCTCTCTCTGGTAACAGACCCCATGGTATTAGCCCCAAAGAAAGAAAAGCACGTCTATAGCAGCGCTGCTTGTGATAACTAAACACTGTCAATCACCTAAAGGCCAAAGAAGAGGGGGCTAACCAAGCAAAGAGAAATGGGTTAACACAGTGGAATAACACGCTGCCATTGTGAATGACGGAAGTGGGGGCTTGGTAGGTTCTGGAAACGTTTCTATGAAATATGCATGGTTGTCATTAGCGAGCACATCAAATGTCTTCCTGGATTTTGACAAAGAACAGACATTGGATGGGATATCGTTCCCTTCAAGTTTAACGTCCACATTTTATGGTAAGTTGGATGCTAATTTTAGTGGTTCGTTCACAATTCAATGAGTATTGACCCCATGCCAGACACTAAGGATATTAAAATGAGGAAGAAATGCTTCCTGCCCCCAGGAGCCTGTGGGCAAAAGGGACGACACACACACACACACACACACACACACACACACACACACACACACATACTACAATCAAGTGTGGCAAATGGTACAAGAGGTATAGATACGGTGTCATGCACAGAAGGCAAGCCATGTGGACAGCATCACAGATCATCATATGCAGAATTAGGATAATTCACAGGTTGGGCAGAAGTGGAGGAAGGCAGTGTTCCAGGGAAGGAATAGAATTGCGCAGGCAGTGGCCACAGAAATCCAGTGTGTGTGTGTGTGTGTGTGTGTGTGTGTGTGTGTGTGTGTGTGTGTGTGTGTGTGCTCTCTATCCCAATAGATCTGATGAGTCTGGGATGCTTCTCTCCTGGGGCCCAGGACTGTCTTCCCAAGGCCAAGCCAACCCTGCCATTTCTCATCACTACCTTCCCCTCCCAAACGAGCCCCTTCCCCCATTCATCCCCACCACACACACTCCTCCCTGAAATCATCCAGGGCCATTTGCCCTGGGTAAAGATGATCTGGTTGTGTCATATGCTGTGTGAATAGGATTATTCTAAAGGCCAGTTTAAACAGGAAAGGATTCTTATTTTTTAGAGTCCACATCTTATTCACAGTGGAGTGTTCTTTCTTAAAAGGGTGCTTGGATAGGATCCAAGCATATTAAAAGGACACATGGAACCTCAGGTGAAATTACCCTGTTTCCAGTTTCCTGAACGTGCTGGATATGGAAACTGCTGTTAACAAATTGAGTAAAGTGAGGAAAGTCAATCAAGAATGCAAGCTCTCCAGGTCAGATAAATATTAAAAGATGTGGGGTGTGTAAAATATCATAAAGAGCTATCAGGAGGGGCTTCCCTGGTGGCACGGTGGTTGGGAGTCCGCCTGCCGATGCAGGGGACACGGGTTCGTGCCCTGGTCCGGGAAGATCCCACATGCCGCGGAGCGGCTGGGCCCGTGAGCCATGGCCGCTGAGCCTGCGCGTCCGGAGCCTGTGCTCCGCAGCGGGAGAGGCCACAGCAGCGAAAGGCCCACATACCGCAAAAAAAAAAAAAAAAAAAAAAGAGTTGTCATGCAACAGCAAGTAGAACTTGAACTTGAGCATCAAGACAATAATTACAGCCACTGAGCCGGCTGAGAGTCTGTAAAATATACTTGAGTCTGAGCTGATCCTTTGCAAGGGAACGTTAGTATGACGTGAGCTGACAAGATGGAGAAGTGGCAGCTGGAGGTTGTTCACACAAGTCAGGAAATGCTGTATATCGATCGCACTGCATTATCAGAAATCCTTCCCCGAGTTCCCGCGTGTCTCCACATCACCAATCATGGTTCCTCTTGCCCGACAAGCCTTCAAGACATCCCCGGTGGTTTAGTCGAAGTTGCAAAATGTGTCCAGATGATTCTATCAGGATGTCTTTAAATCACGCCTAGTGTGTGTTTGAGAAGCAAAAGAGGGGAGTGGAGTGGAGAGATCAGAGAATCCCCTCGAGGGATTATGCACACACAAGGCCTCCCTGCCTCTGCCCTGGGAATGGGTCACGGTAACCAGCCAAGGGCACTGGGACCTGGGCTTGAGGGATGGCTGGAGGAGAGAGTCTTGTGAGAGAGATGACCAATGACAGGGACTGGCTGACAGCCTGGCTGCCCTGCAGCCCACGACCTTCCTCCCCTGATACGCACCAAGTCCCCCCGCTTCCCTATGGAATGGTCCAAGCTTGTTATTTGGGGTGGGATTGTGTGGCAAAGACTGCTCTCTGATCACCAAAATCTGCATCCACTTCTTGGCCCATAGCTAGACGGTTTTTCTCAGTTATCTCTTGCAGTCACGTGGCAAAGGTCTGACCCAGCCGATGGGAGATGAGCAGAAATCTATGTCCCTTCCAGGGTCACCCTCCATACAACTGTCACTGAGGTTCCGCTTTGCTGGTGCTCCTCTCCTTCTCTAGCCGGCTGAAATGGAGGCGACCCTTGGATTGTTTACCAAAGCCCTTAGGTGAAGGTGGCCGAGCTTCGAGCTGCCTGGGGTCCAGAGACAGCACAAAGGCTGGCCTGCTGCTGACCTGATTGCACACCAGGCCCGTGGCAGAGGGAAGGAATAGTCTCTGTCACATCTGAGCCACTGTACAGTTGGGGGTTTATTTGTTACAGCAGCAAGCATTACCCTAACCCACTTAGATGGCAACCTAGCCACCCAGCTCTGACTCTGACTAAATCCAGCCGATGGATGATCTCCTGGACCCCTTGCTTGCTTTTGGCCGTTGGAGGGATGGTGACAGCATACACTTAAGGCTGGCCAACAAGGGGGCATTGGTGGCTGCCTTGAGTGGCAGCCCCCTAGGGCCTCAGGAAGGAAAACAGAGTCTACAAAATGCTGCAGGGCCACCAAGGCACCATGATCCACCCCTGTGCTACATGGGCTATGATCTGCTGGACCCGTGAGGCGCTGGATGCCACCTAAGGGCAGGAGACAGCTCTGACATCAGGGCAGCAGTGGCAGGAAAGGGGACCTGTGGGGAGGCCCAGGCAGCCAGCCACATGGCGGGTACATCTGCCTGTGTCTCACACCTAGCGGTCTCTTCCTAGAAAAATATCCCTTCCGTTGAATGTAATAAGTCTCCTTTTAAGTAACACATTGTTGGGCTTGTTACTTTTGCTTTCAGGACCCTGAACTGGTTAAAAGAGCAATTCACATGAACCACAAGGGAAGGAATGACTCAGATACCTGGACTGGTGACTCAGATACCTGGACTGGTGACTCGGATACCTGGACTGGAACAAACTCTCTCCACAGCTGGGCAGCTTTTTAAAGAGGAAGGCTGAGTCACTTGCTAAACACTTCTCAAAAAGCCAGAATCCGTGTGCTTGCATCGGACCCCAGCCTCATGTTCAGTTCTTGACTTTATACTGACTGACAAGAGCATATGGAGAAAGTCAACCAATAGCAGGGACAGGAAACCAAGTAGCACACAACAAAGTCCAGGGGCTGTTTAGTCAAGAAGAAAAAACCCCAGGATGGCTCTGATTCTAAAGGTCATATATCTGATGGTCCCCCAGATGGGTCCAATGGGGCCAGGGCCATGGGGGTGCAGTTAGACAGACAGACAGGCTTGATTGAACACTCAGTGTAGAGGAGAATTCATCTTCTTACGGTTACAGCTGTACCAGGGGTGCAGTGAGTTGGTCTGGACAGTGGTGAGCTCCCTGTCATTAGAGGCATACAAGCAGAATCAGAAGGGCTGTCTCTCAGAAAGTTTGTTACAGGGGATCCTCTTTCTCTGAGAGAGCAGAGGCATGTGTTCACAGGAGCTTTCAGGTCCAAACTGCTATGCTTCTGAGTCTTTCCCCAAATAGAGCAGCAACTATTGTTTTGTGTTCTCCCTCCTGGTTCCACTCCCCTTTCTTGGGATAATAAATGCCCCAAACACACTTCACGGGGAACACCTCTCCTAATCTACGGGCTCTGGAACAAGCAGAGCCAACCCCAGCCCCAGGCACACATGTTATCCAAGTTGCCTAAGCTTAAGGTCAGGACATATAACAGTGATTAGTTCAGGAGTTAGTGAGCAGCTAAGTTAGTCCGATCAGAGTGAATTCTGGGGTTTATATAGGACCTACCAGGGAGAAATTCTTTCTTTGTCTCTCTCCTACAGGCGTGGAAACAGGCAGGCTGAAACTAATCTTCTACAGTCTTCTTGACAGTGGGCTTCAAGATGGAGCCGCCAACAGAACTGGGCTTAGAGTCAGTGAAAAACCAGGTTCTGATCATATTGCTTCAGTGCCTGGATCCAGCTATACCTGAAGTCAGAAACTTTTCAGTTTATTGAAACAATATATTCTATTTTCAATCAATAGTTTTCTTCACTTTCAGCAGAGAGAGAGAGAGAGAGAGAGTATCCTGGTGAATGTGACAGGTTTTAACAGAGGAGTCTTGGGAAAGAACTTATAGGTCCTGAGTGAATAATGAGAAAAAGAAATCAACATAGCCTTCAGAAAAGGCTGTAGAAAGAGGAGAGGGGACCTGTTAGCCTTCTGTCTTGGATCCCCAAGACTGGGCCGCCCATGGGAGAGCCAGCCATGGGAGCACCTGTGTGCAGTATTCTCCCTAAAATTCCAGTCCAAGAAAACCATCCTAAATATTCAAAGCCATCCTACACGGAGCTGCTCTTTGAAGCACTGTGTGTAACAGTGAAAAACTGGAAACAGTCTAAATGTCCAATAATCAGGGGTTGGTCTAGCAAGCTTCCTGCCTTCAAAATGACATTTATGAAGTGTATGTAATAACATGGAAAATACTTATAATAGTGAGTGAAATCAGGGCATGAAGTGGTCTAGTCGATATGAACTCAATTATGTGAAAAGGAAAAAAAAAAAAAAAAAGAATCACTTATCACATACAGGAAAAACAAAGGACGTAAATGTACCCAAAAGTTAATGCTTGAGTGGTAGGACCATTTTTCTTCCTACTTTGCTTTATTGTCTAAATTCTCTTTGTATTTTTATAGTGGAGGAGACTTTTGTGTGATGTCAGTGGATGATGTATGTAGGGAGAGGGATGCACAGAGACAAGCAATTTCTGAAATAAGAGACAGATGGGCGACATCACTAGCCCTTTGCCGGTTACAGGCAGGAGACCCTGGCAAGATGGTAAGATCTGGTCCCTAATGTGTCACTCAGCAGCTAGATGACCTGTGGGTCTCTTTGCCTCTCTAGACCCCAGCATCCTACTCTATCAAAGACAAGGCATCAGAACAGATGTTCCGGAAACAACATCAAACAAGAGTCAGAGTACCTGGGTTCTCCACCCAAATGCTTAGACATACATTTGCTGAACGAGTTCCCCTCTGGACCTCAGTTGTATGGATGGAGACGATCCACCAACTCCCCCCTCCCCGTGGGCTGTGAGTCACTGTGCATATAGGGGGTTGTCTTGTTAGAAAGCCCTCTCCCACTCGGTCCTGCCTTGGCCCTGTCTGCTGTCACCTCTGCCCACTCAAATTAAACCCTCTGTAAATAACAAGAGAGAGAACTCTGTCTGTCTCTCTGATGACTTTTCAGGCTGTGTCCTTTCTGATTTTCCTGTTGCAAAGCCTGTTTACCTGCTCTCCAGAAACATGGCTGGGCAGACAGGAGCCTGGCACTGGCCCATCAGACGCAGGTCCCAGAGTAGGAGGGTCTTAGGAATTCACAACAGTAGATTCCAAGCCTGTGACTCTTGGGGTGCCCAGCAGAGCACCTGATAATAAAGTCCCAAAGGGCTGCCTTCTCCAAGTGGATAGAATTGTCCCCGTTTTATTCAAGACCCAAGTCCTGGAAAGGGGGAGTCGTCCCACCCACCGGCTGCTCGGAAGCCAAAACTCCAGAATCAGGGCTGAGTGGCCCCGAGGGGCTCAGAAGTAGAAAGTGCAAGAACAAAGGAGGTGGAAACTGGACAGGTCATTAAAGATGCTCCCAGGACAGATGGAAAAACCAAAGGCGGAAAGAGCTGAGACCCACCCCAGATCACAAGGCTTGTCAGCAGCAGAGTTGCCTACCTACCGAATGCACAAGTGAAGTGACCCAGAAGACACCCAGAAAGGTAGTCTGGCTCTCTAGCTCCATTGGGTGCATTCCCAATTAAGACCACTAGAGGGCGGGAAAAGGCCTGCCAAAAGCGCAGAGCTGATGCTGGGAAAGGCGGGGAACCCAAATACCTGAGCCGGTCCCCGCCTGGCTCTGTGGGCTGCGGTGACAGGGCCCCTGTCTCACGTGTTGGCCCCTCGTCCTCTCCCTGCCCTATAAATATTCCTGCTTCCAGGGCTCTGTCCTCAGACCTCTGCTTTTTCCGATCTATTCTCCTCCTCCCTGGGCTATACATACACTACAAAGTATGAAATAGATAACTAATGAGAACCTGCTGTATAGCACGGGGAACTCTACTCAATGCTCTGTAGTGACCTAAATGGGAAGGAAATCCAAAAAGGAGGGGATATACGTATACGTACAGCTGATTCACTTTGCCCTACAGCAGAGACCAACACAACATTGTAAAGCAACTATGCTCCAATAAAAAATTTAAAAGCACACACACACCATCTACATGCTGATAACTCCAATTGATGTCTCTGTTCCCGACATCTCCTCAAATTCAGACGTGTATTCCAATTGCCTACCTGAATCTCCATTAGGAGATCTAATTAATGAAGCCAAACATTCCCCCACCTCTGCCCCAAACCCCACTCTTCCTGCATCTCAGTCAATGGTTATCTTATCCTTCCCGTTGCCCCGGCCAAAACCCTTGGACTCACTCTTCCCTCACCGTCCGACATCCAGTCTGTCAGCAAATACTGTTGTTTCTACCTTCAAAATCCCATCCGTCACCATCCAAGCCCTCCTGACCATCTCAGACACAGCACCTGAGTACACGCCCCATCTTCAGTCACCTGGACCTCCTGACTGGTCCCCAACCCACCCTGGCCCCACAGTCTATCGTCCACAGCAGCCAGGGCAGCCCGTTTAAACCATGAGGAGGCAGGTCTTCTCCACCGATAGCCTGCATCTCCACTGCCCCCTCCGCCAGCCACGCTGCTGTCCTGGCTTTGTTCCTGGTGTGTCTGCCTGGCACGCTCTCCACGTCTCATGCCCACGTGGCTGTCTCCTCCACCCCCTCAGGCCACCGGTCAAACACACTCACCAGCGAGGGCTTCCCCAGACACCATCTTCCATCCATCCTCCCTTCTCTGCTTTATTTCCCTCCCAGCAGCGATCCCATCCTGACACACTGTACAGTTTACATAGTTTCGTGTTTATTGCCTTTTCCTGTTGTTGTTCACCGATTGTGGTCTCACAGGGGTCACAATCAGTGTCTGCGCTGTGTCCCCAGGACAGGGCATGTGACCAGTGCTCACCGAATAGCTGTGCAATGGTGAGTGAGTGGGGGGATGAGTGAGCGACGGCGAATCTCCCGTAACAGAGCCCCAACTGACCAAGGAGAAATCCATTCTCGGCCTGGAGGGCTTCCTGAGAGAAGGATCATCCACAGACAAGGGGCCTTCGTCCAACAGAACGCAGAACTTTCCCGAAGTCTGGGCAAAGTGAAGGTTGACAGACTAACATTTTTGGACGCCTCTGTGGGTTAAGAGGACGAGCTCTGGAGCCCAAAAGGCGGGGCTCAAACCCCAGCTCTGTCACTTACCGCCTGTAGGATGCAGACAAGTGCATGAACATCTCCACGCCCCAGTCTCACAACCGGGAACCAAGGACAGTAAATATAACAGCCTGGCAGGGCTGTCTTGAGGATTAAAGGAGGTCATGCATGTAAAGCCCACGGAACAGTGACTGACACCTAGGAAGTCCTCTGTAAGAGGCCGCTGCTGCAGGTGTTCTGTGCTTCGCATATCTCGTCTGAGGCTTATAGCTACACTGTTGGGTAAGGGGTATCAGCCCATTCTGCAGATCAGAATGTTGAGACTCGGAGACAATCAGTTGCTTACCAAAGGCCTCACAGCTAGTGAGAGAGGATCCCAGCACAGCTCTTTCTGACTCTGTTTCTCTCGAGGGGGTGGGTGGCCGAACACTGAGCCCTGAATCCTGTCCCTGAGCCCCTCCTTCCCCCCGCCCCTCTCTGGTTTCTGCTGCTGCCACAGCCATCAGGGCAGCCTGGTGCTTAACGGTCTCTGCTTTATAGCCCTGGCCCAAGGGAAACACAAACTCTTTCCAGCTCTATTAGCAGCTCCAAGTCAGGCTGGCATCTTAAAGAGAACTTCGCCCAACACTAAAGCAGTCGGGATCCTCAGGTGGTAGTTTCTGTTCCCGAGCTGACTCCCCACCAGCCCTTCCCTGTCCCAGTCGGGAGGAGACCACCAGACATGGGGCAACACCACAGCAGAGGTCCCACTGACCCCACCCACTTCCTGGCCCTACCCTGGGGATTCTTATTCAGTGGGGCTAAGATGGACCTGGAATCTGCATTTTAACAAGCTTCCCAGGTGATTGTTTGTCTCGGGGAAGTTTGAAAACCACTGGCATTGAACTGAAGGCATGGACTCTGGAGTCAGACCACCTGGGTTCAGATGCCAGCTCGGCCCTTTCCTGTGTGACCCTGGACAGTTTTCTCAACCTCTCTGACCCTCCACTTCCTTGTCTGTGAATTGTGGGTCATAAAAGCTGCTAGCTGGCAGGGTTCCATGAAATAATGTGTTTAAAGTGCTGGAGACAGTGGCACTCAGTACACAAGTTATTATTGCTATTGTCGGCATTGTTGCCTTAGGTATGATCCAAAGAGAACATTCCAGATTCTCAGATTCCCTTGGGCGCAAAGCTCAATGCAGTGTGATTCACAAGTCCTTGGTGCCACGCAGACTCGGGGACCCAGCCTCGGGGACTCAGAACAGTAAGGGCATGGCCTCCCCCTCTAGAGGGAGAGCTGACACACGTTATCACCCTGGTAACATCTCCCTGAACCACACGGACCCCTCCCCCTGCAACCAGAGCCGCGCACACAGGAGGGACATGGCCCTCTCGGACACCCTGGGCCTGCACTGAGCTGCAAAGTCACACAGAGGTGCCCGAGGCCAGCAACAGACCCCATAGCCCAGAGGGAAAGGGGCACATGGAGGGTCCTGGGCATCTCCTCTGGGCCTCGGGGAGCCATCTGTCTATGGCCTATGGTTAGGTGCTAACTGACCTCCACGTGTGCCTTGGAACGCAACCTCCTTTGCCTGGAGATAAGCCGCCTTTCAGGAAACCAGTGCTCCCCGGCTAAGAAGATGCTGGCCCTGCGTCAAGTCTGTGTGACTCTCCGACAGAAAGCACAGCAATGGAATTATACCCAATATCTTGTAATAACGTTTAATGGAATATAATCTGCAAAAGTACTAAATCACTATGCCGTACACCCAAAACTAACGCAATGTTGTACTTCAACTGTAATTTTAAAAGAGAAAGAAAACATAGCGATGGACCAGCTTCCCAGCCAGCCAGCGGGAGGCACCATCATGGGACGTCCTGCTCTCTGACGCTGGCCCTCCTGACCCTCCCTTCCCCAGCCCTCCTCTCCTACAGGAAGTGGAGGAGGACGTAACCAGGTATTTGGGGAGCGAGGTGCTGGGCCGGGAGCAGAGGGGGACGCACAAAGGGGCTTAGAAGGTGAGAGACAGGAAGGAAGCTCCTGGCCTTGACCCTGGGTGGGGTCAGGCACCCTCACTCCCGCAGGGTGCTGACTGCTCCCCTCCCCTCTGTGCCCCAGGCTTCAGGCGCCTGCCACGCCCATTCACAGGGCACCCCTCTCTCGCTCTGGTCCAGGCCCTCACTCTGCCCTTCCCCTGACCAGAGGCCTTCCACACAGACCCTCTCATACCAACTGGGCTGAGTCCTTCTTGTCTCCCAGGGTTCAGCCTGAAGTCTCACTCTGCAAAGCCTTCCTGACCTTCCCCCTTCCCCAGTCTGGTTGGTGTCTCCTGGGACCCCTCAGCTCCTGTGCGTGAGACAGCCCCGCTTTGCCCAGCATAACACTGTCCCCGGCGATCGTAACTGCCCTTTGTAGGACCGTCTCCATGCAGACTGGCCTCCTGCAGGGATCGGAGAGTCTGTCTCCGGCCACCTCTCCCCCCAGCACCTCCCACCCAGCACAGCACTGGAGCTGCCAACAGAAGCCGGTGGAAGGAAGGAGGCTCCCAGGAGCCCCTACCCAGAGGACACACCACCTGGCCTCTCAGTGAACTCCTGGTTCAGCCCCTCTCCCCAGCACCCCAGGCCAGATTCCCTTGGTGGCACACTACAAGCCCCCAAGGCCAAAGCTGCAGGTACCACTTCCCACACGAGAAAGCTAACTGGGAGTCCCAGGCTGTGGGCTGAGCATCCCTAGCAGATGAAGTGGTCCAGAGCAGCTGGGAACATCTGGATGAGAGAGAGGCCGTCAGGAGCGCAAAGTGCCCCGCCAAAATGGCCCATCAGTGGAGCTGAAGCCAGCGGGGCCTGGAGACATCAAACCTGCCAGCTAAAACGCCCCATGAATATTTAACAGCCTTCAATATTTAATTAGTGCAGACAGATTAACTCGGAAATCGCACACACTTGGGCTGGGGGAAGGGGGAGCGTTAGAAGGAGAGGGGTGGGCTCGAGGAGGAGGCCGTGCTTATTGCATAGGGCCAGGGAGGCAGCTCACCTTCCCTCCCTACCACCCTTAGCCACCTCTCCCTGCAGAAAGCAAGTGACACTGAGAAAAGTCATAGGGAAAGGGAAACTGGGAGAAGCCAAGGGAGGGGTCTGCATCTCAGGCAAGATTTGGGTAGGGTGGGGTGAGGGTAGTGCTGGGGTGCTCACCCTGTCAGCAGCCCTCCGCTGGGCCTGCTGGACCCCAGCCTGACTTCCGGCAGCAGGTGTCCATGTGTGATTACATCTGCGCCTTTGGCATTCCCGGATTATGCTGTTTGTTTATTGTATTGCAACACTACCATGAGTCTTTTATCCCCTTTGAGTTTCTTCGAGTTTTACCACATCTTGTGCCATTTTTTATCTAATAGAGTTTCCCTGAACTTCATCATCTGGTAATAAATTGTCATCATCGATGTCGCTTTTTTGTCTAAACATTTGGTCAGGGACTTGTAAAATGTCAGAGCCAGACCTGGGCTCAGGCTGCCTGTCTATGCTGGGGGTAACATTCCAGCGCAAAGAGGGCTTGGGTTCCATGAATGGACCAGCTTGCTTCACACCCTCATGTCTTTGGGCACACTGTACTTTCTGCCTTGAGCATCCTTCCCCTCTTCTCCTTCCCCCAAGAATTCACTCAGCGATCTTTACCACCCGGGAAGTTTTCATTGACATCATATTTTGTAACCATCTTTTTGCTTCCCCCAGGCTGAGCTCCTCAAAGACAGTAACCCAAACTTCTAAATACATCATGGGAATGGACATGTTGTGGGTGCTTAATGATTTGTTTTTATTTTTAATAAATTGAGGAAAAGAGAGATTTTAAATAGGAACTAGAGCCCTCCAAGCACATTGTGTCAATGGCTTGTGTACCAGTTAGCTATGCTGCGTAACAAACAACCACAAAAAATCTCAGTGGTATATTATTATGAACATCTATTCTCAGGGATATTCAGATCAGTGGAAACTTGGCTGGTCTAAGTCCAGACAGAAAATTCTGCTTCAAACCATGGTAGCTGGGACAGCTCTGATTCTCCCTGAAAGGCTGGAGTTGGCTGGGGAGGCTGTACTCCAGCTGTGTCTCATCCAGCCTGGATGAGTAGGCTGGCCGAGGCATGTTCATCTCATGGCAGTGTCAAAGGTGCACAAGGAGTTGCCCAACCACACAAGCACATTTCAAGTCCTTGCTTTCTCCATGTTGCTAACATCTCATTGACCAAAGCAAGTCACATGGTCAAGCCCAAGGTCAAGAGGCAGGAAAGTAAACTCCATATGTGAGGAAGCCGTGGCAAGGGTTAGATGAGGTGGGTAAAGACTTTGGGCCAGTGTTTGAATCAATCACAGGTGGGTTCCCACCACACCATGCTCAAGACCCCTCAATGACAGGACCCCAGTGGGACAAGAGCCAGATGAGTCCTACATGCCTCTCCCTCTCTTCCTCACCCTCCCATCCCCACCCCCTGCGGCCTCAGGGTTAACAAAACAGCAACAGACATGAGATGGGAGGTTAAAGAAGCCACTGATGTGAGCCACAAAAAGGAAAGAGAAGGGGATGGAGTCAAAGCTGAAAATCAAAGTCAAGGTCAGTCTCACATGACAAAGGACAGAAGTCAGCGATGAGGGCAAATAATGGGCTTAGGCTGAGAAGTGTGGAAAGCAGAGCTTTGGCCCTCAAGTCAGCTCCAGCTCCCGGTGCTGCCTTGGGTGAGTCACTCCCTGCTCTCAGGCCTCAGTTTCCCGGTGTGATAAGGCCTTTGGACTCTGGGAGCCCGCATACCCCTGAGGACACTGATGCCCTGTGCCCTCGGGCCCATCATTCCTCAAACTCTGCCCCATTTCTTTCTCTTCAACATGCAAAGTCTGAAATCCTCCCTAAATATCTCAAAGTTACAATCAGACAGTCCTCTGTCTATGTCATCAGAATCCCAAGGCTTCAGGACAAAGGACAGTCACTAAAAGTAGGTCATTGGCAGGTGGGTGTCTTTCTCTCTGATGTGTAGAATCAAATCTTGAGAGTTAGAATAAGCAGCTGGTAGAACAGAAGGGAATCCTCTTGGGAATCAGAAAAACGTGGGTCCAAAGTCTACCACTACCATGTGTAGTTGAGTAATCTCGGAGGGACGCATAGACTGAGACTCAGTTTCCTGGCCTGTGAAATGGGCTGGTCATGGAAGCACACAGGGCTGCTAGGGGGATTAAATGATAGGACATTTGCAATGTACCTAGCACGGTGCCAGGCCCCATGAAGGAAGTCAACATACGGTAATATAGTACTTCCTTTCCCTCTTCTATCTCAAGCTCCTGAATCTTCACTGATTCTGTCTCTTCCCTTAAAAGAAAAAAATGTATACATATATATATGTTTAAACATATATATAATTTTATATGTATACATATATTTAATTATATATAATTATATATATATATATATATATATATATATATATATATATAATTAAAACAACTGTCAATGGTTTAATCCTTGCATCTGGATGTGGTGATTCTTTTTTTTTTTTTGACATCTTTATTAGAGTATAATTGCTTTACAATGGTGTGTTAGTTTCTGCTGTATAACAAAGTGAATCAGCCATACATATACATACATCTCCATATCCCCTCCCTCTTGCATCTCCCTCCCACCCTCCCTATCCCACCCCTCTAGGTGGTCACAAAGCACCGAGCTGATCTCCCTGTGCTATGCGGCTGCTTCCCACTAGCTATCTATTTTACATTTGGTAGTGTATATACGGACATGGTGATTTGAACTGGGTCAGCACTATCCAATTTTTCTAAGTATTCTCTTTCCTACCTTTCATCAACTCTATTGACAGGGCTTCTGTCCCTTTCTAATTGCCCATCCCTCGGATTTCTTTTTCTCTTCCTTGTTAAAGACCAATTTTACAAAGCACTTCAGCTGCTCAGCCATTTTTATCATCATCATTAATTTGATTTCCCTTCTCATTTATTAATGGGCCAGGCAGCTCTCAAGGATTCTTTTTCCCCTGATATATTTGTAAAACGCCCTTCTTATTCCCTTTGGTGGCCCCAAGACTCTCTATGCCTTTTATTTCCTCCCTTGGCTGCCCTTCTGTTTCTCCGAAGCCTTTGCTGACTTCAGATCTCCCTCTCTGTATCCGGCTCCCCACCTGTCTCCTGCGGCGCCCCCCTGCCTTGCCCTCCCTCCTCAGACATCCTGGCCTCTGAGGCTTCTCCATCTTGAGGCCCCATTAGCAGCAAGGGTTTTTCAGCCTCCTACCCATCCTTGTTCTGCTCCCACCCCGTGAGCAGAGAGGCCCTTTCATCCACGCTGGCAACCTGATGGAAGGGACCAGAAAAACCTAGGTCCTGCCCTGGTCCCCACCGTCAGCCTCCATCTCCCCAGGATTCCTGATTAAGGAATGCACAGGAGCATCCATTCATTCATTTTTCAAAAACAGGATTGAGGTATAATTTACATACCATACAATTCAACCATTTTAAGTGTTCATTCATTACATTCAATGATTTTTCGGTAACTCTACCAAGTTGTGCAACCATCACCAACAATCCAGTTTGAAACATTCTCATCACCCCAATAAGCTCCTTCACAACCATTTACAGTTAATTCCACTTCCCATCCCCATTCCCAGGCAACAACAGGAAGAAGGAAGTAGGCTGTTTACTCTGCATTATCAATAGCAGTTGTGACAATGAAAAAACCACCAATGTGATGCCACCTCTTGTTTTGTCTAGCATAGCAGGGTCACTAATGCACAGGTCCTAACCCCTGTTCCAGGGACACGTGCAGCCTCTGCACCCAGGCTCCTTACCTTGCACCATCCACCAGGAATGCACGGAGCTCCAGCCCTCCATGTTGCCCATCATGGTTGGAAGTTCCTGGCACTTTTCATTCTCCACTACATTCCCTAATAGATTCTTTTAGTTTCTAACATTGCTGATCTCTCTAACATGTTCTCCCCACCTTGCCCTTTGAACTTGGTTCTTGGCATTGACCTTCCCAGGCCAAGGAACTTGTCAGTCTCTTGCTTATGATTGGAACTTTGCTCCATCTAAATTGTCTCGGAATACCTTGGGGTCTCATCATCTGTCTCCTCCACCTTCAATCCCTCCCCTTCACTCCACCCACCTCATTTCAGCCTATGGGGTCATAGATGGAGCCTTTTTATAGGACTGAACACTCTTCAGAGCAAGCCAAAGTAACAGATACAGAAAAGCAAAAGACACGATCTTATAAAATAAATGTCTCCTATCCCCAAATTACGGTATATGTGGAGTATAATACCTGTTACCTTGCAGGCCAAAAAACAAGTTATTAAGTTTAAGTATAGGGTCGAGGTATCTGAATTTCAAAGACTATCTGTGCTATGCAGAAAAAAATTGCTCCAAGATTAGGAAGAGAGTTGATACAAATGATGACTGACATAGTGCAACCCAGTGGTCCTCAGACTTCGAGATTTGGTAGTTCAGCAAGATTTTTAAAGAGAAAATTGGAGGATTCAACATAAGGTTGCCGGCTTTACAGCCTGCCAAGCATAGAAGCTCAAGAAATCAAGTCTAGTCTACTATCACCACAGTTTCATAAATGTTTTAACACCAAGAAAGGAGGAAAGAGAGAATCCCAGAAGAAAAAAAAGACAATCCTATTGAAAATGAATAAATTTAGCTTTGTGGAAAACTCACTTATGTTTTTCTCACTTCCCCACAAGTGCATGAAAACTTTTGCGTGGGGCACTGGAACACCTAAATTAAACACATATTAATTCTCATAAAATATGCAGAGTCTCGTAAGCTTTCAAACCTCACCCAGATGTTGCCTTTTACACATCTGCACACAAACTGGAGGGGCCCGGCGATGATGTATGAGGGGTGAGGGAGAGGGGTCCTGCCTTGCCCTGGGGACCTCCTTCCTTTGAGAACTGCTCCCTTTGTCTTTTTTAAGCAGCTGAGTTCATCATCATTCCCAGCCTTCCCAAGCTTCTCAATTTTATTTTCCCATCACCAATTTTCCCCACAGGTTTCTGATGACATCCAGCACCACTTTCCAAGGAACTGGTTGCTGGATTTCCAAGAGTGGCCACTTCTCAGTAAACATCAGTTAAGTCTGGGATTAAGGGTAAGGCTCCTCCCTGCTGGGCTCTGCAGCATCTCCTGGTCAAGCACACGTAGAGCCAGACCTTTAACCCTCCAACCCCACCACATTTCCTATTGGTCTATTCTAAACATTTCCCATCATTATATGTGTTACTATTACTATGTGTGGTCGGTATACCTTCCAGGGGGATGGAACATAGTGGGAGTAAATGGTATGAGAAAGGAAGTTGCTTTAGAGTCTACAGAAGTTTAGATGTCATAGAATTATGTGGTTCCTGAGTCAGAAGGGATGGGAGAGTCTATAGCTGCTGCTGGGGCAGTAAAAGCTCAGGAGCTGAGAGATAGAGGGAGGAACCAGCGTGACGCCAAGGCGGTCAGGCGCCTGTGGGCTCCAGCCCTAGTTCCACCAGCCACGTAACTGGGAAGGTCATTAACTTTACTAAACCTCAGTGTTTACACCCACAAAACACACAAGACGACCAGCCTCCAAGGGCTCTGGTGAGGATTAGAGGAGTAAGGTATACAGAGGCACTAGTACTATGCTGGCCCAAAATGGGGGCTCCTCTCTTTCCATCCTTGTTTTCTTAGCTCTAGGGGAGGGTGGCCAGGCAGAACTGACTTGGAGAAGAGAGGTGTGTTAAAGGTCAAGGGCAGAATCTAGGTGAACATGGGACAGATTCAATAATATCACAAATAACTCAACCCTGGGTCCGGCTGGCTTACGTGACCAGGCTCTGTAGCACTGAATTGGTTTCACGTACCTGCCTCGGACACTGAGATGTTCCCGTGATGCAGTGGGGTCCTTGCACCAACTGCCTGAACGTGTGTCAGGCTGGAGGGCAGGCAGCAGCCCCTGCACCTGGGCTGGGTGCTGCGCTAGGTACCTTGCATACAGGAATTTCTGCGAGGCAGATGGTAGCAGCTCTGAGCATCAGGCACACTGCCTAGCGAGAGGGATTTGTAAGCTGCCCCAAGTCTCCAGCTGGTACCTGAGAAAATCCTCATTCAAACTACGTGTGCCCTTGTTCTGGGCACCCCGTGTTGCTCCCGCCTAAGAGAGGAAAAACTACAGGAGAGATATAAGCAGGAGAGCCCTCTCCAAGGCGTCAGTTCAAGAAGAGAAACTCTTGGACCATTTGATGTGTGCTCCTTGAGTTACCCACAGAGGTAGGGCCAGCGGGGGCACGACTGAGGGAGGGCGTTATTTACATGTAGAATTAAATAATATATGAGGAGAGGGGGTGGTGCGGTGGAAATGAGGAGGGATGGAAAGGGAAGTCAGAGTCTTTATCACCACCTCCTGCCTCTCGCCTTCCCCCGCCTCCTCCTCTCCCTCCCCTCTTCTCCCTCTCTTCCCACTCCAAACAGGAGCAGCAGGGAACCCAGCCCACCCTGCCACAGCTCCTGCCTCCCCCAGCCATGGCCCTGGCTCTTCCCCCCTCCCCCAACCTCCCCCACCACCCCCTGTCCCCCGCTTGGCCCAAGAGAACATTCTGCCACCTTCCATTCTCTCTTCTAATAATTGCGCATTTCCCTGAGAGAGACTCAAAGGCAAAGGAGAGAGAAGATGATTTCTCGGTCAATAAGCCCTCAAGCAAGTTTCTCAGAAGGATGCTTTCCTGACAGCCTTGCAGGCCTTGGTTTCCTCCATGATTTCAAATGAAAGCAATGTCACTTATCCTCAACTGATAGAGGTTAATCGATCGGTCATCTCTGAGTGCCAGTGATATGCTTGACACTAGCAGGACACTTAATCCTCACAATAATCCAGGGAGCCCTACCCTCCATCCCACCCCTCACTATACAGAAGAAGAAACTGAGGCTCAGAGAGGTGAAAGGATTTGCCCAAGGTCACAAAACAAAGAAGTAATGGAGACAAATATAGAAAACATTCAAAAGAAAGTTCCTCCATGCTGTCATTGAAATACGTATAAGGCCTAGAGGTGTAGAAGCCAGGTTCTTGAAAGATAAGCTCAATGAAGCGAATGGAACTTTCTTGGAAATATATCTGAGGCTCAAAGAATCAGAAGGGAGGCTGGGGAGTTGGGCTCAGACGTGGATGGGTCCCAGGACCACTTGGAGGGCCAGGTGTGGAAGGGGGAGAGCAGTGTCCCTCTGCTGTGGGCCCTGCCCCGTGGGTGCATGAGCTCCCTGTTTTCTGAGGTTTGTCGCCTCTTTTGTACTCCAGAAGATGCTTTTGGATGGCTGTGCTTATTCACGTGTTGTCCTTTTGGTGACAGGCTCACAGGCTCCAGATTACCATCCCACCAGATTGTAGTTAATGGGGAAGAAGTAAACCCTGAACAAATTCCACCAGGAGAAGACAGTCCACAGTGGTGGGGGATACAGATCAGAGTGGGCATCACAGAGCAGGTGATGCTTAGCCGAGGCTGGAAGGGAAAGCCGTAGCAAACTAATAATGGCTCATCGGGACCGCATTCTGGGAAAGCTGGGACCAGCCCGGGCATTAATTCCTTTACTCCTCCCAGCACCCCTGAGGTAGGGACTGGTATCACCCGCTGCATAGGTGAGGAAACTGAGGCTCCAAAACCTTAGGTTTCTTACCCAAGGCCTCACAGTTATAAGTGACAGTCAGAATTCAGTTCCGGCCTCACTGACTCTAGAATCCAAGCTCTTAACTGCTCTGCTAGCAAATAATGCCTCGCTATTAGAGAGGCTTCCACATGTCAAAGTGCTCCCAGATCCATTATCTCAGCTCACACTCACAGCAACCCTGCAAAGTAGATAGGGCAGGTGTGATTATGCTCATTTCCCTGACAGGCAGATGGGGCCCAGAGATGCTAAGTGACCCACCCAAGGTCACACAGCCGCTTAACAGAAGGGTAAGGCTGCTGCCCCGACTCAGCATCCTCCTCATTGCTGCATATGCTCTGAGGGTCCTCGTGCCCAGCCAGCAAGAGGGACCAGAGTCCAGTCAAGA
This sequence comes from Phocoena phocoena, assembly GCF_963924675.1. Classification (NCBI taxonomy): domain Eukaryota; kingdom Metazoa; phylum Chordata; class Mammalia; order Artiodactyla; family Phocoenidae; genus Phocoena; species Phocoena phocoena. The sequence continues at coordinate 25,264,751 of NC_089237.1, read as the reverse complement.
GAGAACAAGGCAGAGCCGTTCATTTCCAGACTTCAACATTTAATTCCCAGGCAGGCACCTGACCCATCACCCCACGGGAGCACTCGTGGGCCATCCAGTGCCCGGCACGCTGCCGTCTCGGGGTCTGGGCACAACGAAGCACAAACCAGGAATTGGTGCCTAACAAATTAGCAACAGGTAAAAGCCATCAGGCCATCTGTTGCCTCCCACCCACTGCCACCGCCGAATCCCCTTTCTCGGCAGCGTCCGCGGCTCCGTGCTCAAACACAAATTAATATCCTGGCCTTTGCATATGTGTTTATGGCTTCAGGTGGGGAGAGAGCCACAGGAGCAGGTAGCAAGAAGGCAGTCGCTGGAGATGTTTTGCTCGTGCAAAAGTCCTTCGCTAGGGAGGGAAGTCAGCTGAAGGGCGGGGGATGGCTGAGCTGGAAGGCAGACCAAGGGCCTTGAATAGCCAGTTATGGGGGCAGGGAAGGGGGTGGAGGCGCGGCTCTTGGTTCCTCCTGGGAAGCACTCCGCCGGCCCACTCATTCCCCCCCTCCCCCGCTGCCCCGAGGCCTTGCATCATGCATCCCATCAGCCACATTAGAAACGCTGAGGCAAGAGGAGGCCGTACGATTATCCACGGTCAGCAGGAGGCCAGGACGGAGCAGGAAGGAGCCCCAGGCAGCCAGGTGGCCAGCCTGCCTAGGAGACAGCCTTGAGCGGCCTCTCCGAATCTGGGTTTCCTCACTGCAAGTTTCCAAGATGCTCATGTGTGCCAGCCATGCCTAACCAGTTCGACTCAGGAATGAATATGAATATGAATAGAGGCTGGTATTTCCTGGAACTTCATGCTGAGCGCTTTACTTCGTTTTGCCCTTGCAGCAACCGTATGAGGTAGATGTCACTACACCCATTTTGCAAATAAAGAAGCGGAGGTTGCCAGAGAGGTTAAATTCAATGATTTGTAAGTAGGTACTTCTGGTGGACCTAGGCTGGACCAGGCTCCAGGTGGGCCCTTGGGATGCAAAGATGTACAAACTGGAGCCGATCCTTTGTCCCCACGGCAGGGTCAGAATCAGCCACAAGTGTTGCTGAGTAGATGGCAGGGGGACAGTGGCAGATTAGATGGTCTGGGATAGGCAGGCTTCCCTGAAGCCCAAGGTATGAAGAGGAACCATCTAGAAGTGAGGGAAGAGTGTCCCAGGAAGAGGGGACAGTATATGCAAAGGCCCTGAGGAGGGAAGGGATGGGTGAGTGGGGCTGGAGTGGCTGGGACCTGTGCGAAGAGAGGATATAGCTGGCTGCAGCAGAGACAGAGGCAGGCCCAGACCAGGCAGGACCTCACCAGCTCTGTAGAATGTTCCGGATTTTCTCCTAAGTGTGACGAGAGGCTGCTGCCCAATGTCACCCGGATCTGTTGGACTCCAAAGCCAGGTTCCCACTGCCATCCCATGCTGTCCCCTCCCACCTCGTGCTTCTCCTCCTACAAGAGGGACAGGAAGATGGCGGCCACCTCCTTGGAAAGTCTGCCCATTGTCACATGGTGGGCAGAGTGAGGACTCTGGGGGTTCCCAGGCTGGGGTTTTCTTCTCCTAGTCCCAAACCGGGGCTGCACAGAGCTGAGCTAGTGTCCTTAAGATTTTAAAGTCCCAAATTACCCAGGATGGGGACAGCCAAGAAAGGAAGGATCACCCTTCAGTAAGTCCTCCTGGTCGACCAGAAAGATGATTCAGGCTTGTGAAGCACATCTCTGAACGTCCAGGAATCTGTCTGGGGGCAGGGAAGGCAAAGAAAGATCTGAACCCCTACGCTTTCTATCTCATGGTGGGACAGGGTCTGGGAGGGGTCCCAGTCCCTTCAGCATCCCAGCCAAGGGAGTGGGTACAGCCAGACTCCACCCCTTACCAGCAACGTGACCTGGAACAAAACTTTGTTTCTCCACATGGAGAGTGAATTAAGTCTGCCTCACAGAGGCGTGGGGAGGAGAGGATGGCCGTCAAGCACCCAGCTTGATGTCTGCACTTAGGTGCTCAGTCAGTGCTAAGGGACATTACTGTGATCCAGACCTGCTTCCAAGCCACTCCCCTCTCCAGCCAATCAGCATCAACCCTCTATCTCCCATTGTCCCGGAGCTTTGAGGCATCTGAAGTTTCAAATCCCTTGTTAAAAATAAGCTTAAAAAAAAAAAAAGTCAGAAGAGGAGTCAGAAAAGGAAAAAAGGGAGAGGGAGAGAGGAGGAAGGAACTTTTTTCACCTGAAGCCAGATCTCTAATTCTGCTGGTGGCCAGGGACAGCCCTGCCGCCAGCCTCTCTTGCAAATCAAAGGGCCTGCCGAGTAAGCAGCTGCAAATAGAGCGCTGGGCTCTTTGAAGGTGAGGAGCCAGAAGGGAGCTCTTATCATCCTCCTGGGCTCACAGGAATGCCTCAGGCTGGCCCAGGCTGTGCCAGACAGGAGCCTGGTGGGCATGTAACTGGTGGGGAGGGGAGGGCTGTCAGTGCCAGCTCAGGCAAGAGGGAGGGAGGGAGGGGGTGAGACCAGCATTGGCTGTGCTGTCAGACCTGAGTCCTCATCCTGTGATTCCAGCCAGTCACACACATCCTTAGCCTCCATTGTTTCATCTGTGAAATGGGATGATACAGCCACCTGGCAGGCCCCGTGCATAGCACACAGTAGGTGCTCCTTGAGTAGTGCTTCTCATCTCTGCAGACAAAGGGGAGGGATGGGGTGGGCTCAGGTGTCCAATCACCAAGGCTGCTATCCCCCTGCCCCCACCAAGCTGCCCTTCCTCTCTGGCTCCCTAGAAGCATCTTCCCCGTGACTCAGAGACAGACAAGCCTCACATCTGGGCTCTCGCGCCATTATTCTCTCTCTCTCCCCATTCTGACCCCCATGGCTAACCTCCCCACTGTCCTTCTCCTGAGCTGCCCCAGCCACCTCTTCACAGGCCTCTCTGCCTCCAGCCTCCCCCGGGCCCACCGAGCACACAGCTGCACATTCATTTCCCAGAAGCCGAGGTGTGGCTGCTCGCGTCCTCTGTGCAACACCCCGCCTCACTGCCCAGAAGACAAATTCTCTTATCCTTTATCCCTCCAATGTACCATTACAAGGAACAGCTTCTCTGTCCCAAAGCATCCTGTGATCTTAAGTATTGGATCTACTGAGCAATCAGCTATGTCTGTTGTGACTTACTATAAAGTAGTAGCCACTTTTCTTTGAATGCCTCTCATCTCTCCCCGACTCATTTTCTTTTTCCCTATCCTTTTAACTGCCAAGTGAATGCGTGCTGATTGCATCAGAATTCATCCTTGCCTTGGGCTCTGTTTTGATGCAGACCTGTGACAAATGCATTGATGGATGGATAAATGAATAAAACAAATATTTATTATTATACCAAGTATGTCGATATAATATGAGAAGCACTATTATAAAGGTCACATGTAGCCCCTACATCTCAGTCCAGAAATCATAACTGTAAATTTTTTTACAAATGTATATTTTTGGTCCCTTTTTAAAAAAACTTCTTCAGCTTTATTGAGATATAACTGACATATAACATTATGTAAGTTTAGGGTGTACACTGTGATGATTTGATATATGTATATATTGTGAAATGATTAACACAATACAGCTAGTTAACACATCCATCACCTCCATTGCCTTACAGAGTTACTTTTTTTCTTTTTTTTTTTTGGTAAGAACATTTAAGATCTACTCTCTTAGCAATTTTCAAGTATATAAAACAATATTATTAACTCCAGTCACCATACTGTACATTAGATCTCTAGAACTTAACCCTCTTATAGCTGGAAGTTTGCACCCTTTGACCACCTTCACCTGTTTCCCCCACCTCCCCACTCCCCACCCCGGATTCTAGAGGCTGGGAAATCCAAGATCAAGGCACCATCGGATTTGGTGTGTGGTGAGGACCTGCTTCCTGGTTCATAGACAGCTGTCATCTCACTGTGTCCTCACATGGTAGAAGGGGCAAGGGAGTTCTCTGAGATGTATAAGGACACTAATCCCATTTATGAGGGTTCTGCTTTCATGATCTAATCACCTCCCAAAGGCCCCACTTCCAAATTCCATTACACTGGGAATTAGGTTTCAATATGTGAATTTGGGGGAGACACAAACATTCAGTCTTTGGCAGGGGTGATGCTAAAAGAACTATTCCTGTGTAAATTACAGGGTCTCCAAAATAGAAGACAGCAAAACCCAGTGAAGCCTTCAACAATATCTGTATCTAAAGAAAGGAGAAATCCTTAAAATAGCTTCTTTTTGTTTTTACTGGCACCTCTTATCAGCTTGTTTACAAAGATCATTTGTGGACGGGCCCAACTCTGGGAAAATAAACCAGGCTAAAGGCGGCTTTACTGATACTATATCATGAAAAAGAAAAGGTGGCAAAAGTCAACCAACTATGCTTCTAGGAGAAGCTTACAAGTATGTTTGCTTCTTCCCTTGGAAGCGAAGCTCAGGAAAAATGTCAGGAAGAAGACCACACTAGAGAGAGACTATATGTAACTGGGAGGGGGCAGCTGAAATTGAGTAAGACTATAACAGCGAGAACAGAAATAAATTTATTTCCTTGTTACCTGCAGCTTCTATTTTTCTGCAGAAGTGAACAGAGAAAACCATCTGATGGAAGTAAAATAATGCACTCTTCCCACTGTAACCTTATGAGTGGTAATATATAGGAGCATCCCTTTTAGAAACAATTCTTGATTTTAATTTTATCAGTGCCATTCAGGTTTGGAATTCATATTTGATTTAGATTAGGTCCTGTGCTGAATCTGCCATTTAAAAATCATAAATAGACATATATAGAGAGATAGATATGTGATTTGTCTATTTTTATATGCTTTAGGAATGAAAGGATTCAGTGATCTTGATCATTTCTTGAAGCAATAATATAGAGTTGGGAGAGCAAAGGCATTTGAATTCTGAGTCTTTTCTTAAAAGACAAGAAAAAACAAAATAAAATATTTTTGAAAAACACATTGTCTGGCTTCTTCTCACTTTTCAATTCTCTATTTGCTTACCACAGGGCTTAAAGCATTTTTTGGAGTGGTAGGATTAAACAAAAGGCAAGCACGTTTCTCCACAAACTTCCCCATGTTCTCTCACCTCAACTTTTAATTAAAATATTGTCAGCTGGGGATAAGGGGAGCAAAATACAAAAGCAGTTACGTACAGAAAACAAAACAAAACAAAGCATATTTCACCACAGCACAAGCTGTCAGCACTTTCTTAGCTATCTGACCATCTGAATTTAAAATCACATGCTGAGCTCCTGTGAGACACCAGCATCCAACTCTGTGGAGAGGGGGAGTCAACATCAAACCAGGGAAATGGAGCAGATGCCCTTGTGAATGAACCCAAGTCCAGAGCTAAGGACAGGGTGCCAGTCTGTCTATGGTAAATCCACACAGGCCTGAGCCTCATCATAAGGGGCACCGATGGCTAGTCGCAGTCCCTTGCAAGGGACACACAACAGACATGAGTACCTAGGAAAGTAGAAGCCCTGGTTTTCTACAAATGAGGAGGAAGAGAAATCAGCTGTGATCAGTGAGTCCATTGATCGTAATTCCCACCATGTTGTTTGGAGACCATGATTCAAGCAAAAGTTTAAAAGATAATGAAGAGTTCACATGGAGCAAGAGTCAGGCTTGCACCCGCGTCGCCTCCTCTCACTGACACCCCCTGAAGCTCTCCAGAGAACACTAAGGCTCTCCAGAGCACTTTGAAAATCACTGATTTGGGACATAACTGTTGCCAGTGCTTGACTCTCTCTCCAACATGCCTGAGGGATTTAACTTTCTGTCAGTCCTGTCCCTACTCCGCAAATGGGTGGCCAGATTTCCACTGGCTGAAGATTTCCACCTACTTTCCATCAACGAAACTAAAGGTATCTACTTCAGTTGGCTTTGATTCCCTAGTTTGGTTGACTTTGTAATGTTACATCAGAAAAAACATAGGTTTTTTGTTTGTTTGTTTGGTTGGTTTTGTTTTTTTTTTTTTGGCTGTGCCAAGCGGCTTGCGGGACCTTAGCTCCCCCAGCTGGGCCCCGGCAGTGACAGCGCCAAGTCCTAACCACTGGACCGCCAGGGAACTCCCGGAAAACATAGGTTCTTAAAGACTGTTACAAAAAGGAATGTTAATGCGTATTTTTAAACATCTATTATGTGAGAAGTGCTTGAAACAAATTGCTCATTTCATAATCTGGATGAGACACATATTATGTCCATCATTCACATGAGAAAACTCACCTGGGTCACACTGCTTAACCTCCCCGAGCCTCAAACAGTTAATGAAGAATGAAACCTGGATTTGAAATCATACACACACACACACACACACACACACACTTTTACCTCCCCTACAAATGACAACTCACAAGGGCCCTAGGGAACAAGAGTATCTCTCTTCAGATCTTTTTAAGCAGGCCAACTCATCTACTACAGTTCATCTCAAAGAGAGGTGATGAATTTGAGCTGATGATTGGATGTAAACTTTGGTTTAAAGAGGACTTGGAAGAAACTGCAGGAGGCTTCCGGGAAGATGGCGGAAGAGTAAGACGCGGAGATCACCTTCCTCCCCACAGATACACCAGAAATACGTATACACGTGGAACAACTCCTACAGAACACCTACTGAACGCTGGCAGAAGACCTCAGACCCCCCAAAAGGCAAGAAACCCCCCACGTACCTGGGTAGGGCAAAAGAAAAAAGAATAAACAGAGACAAAAGGATAGGGACGGGACCTGCACCAGTGGGAGGGAGCTGTGAAGGAGGAAAGGTTCCCACACACTAGGAAGCCCCTTCGCGGGCGGAGATGGCAGGTGGCGGAGGCGGGGAGCCTCGGGGCCGCGGAGGAGAGCACAGCAACAGGGGTGCGGCGGGCAAAGCAGAGAGATTCCCGCACTCACCAGCCCGAGAGGCTTGTCTGCTCACCCGCCGGGGCAGGCGGGGCTGGGAGTTGAGGCTCAGGCTTCGGTCGGAGCGCAGGGAGAGGACTGGGGTTGGCGGCCTGAACACACAGCCTGCAGGGGGTTAGTGCACCACGGCTAGCCGGGAGGGAGTCCGGGGAAAAGTCTGGACCTGCCGAAGAGGCAAGAGACTTTTTCTTACCTCTTTGTTTCCGGGTGCGCGAGGAGAGGGGATTCAGAGCACCGCCTAAATGAGCTCCAGAGACTGGCGCGAGCCGCGGCTAAAAGCGCGGACCCCAGAGACGGGCATAAGACGCTGAGGCTGTTGTGGTTGCCACCAAGAAGCCTGTGTGCGAGCACAGGTCACTCTCCACACCCCCTTTCGGGGAGCCTGTGCAGCCCGCCACTGCCAGGGGCCCGGGATCCAGGGACAACTTCCCCAGGAGAACGCACGGCGCGCCTCAGGCTGGTGCAACGTCACGCCGGCCGGCACCTCAGGCTGCTGCAACGTCACGCCGGCCTCTGCCGCCGCAGGCCCGCCCCGCACTCCGTGCCCCTCCCTCCCCGCCGCCTGAGTGAGCCAGAGCCCCCGGATTAGCTGCTCCTTTAACCCCGTCCTGTCTCAGCGAAGAACAGTTGCCCTCAGGCGACCTACACGCACAGGCGGGGCCAAATCCAAAGCTGAGCCCCGGGAGCTGTGAGAACGAAGGAGAGAAAGGGAAATCTCCCCCAGCAGCCTCAGAAGCAGTGGATTAAATCTCCACAATCAACTTGATGTACCTGCACCTGTGACAACAAATCATCCCAAATTGAGGAGGTGGACTTTGAGAGCAAGATTTATGATTTTTCCCCTTTTCCTCTTTTTGTGAGTGTGTATGTGTATGCTTCTGTGTGAGATTTTGTCTGTATAGCTTTGCTTCCACCATTCCTAGGGTTCTATCCGTCCATTAAAAAAAATTTTTTTTCTTAATAATTATTTTTTATTTTAATAACTTTATTTTATTTTATCTTACTTTATTTTACTTTATCTTCTTTCTTTCTGTTTTCCTTCCTTCCCTCCTTCCTTCCTTCCTCCCTCCCTCCCTCTCTCCCTCCCTTCTTTCTTTCTACTTCTACTAATTCTTTCTTTCTACTTTTTCTCCCTTTTATTCTGAGCCGTGTGGATGGAAGGCTCTTGGTGCTCCAGCTAGGAGTCAGTGCTGTGCCTCTGAGGTGGGAGAGCCAACTTCAGGACACTGGTCCACAAGAGACCTCCCAGCTCCACATAATATCAAACGGTGAAAATCTCCCAGAGATCTCCATCTCAACACCAGCACCCAGCTTCACTCAACGACCAGCAAGCTACAGTGCTGGACACCCTATGCCAAACAACTAGCAAGACAGGAACACAACACCACCTATTAGCAGAGAGGCTGCCTAAAATCATAATAAGTCAACAGACACCCCCAAACACACCAACAGACGTGGACCTACCCACCAGAAAGACAAGATCCAGTCTCATCCACCAGAACACAGGCACTAGTCCCCTCCACCAGGAAGCCTACAAAACCCACTGAACCAACCTTAGCCACTGGGGACGGACACCAAAAACAACGGGAACTACGAACCTGAAGCCTGCAAAAAGGAGACCCCAAACACAGAAAGATAAGCAAAATGAAAAGACAGAAAAACACAGCAGTTGAAGGAGCAAGATAAAAATCCACCAGACCTAACAAATAAAGAGGAAATAGGCAGTCTACCTGAAAAAGAATTCAGAATAATGATAGTAAAGATGATTCAAAATCTTGGAAATAGAATAGACAAAATGCAAGAAACATTTAACAAGGACCTAGAAGAACTAAAGATGAAACAAACAATGATGAACAACACAATAAATGAAATGAAAAATATTCTAGATGGGATCAATAGCAGAATAACTGAGGCAGAAGAACGGATAAGTGACCTGGAAGATAGAATAGTGGAAATAACTACTGCATAGCAGAATAAAGAAAAAGGAATGAAAAGAACTGAGGACAGTCTCAGAGACTTCTGGGACAACATTAAACGCACCAACATTCGAATTATAGGGGTTTCAGAAGAAGAAGAGAAAAAGAAAGGGACTGAGAAAATATTTGAAGAGATTATAGTTGAAAACTTCCCTAATATGGGAAAGGAAATAGTTAATCAAGTCCAGGAAGCACAGAGAGTTCCATACAGGATAAATCCAAGGAGAAATACGCCAAGACACATATTAATCAAACTGTCAAAAATTAAATACAAAGAAAATATATTTAAAGCAGCAAGGGTAAGACAACAAATAACACACAAGGGAATCCCCATAAGGTTAACACCTGATCTTTCAGCAGAGACTCTGCAAGCCAGAAGGGACTGGCAGGACATATTTAAAGTGATGAGGGACAAAAACCTGCAACCAAGATTACTCTACCCAGCAAGGATCTCATTCAGATTTGATGGAGAAATTAAAACCTTTACAGACAAGCAAAAGCTGAGAGAGTTCAGCACCACCAAACCAGCTCTACAACAACTGCTAAAGGAACTTCTCTAGGCAAGAAACACAAGAGAAGGAAAAGACCTACAATAACGAACCCAAAACAATTAAGAAAATGGGAATAGGAACATACATATCAATAATTACCTTAAATGTAAATGGACTAAATGCTCCCACCAAAAGACACAGATTGGCTGAATGGATACAAAAACAAGACCCATATATTTGCTGTCTACAAGAGACCCACTTCAGACCTAGGGACACATACAGACTGAAAGTGAGGGGATGGAAAAAGATATTCCATGCAAATGGAAACCAAAAGAAAGCTGGGGTAGCAATTCTCATATCAGACAAAATAGACTTTAAAATAAAGACTATTAGAAGAGACAAAGAAGGACACTACATAATGATCAAGGGATCGATCCAAGAAGAAGATATAACAATTGTAAATATCTATGCACCCAACATAGGAGCACCTCAATACATAAGGCAAATACTAGCAGCCATAAAAGGGGAAATCAACAGTAACACATTCATAGTAGGGGACTTTAACACCCCACTTTCACCAACGGACAGATCACCTAAAATGAAAATAAATAAGGAACACAAGCTTTAAATGATACATTAAGCAACATGGACTTAATTGACATTTATAGGACATTCCATCCAAAAACAACAGAATACACATTTTTCTCAAGTGCTCATGGAACATTCTCCAGGATGGATCATATCTTGGGTCACAAATCAAGCCTTGGTAAATTTAAGAAAATTGAAATTGTATCAAGTATATTTTCCAACCACAACGCTATGAGACTAGATATCAATTACAGGAAAAGATCTGTAAAACACACAAACACATGGAGGCTAAACAATACACTACTTAATAACGAAGTGATTACTGAAGAGATCAAAGATGAAATCAAAAAATACCTAGAAACAAATGACAATAGAGACACGACGACCCAAAACCTATGGGATGCAGCAAAAGCAGTTCTAAGAGGGAAGTTTATAGCAATACACTCCTACCTTAAGAAACAGGAAACATCTCGAATAAACAACCTAACCTTGCACCTAAAGCAATTAGAGAAAGAAGAACAAAAAACCCCAAAGTTAGCAGAAGGAAAGAAATCATAAAAATCAGATCAGAAATAAATGAAAAAGAAATGAAGGAAACAATAGCAAAGATGAATAAAACTAAAAGCTGGTTCTTTGAGAAGAAAAACAAAATTGATAAACCATTAGCGAGACTCATCAAGAAAAAAAGGGAGAAGACTCAAATCAGTAGAATTAGAAATGCAAAAGGAGAAGTAACAACTGACACTGCAGAAATACAAAAGATCATGAGAGATTACTACAAGCAACTCTATGCCAATAAAATGGACAACCTGGAAGAAATGGACAAATTCTTAGAAACGCACGACCTGCCAAGACTGAATCAGGAAGAAATAGAAAATATGAACAGACCAATCACAAGCACTGAAATTGAAACTGTGATTAAAAATCTTCCAACAAACAAAAGCCCAGGACCAGATGGCTTCACAGGCAAATTCTATCAAACATGTAGAGAAGAGCTAACACCTATCCTTCTCAAACTCTTCCAAAATACAGCAGAGGGAGGAACACTCCGAAACTCATTCTACGAGGCCACCATCACCTTGATACCAAAACCAGACAAGGATGTAACAAAGAAAGAAAACTACAGGCCAATATCACTGATGAACATAGATACAAAAACCCTCAACAAAATACTAGCAAACACAATCCAACAGCACTTTAAAAGGTTCATACCCCATGATCGAGTGGGGTTTATTCCAGGAATGCAATGGTTCTTCAATATACGCAAATCAATCAACGTGATACACCATATTAACAAATTGAAGGAGAAAAACCATATAATCATCTCAATAGATGCAGAGAAAGCTTTCGTCAAAATTCAACACCCATTTACGATAAAAACCCTGCAGAAAGTAGGCATAGAGGGAACTTTCCTCAACATAATAAAGGCCATATATGACAAACCCACAGCCAACATCGTCCTCAATGGTGAAACACTGAAAGCATTTCCACTAAGATCAGGAAAAAGACAAGGTTGCCCACTCTCAACACTCTTATTCAACATAGTTTTGGAAGTTTTAGCCACAGCAATCAGAGAAGAAAAGGAAATGAAAGGAATCCAAATCGGAAAAGAAGAAGTAAAGCTGTCACTGTTTGCAGTTGACATGATACTATACATAGAGAATCTTAAAGATGCTACCAGAAAACTACTAGAGCTAATCAATGAATTTGGTAAAGTTGCAGGATACAAAATTAATGCACAGAAATCTCTGGCATTCCTATACACTAATGATGAAAAATCTGAAAGTGAAATCAAGAAAACACTCCCATTTACCATTGCAACAAAAAGAATAAAATATCTAGGAATAAGCCTACCTAAGGAGACAAAAGACCTGTATGCAGAAAATTATAAGACACTGATGAAAGAAATAAAAGATGATACAAATAGATGGAGAGATATACCATGTTCTTGGATTGGAAGAATCAACATTGTGAAAATGACTCTACTACCCAAAGCAATCTACAGATTCAATGCAATCCCTATCAAACTACCACTGGCATTTTTCACAGAAGTAGAACAAAAAATTTCACAATTTGTATGGAAACACAGAAGACCCCGAATAGCCAAAGCAATCTTGAGAACGAAAAACGGAGCTGGAGGAATCAGGCTCACTAACCTCATACTATACTACAAAGCTACAGTAATCAAGGCAGTATGGTTCTGGCACAAAAACAGAAAGATAGATCAATGGAACAGGATAGAAAGCCCAGAGATAAACCCACACACATATGGTCACCTTATCTTTGATAAAGGAGGCAGGAATGTACAGTTGAGAAAGGACAGCCTCTTCAATAAATGGTGCTGGGAAAACTGGACAGGTACATGTAAAAGTGTGAGATTAGATCACTCCCTAACACCATACACAAAAATAAGCTCAAAATGGATTAAAGACCTAAATGTAAGGCCAGAAACTATCAAACACTTAGAGGAAAACATAGGCAGAACACTCTATGACATAAATCAGAGCAAGATCCTTTTTGACCCACTTCCTAGAGAAATGGAAATAAAAACAAAAATAAACAAATGAGACCTAATGAAACTTCAAAGCTTTTGCACAGCAAAGGAAACCATAAACAAGACCAAAAGACAGCCCTCAGAATGGGAGAAAATATTTGCAAGTGAAGCAACTGACAAAGGATTAATGTCCAAAATATACAAGCAGCTCATGCAGCTCAGTATCAAAAAAACAAACAACCCAATCCAAAAATGGGCAGAAGACCTAAATAGACATTTCTCCAAAGAAAATATACAGACTGCCAACAAACACATGAAAGAATGCTCAACATCACTAATCATTAGAGAAATGCAAATCAAAACTACAATGAAATATCATCTCACACCAGTCAGAATGGCCATCATCAAAAAATCTAGAAACAATAAATGCTGGAGAGGGTGTGGAGAAAAGGGAACCCTCTTGCACTGTTGGTGGGAATGTAAATTGATACAGCCACTGTGGAGAACAGTATGGAGGTTCCTTAAAAAACTACAAATAGAACTACCATATGACCCAGCAATCCCACTACTGGGCATATACCCTGAGAAAACCATAATTCAAAAAGATTCATGTACCAAAATGTTCATTGCAGCTCTATTTACAGTAGCCCAGAGATGGAAACAACCTAAGTGTCCATCATCGGATGAATAGATAAAGAAGATGTGGCACATATATACAATGGAATATTACTCAGCCATAAAAAGAAACGAAATTGAGCTATTTGTAATGAGGTGGATAGACCTAGAGTCTGTCATACAGAGTGAAGTAAGTCAGAAAGAGAAAGACAAATACCGTATGCTAACACATATGTATGGAATTTAAGGGAAAAAATGTCATGAAGAACCTAGGGGTAAGACAGGAATAAAGACACAGACCTACTAGAGAATGGACTTGAAGATATGGGGAGTGGGAAGGGTAGGCAGTAACAAAGCGAGAGAGAGGCATGGACATATATACACTACCAAATGTAAGGTAGATAGCTAGTGGGAAGCAGCCGCATAGCACAGGGATATCAGCTCGGTGCTTTGTGACCGCCTGGAGGGGTGGGATAGGGAGGGTGGGAGGGAGGGAGATGAAGAGGGAAGAGGTATGGGTACATATGTATATGTATAACTGATTCACTTTGTTATGAAGCAGAAACTAACACACCATTGTAAAGCAATTATACTCCAATAAAGATGTAAAAAAAAAGAAATAAAAAAAGAAAAAGAAACTGCAAAACTGTTTCGCAAAAGGACTGTACCATTTTACATGCTGACCAGCACTGCATTGAGAAGTGCTGACATCCTTGTCAGCACTAAGTATTGCCAATTTAAAATAAATTAATAACCATTGTAAAAAAAAAAAAAGAACTTGATTCCTGTATCAGGGTTCTTAGTGCCAAGCAAAACTGACTCTTGTAAGTTTAATCATAAAATTCATGCATTCATCTCCACTCTTGACTATGTCTGTGTCTTTGGCAACTTACTCAACTCCTTGGACACTCAGCTTTCTCTTCTGTAAAATGGGAATCACAGAGGTTCCCAGATAGAGTGGATGTGAGCTCAGAATTTGATAACCAATATAAAATACCAAAACAGTGTCCAATAATTGTGAGTTCCTTTCCCTGTCCCCATTGTCAGTGCACAAAGGAAGTCTGATCCTGGAGAAGCAGAGGGGAGTTAGCAATGATGTCAGACTGCTTTAGAAAGCCGGAACTTTTAGCAGAAGCAGAAAGCATCTCTACAGAGAAGCTTCATGTCAAGGGCCACATCCACAGACAGCTCCAAATGTAGAGTAACAAGCATCTCCAGTACTTCCAACATTTTTATTCCATCATGTTAAAGGGTAAGTGACACCAGCAGACGTAGAAGCCATATTATTGGCAATTTTCACAAAATGCCCTGAGCAGGCAGAAGAGCAGACTCCAAGGTGAGGTGATGCAAAGTGATGCCAAAGCAAGTACAGCCCACTTCTCTGAGCTGCAGTCTGGATTCTGAGCCCATCGCTGTGTAAATGGACATGGCTGAGGGAGGAAGGGGAGGACAAGGCATTGCAGAATAATTCAAATAAGTGTCCAGATGCAACCAGAAAAGTCTGGAAAATGTTGCTAGAAGTAAAGGAGAGACATCTGAAATATTGGTGCTGGAGAATTTCCAGAGGTAGGTTGGCCCATAAGGATTTTATGATTCTAGGCAATTATATATTCTAGATGATGAACAGCTATAAGGATTACTAGAGAATCTGTGGAAGGAATCTTGAAGGATACCTTAATACAACCTGCTCTTCCAGTGCTCAGTCCTCTCCACCACACATTGGCCAAGTGTTAATGCAGTTTCTAACTGAGCATCTCCAGTTGCCCATACAGCGTTCCAACTGTCACATGGTAAAGTGCTTCCTAAGGTCAGACTGCAATCTTCTTCACGGTGATCAGAACCCATTGTTTCTAGACCGTACTTCCAGAGCAACATAAATGAAGACTCACTCTCCACAGGGAAACCCTCCAAGATCCTGGATCCTCATCCCTGAAAATGTACTGGTTTGTCAACATTCTGCCTAAAGGATGCCAGAAATGCTTACTTTCAGTAGATAACAAGAGCTGAAGGACAGTGGAATTTCCCCCTCCCTCGCCTTTAATATTTTACTTCCATTAACTCATTCTATGCACCCGTTAGTTTTCTGATAAGCCACAACAGATTGAGAATAAGTACACTCAAAATTTATTGAGCTCTTGATATGTGCTTTAGGTACTTTATTATTATCACTTTACTTAATCCTCTTTTCTACCCTGGAAAGTGTTGTTTAAACCATTCATGAGTGAGCTAATTTAAGCCAGTCTGTGGCTATACAGTTAGAAAAAGTTAAAGCTTTCCAAGGTCATATCCAGGTTTGTCTGCTCTAGAATTCATGCTCAAGCCCACCAGTTTCTTATACTGTTCTTGTTCATATGAGCTACAAACACAGACAGAGGTATGTTCAACACTGGTTGCACAGGCATGGTTTAATCTTTGTTAGTCAACAAAGCACTGTGACCTACATCAATTAAAGAAAGATAAGTATTTTCTGACCTTCAGACCTTCGGTGTGCTCAGTTTCATACACAGTTCTATCAGGGAGAGAGGAAAAGGAGAAAAATCGGAGTGGGAGGGATGGAGAGAGAATCTGCCCTTGAGAAACTTTTGATGGAATTAGGAATTTGAAATAAATTAGCTTAATTCAGTTAGAAAAAATTACCAGCACAAAAGATCAATGCAGAAATGAAGTAGTCATGGGGGACTGTACTCAAGAGCTGGAATTTAAATCAGTTCTTATAGGATAAGTCTATATCCTGAATAACAGAAACTGCTGTTATTCAGTCTACCAGGCAGGTTTTAATATGTGCAAATTCTATGCAAATATATGCAAACATGTACAATTCTAATTTATGCAAAAAAGATCTTATTGGAAGGATATATTATACCTCATAGAATCAACAGAAAGCAGAGAACAGAACTAAGAAAATGAGCAGGAACCAAGCGAGGCCGGCATAAAAGTAAAACTCAGCCAAGGTCATTTGGCAGGATGCGTCTGAAGACCACCACTGACATGCAGCCAGAGTAGTCACCGGACAGCTGGTGTCACTACAAATGACCCTTGACCCTGCTGCTGTAATTATGAAATCCTACACTATTCTTCACTGCTGGATAACTCCCTCAGTATTCATGACAAAAGAGCAGGAAGGGAGGAGGGAAAAGGAAGGGAAGGAAGGAAGAGGAGGAAAGAGGAGGCAGAAGAGGAAGTGGGAGCAGAGGGAAAGAGGATGAAGACAAGGAGGAAAAGCTTTTGTTAATAATAAAATGGGGGCTTCCCTGGTGGCGCAGTGGTTGAGAGTCCGCCTGCCGATGCAGGGGACACGGGTTCGTGCCCCAGTCCGGGAGGATCCCGCGTGCCGCGGAGCGGCAGGGCCCGTGAGCCATGGCCGCTGAGCCTGCGCGTCCGGAGCCTGTGCTCCGCAACGAGAGAGGCCACAGCGGTGAGAGGCCCGCGTACCGCAAAAAAAAAAAAAAAATAATAATAATAATAATAAAATGGTGTCGTGAATATACAGATGAAGAAAGAAAGATCCCCTTAACCCTTTACCCAACCCCCTTCAGTTTCTGAAATTGGAGGCACTCCTACACTATATACAATAGGGAACTTATTCTATACAGAAAGTTTGAAATCTGAGTAGCCTCAAAGTTTAAATTCCCGACCCCCCCGCCAACGCCCTTCACTTGAAAACGTCTTGGAGTTTAGGTGTTAAAGGTGTACCAGACAATTAAAAAGGACTAAAATTAAATAGATTATGAAAAGGCCTGTGAAGAAGGTAAACTGGGTGCTAGTTACAGTATTTCAAGAAAATTACTTAACATGCTGACTTTAACTTTCTAAGTGTCTTCTCCATGTGTGTTCACAGGGAAAACCTCTGAAAAGTGACACTGTAGCTTCTTCTAGATTAATGGCTCTGTTGAGAAAAGGTGGGGTGGGAGAAGTTTTCCCATGCTAATGTAAAGGGCCACTCACTTGGTTTTAGACTCTCTTTCCCAGAATGAATTGCTCATCTGCCCCAAACCCCTCCTACAGAAGTTCTGGAGTCATCACTGATTCAGTGGTAACCCCTAATAAGAGAGTGGTGAATTAATAATGAGATGTGAATACTGAGAGTTTGGAGGAAATGGCAACATTTTATTTTATTTTATTGTTTTTCATTTTTTTAGCATCTTTATTGGAATATATTTGCTTTACAATGGTGTGTTAGTTTCTGTTTTATAACAAAGTAAATCAGTTATACATATACATATGTTCCCATATCTCTTCCCTCTTGCGTCTCCCTCCCTCGCACCCTCCCTATCCCACCCCTCTAGGTGGTCACAAACCACCGGGCTGCTGTGACAAAGTGAGAGATTGGCATGGACATATATACGCAACATTTTCAAATAATTGTAAGATGTGTTCCCCTCCCGCCACCCAACTGGTGCTCATTTTGCTGGTCAGCTACTTTTCTTGTCAGCCGTGTGGCCAAAGGGAGGAAGAATGTCTCTCAGACTTCAGCTCTGAGGAGGAAGAGTTCAGATTGCCAGAACTGGATTAGCACTTTTGAATTTCCCAGAATGCCACGTCGTGTGGTTTCCTCGGGAAGCTCTGCATCCTTTCGAATCCCCCTCGGACCCTGGGCTGCTGGAGGTTGGGGCCACTTGGGTCTGCAGCCCAAATCCCGCCTCATTGTTTGGGGCCAGGGAGGGTAGGGAGGAGTTGGGAAGAGGGCCCGGCAGGAGGTAATTGTCGCCTTTGCAAGGGGAAGGATGGCTTGCGCCCTGGGGACTCTGGGAAAAAAGCCCACTCTGGTGGCACGGATTGGATCTCCGCACGAACCTAATAAAGGTGACGTAACTAAAGATGTCATAAATAACGGGTGGAACGTTAGGCGGGGGAGGGGCGCGCGGTGGCTAACGTGAGCGCTGGTGTCGGCACTGGCATAGTGGTTCAGCTCGGATGCAGGATGTGGCTCCGGCTCCTCACTGGCCTGGGTCACTGCGCCTGGGAGCCGCCGCACGTTATGTCCCGGCTGCGCCTTTGGTTGCCACGGCTCTTCCTCACGTGGCTACAACTGTGGCTTCAAGTCCAAGCAGTTCAGCCTCCGGAGTGGGCCCTGGGCCCCGTCCAGGTGACCCCCAACCCCCCGCGGCTGACAGAGGCTTGGTCTTCATACGCCTCAGACCCCCCTCCCAAATTGCCCCATGCCCTTACACCCCTGGCAGAAGCCGGGGGCTTTAATTACTTGACGTCCTCGTCTCCAGTCCAGATGTTGGCCCCGCGTCATCAGGAGTTGACCGAGACTGAGGCTCCATACCCGGACACGGGTTCCGTTGCAGAGCTGCCTACAGGGCCACATCAGTTTGCTGTTCCACATCAGGATCTGAATAACAAGCAAACCCAACATCAAAAGATCCCAGAGGCGGTTCCAGTGCCAGACTGGGATCAGAATCAGCCCTTGGTTCTGCCTTCTCGACACAAAAGTAAGACTGAAAACATAGGTCTAGATCAGGCTGAAGGTCACCAATCAGTTGAAATACCTGTTCCACCTCTAGGTAGTAAGAGCTCAAAACCAATGAAGTTTATTGTTTCACCCCCAAACCTGAAGAAAGATCTACTTCAGCGTCAACGGCTTGCCAAAGCGTCAACAGGCCAATTTGAAAAACACCCTCAGGGTCTAGAACAACAGTTGCAGGGTGATTATTTAGATCCCAGTATGGATGCCTTTCATCCTGAGGAGAGCCTATCTAGGGCTTTTCTGGGTGGCCCAGATGAACCTCCAGAGCCCCCAGAGGAAGCTGAACTTTCTCCATCCCAGAAGGAGGCCCAAATTTGTCATCCAGAGCTCACTGAGGAGGCTGAATCTTTACGCCAGCAAGAGGCCCCTGCCCAGCATCCACAGACCCCTGAGGAGGTTGAATCTTTTTTACCCCAGGTAGAGAAACAGCCTCAGCAACCAGAGCCCACTGAAGAGGTAGAACCACCACCACTTCAGCAGGAGGCTCCATCTCAGCCTTCAAAGGCCCCCGAGGAACTAGAAACTTCAAGTCCTCAGGAGGCCCTCGCCCAGCTCTTGGAGACACATCAGGAGGTTGTAGTTCGACTAGTAGCACACCATGAGGTAAATGAAGCTCAGCAGTCAAACGTGTGCAATGTCACTGTTAAACCTCTGGATCTAGCACTTACCATAACTCCACAGGTCACCAAAGAGGTTGAACCTTCTCCAGTCCAGCAGGACACCCCATCTCAGCCTCCAGAGAGCCCCGAGGAGGTTGAACCTTCTCCAGTCCAGCAGGAGACCACAGGTCAGCCTCCAGAGCCTCTTGTGGAAGCTGAGCCTTCTCCAAGTGAAAAGGAACAACCAACTCAGCCTTCTGAGCCTACAGAGCCTCCAGCAACCCAGCAGGAGACCCCAGCTCAGCTTTCAGAGTCTTTTGGAGAAGCTGAAGCTTCTGCAACCCAGGAGGAAGCCATAGCTCAGCCTCGAGAGCCTCTTGGTGAGTTTGAATCCTCTCCAACTCAGTCTCCAGGGCTCTCTAATGTGACTGTAGTTTTCTCTCCAGAGCATCCTGTGACAACAGTTTCTCCTCTAGGTCAGGATCAAGCTCAGCTTCTGCAGCGGCCCGATGTCACTGTTAAACCTGTGGGTCTTACACTTATCGTAACTCCAGCGTTCACTAATGAGGCTGAAACTTCTCCACCCCAACAAGAAACCTCGGCTCAGTCTACAGTGTCCTCTGAGCAGTTGGAACCTTTGTTAGTCTGGCAGGAATTTTCAGATGAGCATCCAATCCCCTCTGAAAATGTTGAATTTTTTCCAGTTCACCGAGGACCCCCAATTCAACCACCATACCCCGAGATGACATTTCTAAATCCAGAGCAAGTTCAGGCTCACCACCCAACCTTGATTGAGGTCACAATTCAACCATTGGACCTTGGACTGACCAGAAGGCCAGAACCCACTAAGGAGGATGAACCTTCTCCAGTCATGCAGGAGACCTTAACCCAGCCTGCAGAACCACCTAAGGAGGTTTTTGTAGCTCAGCCTCCAGTATATCATAATCGAATAGTTCCAACACCAGATCAGGATCACACTGAGCCTCCAACATCACCCAGTATCACAGTTAAACCTTTGAACCTGGAGCTTACCACAACTCCAGAACCTACTACAGAGTCTGAACATTCTACAGCCCGGCAGCAGACTACAGCTCCCCCTCCAAAACACCCTGAGGTGACACTTGAACAACCAAACCTGTCTCAAGTCACAGTTCCACCTGTGGACCTGGGAGTTAACATATCTCAGCAACCAAGGCCATCTGAGACGGTTCTTTTTCCTTCGTCTCAGAATTCAGTATCCACAGGTCTTCCTGGTATAAAATATACCCCAGAAAAGAAGCAGCCGGAACAGAATGCCACCACAAACATCAGCATATGTGAGCTGTGTACCTGCAAAAATGAGATGCTGTCGTGTGTTGGTCTCAGCCCAAAGCAGAAGCTCCACAGAGTGCCTGAGCCAGAGCCTAATGCCTACAACGGCACCTTCACCATCCTGTAAGAATTACCCTTCCTCATTTGTTCTCTGCATCCTGCCTGAACTGGCAGCCTTTCTTCAGGTCTTCCTGGGTCCTCCTTATCTCCCCAATCCACATTGACTGACTTTGTGTTTCCACCTTTTGTTTGTCAATGATTCCTTATCTTCATTCTCCTTCTTACTATTTTTCCCCCTCCTCCAGTCTTTTACTTTTAATTGCCCTTATTTTTTCCTTTTCCATTTTTTTCCCCATTATTTAATTCCTTAAGATTTACTCTTCTCCCACCTTTACTCCATCCTCTTTACAGCAACATGTCCTCTCCCCATCTCATTGGTGGTAATACAACAATGTGTTTAAGAGTAGAGATTCCGGAGCCAGACTACCTGGCTTTGAACCCAGGTCTGTCATTTATTAGCTTTATGACTCAACTTCCTCATCTGTAAAATGGGGATTATGGTAGTCATCATCTCATAGGATGACTCCTATGACTGCTAAATCTCCCAATGACTCCAATCTCATTGGGAGATTTAGATGAGTTAATATAAGTAAAGCTCTTCTATCAGTGCCTAGCATATATTTTAGTGTTAGCTATTATTATTATTAAATCCCTCAGTTATATCTAGAACTCATCTTTGTCCCCTGGCTTTCTATATGTAGCACCCATTTTGTGCCCAACCCAGGGCTAAGTACTGTGGGAGGCACAGAAGTATATGTCATTGTCTCCAGAACATGACAATGACAAGTGGGAAGAAAGGGGATATGCCTTAAAAGGGAGGTAATATATAATTAAGTATTAAGAGAAATACAGATACGTGCTGTAATTCACCAGAACCTGTAATCACAGGGGTGTAGAGGTCACAGAAGGCTGCATGGATAAGCTAAATTTTTAGGTGGGACTTAAAGATTGGCTGTGATTTGTCAGAGAAATAATAGGCAGTACAGTCTAGGCAAAGGTGTGACTGCAGGGATGATCAGAATTTAATAGATTAGTCTGGCTGTAAAGAACTGGGTTAGGCAACAATGAAAGATAGGATCATAAAATATCTTGACTATCGGCAATGGGGGTTTGAAAGTTATGCTGTGAGATATGGGGAGCCACTGCAAGTATTCAAGCAAGAGAGACAAATGATTAAACCAAGAGGCTGATTTTAGATTTCATACGTAGAGCGATCTAGAGAGGAAAGCTTGATTCAGGGAGACCAAATAGAATGCTTTATCAAAATCTAGGAGTAAAGTGAGAAGGGGCCGAATTAGAGTAGTTGTGATGGAAGTAGAAAGAAAATCCTGAGAGTACTACAGAGGAAAACCTGACAAGATGTAGTAATTGACTGGAGTTGGGGGATTGTAGTACAGGAAAGAGAAAAATCACATGTGTTGATGGGCAGAATGATGATGGTATAACAGGTGGAAATACAGCAGTTGGGAAGCAGAGTCAGTTTGAGGGAGATGAGTTCAGTCTTAGGCATCTTTTATTGGTGAGCATAAAGCAACCAGAAGGCTCTGTTTGAGTGGAAATGTCCCTCAGGCAGATGGGCAGACAGGTAT
Source organism: Phocoena phocoena (assembly GCF_963924675.1). Lineage (NCBI taxonomy): Eukaryota > Metazoa > Chordata > Mammalia > Artiodactyla > Phocoenidae > Phocoena > Phocoena phocoena. Next base: position 25,242,631 of record NC_089237.1, on the reverse strand, counting down.
CCGTTTTGACTTATTTCTGACTCCCGTGAAAAATGTGCATATAAACTGAATAGTTCCATTGTTGCTGAGGGAAGAGGACAAAGCTAAAGCTAAAGATTCAGTCATCCACTGAGTTAGTGGTTCAAACTGAACCTCAGGCATTTAACAGCTTCTTTTAAACACGTCTAATTCATGGATACATTCTCACTGTTTAAAAAAAGAAACGTCACAGAAGTATATAGGGTAAAATGTGAAAATTCCACCCCACCTTCCCTACCACCAATAAGGTAACTCCTGTTACTGTTTTGATGTGTGTCCTTCCTTCCGATCTCTTTCCTTTGCATTTTGTTCCCCTAATGAGGTAATAACTTTATTCCTTGCTCAGTGACTTGTGCTTTTCCCTACGCAATATGTTTAAGAGCTATTTTCGTATTAGTCCCTCTAATTTCTAATTGCCCGTATCCTTCTAACACCTGGAGAGATTCTGAGGGCACTGGGCCAAAGCTTTGGTGTTGCCATAGGATTTCTTAATATTTATTTGCTGATATTGATAAATGTTTGCCATTTTTCTCATTGATTTGCAGGAGTCATTTTAGACACATAAGTGATTTGGGAAAAAAAGTAATTGGCATTATGTATCCCAGAATTTGGACAGACAGGAAGTTCAGGTTCTGAGGGGATGCCTCATTGTTTGTGCCAGTGGCCTCACAGTATGTTTTTATTACTTGTACACACTGGGAAGCTGTGGGAATTAAAAAGCTGGTCTTTTCTGCATTTGAATATTCCCTACATGGTAGCCATGATTCTTTTCCTTATTCTCTACATTCTTTTCCTACCTATTCAAGCATATGAACTGTGTTTCTTCACAGAAATTTCCAAGGAAACTCTATTTCTTACATTGATGAAGGTATATGGAAGGCATACTGCTGGGCTGAGAAGCTGTGAGTATACTCTCCCCAAATATGAATACAAAAACCTAACTGCATTATAAGATCCTTCTTGGTCCAGAATTTTGAGGTCAATACCTGTGAGCAAAGGTATTTCCCCTTCCATATCCCAAAGCAACCTAATGATTGAAATTCTGTGTTTATTTTAAAAATTAAATTTGGCAGGACCTCTTTAAAATCAGTAAGAGACAATTTAAACTTATTTTCCATTATACAAGTAATACATGATTATATTCTCAATATATAACAGTGAAATAACAGGTATAGTGAAAACCCTCCTTTTGCCCTAATCCCACACCCGCTACTTTGAGTTTAGTATTAATCCTTCCAGACTCTTTTCCATACGTTTGAGTACATACATATTTACAGATAGCAAAAGAGGTTTGTGTGTTTTTCTTATCTTTTTTTACATAATTAATATCCTGAAACTTGATTCCTTCATTTCATGATATGTCTTAGATTTCTTTCCTTCCCAGTACATAGAGGGTTACCCCATTCCTTTAAACTCCTGCATAATATTCCATAGTATGAATGTGTTATAGTTTAATAATGCCCCTGTTGAAGGAGGTTTAGATTATGTCCAGTTTTCTTGTTACTTGCACTGCTGCAATGAATATCCTTGTACGTGCATTTTTGTGAGCCTGGTCGTTTATTTCTATAGAATAGTTATCTAGAAATGGGATTGTTGGGGTGAAGACTATTTAGGTATAAAATTTTAATTGCCTTCAAAAAATTTGTGCCAGAAAAAAAAAAAAAAGTTGTACCAGCTTATCCTCCACTCATCATGCTGTGATGACATTCATTTCCCCACACCCTTCCACCACTGGAGAGTCTCACTTTTTGGGTTTTTTTTTTGCTAATCTGACAGATGAATAAAAGGGGTCCTGTCTGAATTTGAATTTTCTTATTATTTGCGAAATTAAATATCTTTATATGTTTACTGAACATTTGTATTTTATCCCTGAATTGTCTGTCCTTTGCCCATTTTTCTGTTACTATTTTTTTATTGATTTGTAGAAAAAGTCAGTTTAGACACATAAGTTATTTTGGAAAAAAAAACATTCAAAGTAATTTTCATGACAGTCTGTGGTCATATCCTTAGTTCAACTTGAATAGATGTCATAAATGACTTCTGAATTAATAACAAAAGACATAACAGTCAATCTAAAAACTGGTATTATGACCACCCTTAAAGATATGCCCCCTTAGTCTGATATCTTATTGGTAATGAAAAAAATGCTAGAACCAAGCACTTTTTTAAATTTACAGATTTCCTAAATACTATATGTAGTTTATATTTCCCATGATAGTACCTAACTTGGAGATTTTATTTCCCAATCTTGTAAGAAAAATGAAAGTCATTTGGCACAAGAAATAGATAACTTAATTTCCTCTGGGAGTGGAGGGGGGTGGTAGACTGAGGGACAGAGGTAAGAGAAAAAGTTTGAATTGTGTGCTACATATTTTTGGAATTTTGAGATGTGAATATATATTACATATTTTTTAAAGATAAATTCAAATTAAAAATTTAATTTTTAAAAAGCATGTGTTTGTGAGGCGGTACACTATAACACGAGTCTGGTAAGGTTTGAAGATTTCTAAGTCAGCTTGAGGTTTATACCTTATAAGCAGAGGTTCCTAACTTGAGGTCAGTGGTTCCCCAAAGCAGAATTTCTTAACCTCCCTCCTGCTCCCCCGTGTATAACTCTTTGGCAAGCTGCAGAAGCTTATGTTCTTGGGATAATGTTTTAAAATGTATAATAAGTCAAAATATATACAAAAACAAAGGAAACCAACTATATTGAAATAGTTTTCAGAATTTTTAAAATTAGTGAAATAGTAATAAATATGCTTCTCTTAACACTTTAAATAACAAGATATAGTGGTAGGTCTAATAAATATTATAACTCCAGGGTAGTGATGAGAATAAATGATATTTTGTGGTATCTGCAGCATATACGTGATATGAAGTGACCTGTGATTTCTATTGGGGACCAAATTAACTATACTGCTGATCTACTGTGGTTCGTTGCCTACATTCATAATGGAAGGAAGTGCTGGTTTTAGTTAGAGATTTGTGAAAACTGAGATGTACTTTTATTTCCCATCCAAGGTTGGCACTCTGCATTCAGTCCTCTCTATTCACAGACCTCTGCCCTAAAAGGATGATCCACAAGTCGAAATTGCGTGCACACTTCTGCGTGTGTTCAAGAAAGTGCAGTTTTTTAGGGAAAAGCACCATTGCTTTTATGAAATTCTCAAAGGATTCTTGCCTCAAAAGATTGAGTCACAAATGTAGGGGAGAAAAAAGACATTTCTTTTCCCGTAATTATCCTCATGAGTGATGATAAACGGATAACTTGTTTTAAATAAAAGTATCTGATAGTTGATAATTTGTCACTTTCTGAATTCACTCAATAAATATTTTTCGAGTACGTACTATATGCCACGAACTGTTTTACATGCTAGGGTTACAGACCCAAGAATGAAACAGCCCAAGTATCCCAGTTCTCAGGGGGTTTACAGATAAATAGAAATAAGTATATAAGTATAATAAATAGATAGATATAATTTCAAGCATTGCTAAGTACTTTGGAGAGAAAGAAAGGAGGGGAAGGAGAGTAAATCAGTTCCAGAAAGGCCTATTGTTTGCATTATATATATAGTTAAATCAATCAAACAAACAAACTCTGAGCCCTCTCAATTTCCTACAAGATTCGGAGGTGGAGAGAAGGTTAATTGTCAGTAATACAGAATCAAGAATGAATGTGAAATTCAGAAGATTGCCTTAGACCTGAACCCTGGTCTTTCTTAAATGTTACTTCATGCCTAGTTTTGATATTTTCATGGTGTGAGAAAGTTTTAGATCTGGCTTTAACTCTGATTCCCCATAGTTTTAAAATATTTTCTTCAGTCAAAATGAATATTTGAAGTTCTACAGATTAATGTATTTTATTTCAGTTATTCAGTTATTGCTTATTTGAAGCCCCTTTTTGGGTAATTTTTTGGTGACTGACTCATTCTCAGTCTAAACTTTACTTCCAGGTTGAATTTACCATTGTTAGTTTTAAAATTTCTACTGTCCTGTCATGCAAACATCTTCACAGAAAGAAACCCAATTAATTTGAAATACATACTGTTTGGTTAGCCCCTGTCCAACCATGATATTCAAACTCTAACCAATCTGATATGGGCATCAGCCAATCAGAGAAGACAGTGCCGGAGAGAGTTGAGGACCAGCCCCATCTCTTTGCTGTACTTACTGAATCCTTGTCAACGTTCAAAATTATAATTAGTATATATGAGCTCCACTTTTGTGTAGCCTTTCTTCATACACCGTCATTTCCTGTGATGTTTGTATATCATTTATGGTATATACATACAGTTTTGTTATGCGATATGGGGAGGTAGAGTTTTTTCCTAGCTTTGATGGTATGAAAAGGGTTACCATACATGTCGTTGGACATATTGATTTGGTTTTTTTCTTTTTGAATCATTTCCATGGAAATATGAAACCACTACTTAGAGGTGAGAAAACAATCTTAACATCATCTGTTGACCATTCCCCCTAACATATATTCTGACAATCACTGCGATTCCTCCTAAAATGGTGAATTTCAAATTGAGGTCAGGGTCTTTGAATCATGCTCAGGGCTCCAAGAGTTCTTTGTGGGAATTGAAGTCTTTTGTGTTTTTGTTTTAGTGATCTTTTAAAAATGTGTGTGACTATATTCTCTATAATATGAACCACCTTAATAACTGAGTTGCAGAGTTTCCAGGTAGTAATATTTTAATTCTCATAAGCTATGAGTAAAGAATTAATTTATGAGCTGAAATTAAGCTATGAGATGGAATTAATATAAATATATGACCAAGAGACACCGTGAGTGAAAAGCAGAACGTTTTAAATGCAGAATTCAGTGGAGATAGTTTCACAAGGCAACATAACCTGTGCTCAGATCCCCAAGCCTCCTGAAGGATGTACCACTGTGAATATCACCTGCAAGGAAGGGAATTCTTCCAGGCAAGAGAAACCTACCTTTGACATCTTATAGAGTTTCTTCCGTACTGGCTCTCTCTACCACTCCCTCACTCCACTCTTGGGATACAGGCTATGTGCCTTCCTGCTTATCAGATATAAGAAACTGGTGCAAACCACCACCCCCTCCTCCCCGCAGCATGTTCCTAGTCTTTAGTGTGAGACCAGCGGAAGCAAAGTGCTTGACATTCCTCGGGCAGACCCAGGGGTCAGGCTTGACGGTGAATCCTTCTTGCTCCCTTCGTTCTGCATTCTTGAGAAGTCATTGGCTGGATCTTTCAGTTTCCTAATTTATTCTTTAACTGTCATTTCTGCTGCTCATATACTGAGTTCTTTTCTTATTATTGCTAACACTTTTCATTCGTATATTCCTGAGTTGATTAATGGATGTATTATCTGCTTACATCTGTCTGAGGGTAATAATTGTGCTGTCCTAAGGTTCTCTTGTGCTTTGTTAACTCTGATTCATTGGCTATAAGCTCTTATGTTTGTTTTTGTTTTCTGTCCTTAATGGAGTTGGCTTTCTCACATTGTTTGGTCATTCCTGAGTGTAATTCATCTTTGTAGTTGAGATTCTACTGCGTTTGTTTCCCAGCTTTAGGGGAGAAGTGAAATGAGCTGTTGGGGCTTATTACTCCCAATGGGTTCCCCTGAGAATAAGGCAGAGGTGGAAGGTGCCTTCTGGTGGCTAGTCAGGGAGTGCATACCTTTCTTCCAGGGTTCTGGGACCTTGTCCCCTTTATAACACCAATTGCTCCTGCCTAGAGGAAGACACCTTTTGCTGCCTGGACCAAGGAGGGAAGATGTGGGGTTGATGTGTGCTGTAGGCTGCTCCTACCACACTATTCCAACGGCTCACCCTGTAGGTAGCTCCGGGCCGTTTCTGGTAGGGGGGCATTTGTGCAGCTGCCCCCACACATTGAGCTAAGGTTGTGAATTTTATGTTATATCTTTTGTATTATTCTTAGCGATTTTGGTGGAAGTTGAAGGGGTGGAGACCTGACATGTTTCAACCTGCCAGCTTGAAATAGCACAACTTTTAGGAAACAGTTTTGTATCCCTAATACATCCTAGACAAACTCAGACAAATATGTATCAGGATACAAATACAAGAATGTTCAAAGCAGTACTGTTTTTAATAAATAAAAACTAGAAAAATCTCAGTCTACACCAACAGTTGAATGAATGAAGTGTGGTATAATCATACTCAGAAGTCATACACTTCATCAGAAACATAATGCAAGCCACATAAGTAATCTTAAGTTTTCTGATAGCCACTTAAAAATAAAATGAAACAGATGAAATATATGTTAATTTCTTTTACTTAACCCTTATATCCAAAATATTATCATTTTAACATGTACTCATTTTATACATTATTAATAATATATTCTACGTTGTTTTCATACTAAGTACTTTAAAATATCCAAAGTAATATCATATCTACATGTCTCAATATAAAAGTTAATGAGAGAGAGAGTCATGGACATATACACACTAACAAACGTAGTAAGGTAGATAGCTAGTGGGAAGCAGCCCATGGCACAGGGATATCGGCTCGGTGCTTTGTGACAGCCTGGAGGGGTGGGATAGGGAGGGTGGGAGGGAGGGAGACGCAAGAGGGAAGACATATGGGAACATATGTATATGTATAACTGATTCACTGTTATGAAGCAGAAACTAACACACCATTGTAAAGCAATTATACCCCAATAAAGATGTTAAAAAAAAAAAAAAGTTAATGAGAGAATCTACATTTCTTTCCCATACTAACTCTTTGAAATCACAATTTGGTTTCTAAATTTTACTACAAATACTTGATCGGTATTTATATTTCATAAAATTTACAGTCGAAAAAGTAATATCACATATGCAAATTGTTGCTAACATATTTTCCAATAATTACATTGAGTATCAGTTTTTTTTAATTTTAGAATAATTAAAGTTAATTAAATTAAAAATTCAACTCCTTAGTCACATTAGCCACTTTCAAATACTCAGAAGCCTCAGGTAGCTGGACATGCAACACTACATACTACAGGCAAAAATGAAATAATTTTACAAAATAGTGTTGAATGAAAGAAGCAATGTGGCAAATAATACATATAATATGATTCCACTTATATAAAGTTCAAGAACAAGCAAGACTAAACTGTGTTGTTTATGGCTGATAGAGAAAAGGCAAAACTACATTTAAAAAGCAAGGAAATTATTATTAAAGTCAGGATAGTGGTTACCTCTAGGAAGTCAGAGAGAGGGTTGTGACTGGAAAAGGGCACACAGGGGGCTTCTGGGATGCTGGCAGGATTCTTTCTTGACATGAATGGTGTTACGTGGGGATCTGTTTTGTAATTATTAAACAGTTGAACAGTTGTTCAATTGAATTATTGAAGTTATGTATATTTTATGCACAGATTAGTTTTCAAAAAAATTTTAATGGGGGAAAAATTCAGATGGCTTCATTTGCCCTGATACAGTTCTGTGTGGGACTTCCCATTAAGGTTTGGGGAAAGAGAGGAGGGAAGGGCAGCTCTGCAACGTTGATGCCACCCACAGCTGGGTTCTAACAGAGACTTTGTGATCTAGAGAGTAGACATTAACTATATGATTTGGTAGGAAGAGTGGGTGGTGTGTGTGTGTGTGTGTGTGTGTGTGTGCGTGTGCAGGCACATGTGCGTGATGGAGAGAGATGGACACAAAGGAGGACGTGAAAAGAAGGTATAAGTGAAAACAGAGCAGAAATCACCATCCCTAAATTAAATAAGAATTAGGTTGTTTAGGTGGCATCATTACCCAGCTTTCCTTCACATATAGGAGTTAGTCCTATGTAGTATATAGTTGTAGTTATTTTGCATTTTGATCCAGAGATAACCTTTTCATCTTTCAGAAATCTCAGTGAAAATTATTTGACTGAATTACATAAAGACTCATTTGAAGGCTTGCTACCCCTCCGATATTTGTAAGTTAATCATATTTATTTATGAGTTCTTATCTATAAAGTAGATTATCTATAAAGTAATTAAGGGGTTCAAGTTAGATAATCTCTTCAATTTCTTCTAGCAATAAACTTCTACAGCTCTGTAAGTCTGTGTAGGGCCCCAGCCCATCACTAGCCCTTAATATCTCCTATTCATTTTTAATTTTTTAATTATATAGGCAAGGTATAGATAGAAAAATACACTTTAGTTGTAGAGGAAAAGAGGTAATGAGGTCTGAGCAATTATAGACTCCCATATGAACCTTGTTATATAAGTGTTCATATAATCTCCACCTGTATTTATATTTTGTTTATGACCTATGCATCAAATGTGGCCCACAGTCCGTTTTTATACAGCCCATAAGTTAAAAGTGATTTTTAAAGGGCTGTAAATGAGAAAAAAAAGAAACGAAGAAAAATAAGTGACACACACTGTATGTGGCCTGCAAAGCCTAAAATATTTACTTATCTGGCCTTTACAGCAAAGGTTTGAAAAAGTTGGTTTAGTGAAATGAGAGGAATTAAAGTTAACCTCAAATTGTCACCTACAGGACAAGAAAATATAGACCCTTTACATTAATATGAATGCTATTAACTCATAACTTTGATAATTTAATCTAAATTGAATTAACATTTAAATATTAAATATTTATGCAGATGAATTATGTAAACAGTATTGTCAAGGGACTTCCCTGGTGGTCCAGTGGTTAAGACTTTGCCTTCCAATGCAGGGGGTGCGGGTTCGATCCCTGATCAGGGAGCTAAGATCCCACATGCCTCATGGCCACAAAACCAAAACATAAAAAAAAAGAAGCAATATGGTAACAAATTCAATAAAGACCTTAAAAATGGTCCACATCAAAAAAAAAAAATCTTAAAAAAAGAATGTGTATTGTTAAGAACACATTAAGTTACCAAAAGAACAAGCTGTTGTTGAGGATTTCAATGCAGGAATTGTGATGCCAATATTAAGAATGTTTAAGATGATGGTTAAGTGGTATATTTACAAATGTTTACACTAAATAAGCATATCAATAATGCCCCTAACAAAAATCTCTCCAGTCTTTTTTTTCTTGTTTTTTGTTTGTTTGGTTTGGTTTTGGGGCCACACCACAGGACTTGTGGGATCTTAGTTCCCGGACCAGGGATTGAACCCAGGTCCCCAGCAGTGGAAGCGCCCACTCCTAACCCCTGGACAGCCAGGGAATTCCCTCTCCAGCTTCTTTATCAAAGAGGAAATGCTTGCCTAGTATTTCTTTTTATTTAGGGATAAGGAGATAACAGTGTTTTTTGCTATAAAAGCTCAGTTTTTGTCCTTTGTCCATGGCATCCAAAGCTGTGTATGTCATTAATCCTTATTAAACCAATTAATGATCCTCTTTAGCAAATAGATTCTTCTTGCAAATGTTAAAGGCTTAAGGGAAGTGGGTATAAAGAGACTCACATGACCCTAAAAATAGTTCTTTTAATTATCAAACCTTCCAAGCCTTAAGGGACAATCACCTTTATATTAATCTCTTCTCTGCCATCTGGGCTCCAACCCTTACAAACACAGTTTGGAAAAAAACAAATAAGATAAGTGCTCAGTGGACAAGGCCCTTCATTACTTCTACTATGAAATACTTTATAATCTGATTATTTCACGTTAGCATAAGTATTCTCATTCTTAAAAAAAAAAAGCCAATCAATAAAAAAGCGAAAAAAGAATATGCTAATAAGCACTATGCCTAGTGTTGTAAACACGACGACGGGTAAGACAGGTTTCCTTTTAGCAGCTCATGATCTCACAGGGAAAATAAACATATAAGGTCAAACCATAATGACAAAGTGCTGTGGAGGCATCATGAAGTAATAAAATCACATTGCTTTTAAAACAGTCATTTCCTCCTTCTATCCACTCTCCAGCTATATTTTGATTTTATAAATATTTGAGTTTGCTTTAGGTCCACGCGTTGGCTTTAAACATGATAGACGATGCACATAAGCAGGATCTAGTCCATACTTTGAAGGAGTTTATGCTCAGAGGAAATGGGTTGCAAAAATAGCTATATTTAAAGAAAGAAATGAATATGGGCAATGAGAGCTATAAGTTGGTACTGGAGCACAAAAGAGGGAAAGAAGACTTCAAATTGCATCAGGGAAGATGTTACTAGAGCAATGCTCTTTAAATGGGACCTCAAAGGGCCATTGGGTATCAATGACAGACATCTTGGGAAGAATAAGCTTGCAGAAGGAAAGTGGGAGAAAGGCAGAACACAGGAAAAATACTCTGAGTACCTGTAGAGTACAAGTGGGAAGAGTAGGAGATGAGAGCCAGATCATCTAGGGCTTTGGAGGCCAAGCCAAGGATAACATGCCCAGCTACCATGTTACCACAGCAGGTCTTTAGGACAAGCTTGAGCCTGCAACAGAACCAACCACTGGGAGGGCTTGTGAAAACACAAGCTCCACCCCCATAGTTACTGATTCAAGAGGTCCCCAGTAGGGCTGAATATTTGTATCTTCAATAAATTCACAAGTGATGCTGGTATTTGAGAACAACTTCCAGAGAGTTAATCTGGGGATCGTGTGGAGGATGGCTTAGAAACGGAGAGCGAAGAGATGGAAACACCAGTCAGAAGACAGTTATACCCATCCAGGTGAAATGAGAGACTAAGCTGGAATCAATGGAAATAACATAGCTATAGTCAAGACTAGGTATTTTCGAATAAAAGTCAATATGATAGAAAGTGTAATACTGAATTAAAGTTACATATTAATTGAGAGGAGTAACTTCCTTTCAAGTTGTGTGAAAGGGTATCTTTTATTTCTTCTGGTAATGAATTGGCCTAGAAAAACAGAACTATACTGGGAAGTGTGTAAATATAAGAATATTTCTTTGAATATTAGAAATTATAATGATATATAGAGATAAAAACTTTGAGCTCATAATCTAGAATTTGATAAGACCACAAAAGGTGGAATCTAATCAATGCTTCTGCTCTCAGGAAAGATTACCTCCAAAATCTATCAAGATCTATAGTTGTATATTTAATTTATGAAGATCCTCAAGGTGAGACTCTTAAGAGAGGTAAAGGCAGGGTTAGGGGCTCTGGAAGGTCCAAATAATAACTCCTAAGGTTTGGAATTTAGACCAAAGCTTCTTATTTATTATTATCATTCTAACCTCTACTAGTTATTCCTACTAATTAGATATCTAATAGCTAATTGAAGCAATATTCTCCTTTTACTTTTCCTAGAGATTTATCCTGCAATAAAATACAGTCTATCGAAAGACGTACATTTGAACCACTACCTTTTTTGCAGTTTATGTAAGTTACAACTATAACTTCATTATATTTGGAATTTTTATAAAGCTTAATTTTTATAAAATTAATTTGTTACTCATTTTGAAATATAATTAAAATTCCTACTGAAATTTTGTAGCAAATCCTTTTTGTCTCTAGCAAAGCTTAGTGTGAGAGTTATTAAACGGATCAGAGTGAATCATTGTAGAGCAGTGGTTCTCAACCAGGGTGATTTTGCACGCAGGTGACATTTGGTAGTGTCTGGAGACATTTTTGCTTGTCAGAACTGTATATGCTCCTGGCATCTAGTGGACAGAGGCCACAGATGCTACTAAACATCCAACAGTGTACAGGAGAGCCTCCCACAGCAAAGAATTATCCAGCCCAAAATGTCAATAGTGCTGCCTTTCTAGAGAAATAAAGATCACTTAACACAAGTATTTAATGAGCATTTACTATTTTGTATCTAATGCACCACATATAAAATCATGAAAGTATAAATCATAGTATCTTCCACAGTGAGATTTCATTAGTGTATGGAGGGAGTAGAGATGTTATGTTTCATCATATGTAAATTAGAATTATTGCCAAACGATAACTGTTCTGAAAGAATATGTATTTTTCTTCTTCTTTTGCTTGTGTCTCTTTTTGTAGAAATCTTGGTTGCAATTCACTCACAGAACTGAGCTTTGGAACGTTTCAGGCCTGGCATGGAATGCGCTTTTTACACACGTTGTAAGTGAAAAAGAAGATGAATACATGTAAAAAACTGTGTGTAAAAACACCATGAAGTTATTGGTTAGCTCGGTGTAAGCCCAGTTTGAATTCTGGAAAGTATGTCTTGAGAGCCATTTATTTTTTTTTCAAATGAGGAAACTAAGGTACAAAGAGGCCAAGAGACTTGTTTAACCCATATATATGTAACGCTCTGCTTTCCATAGTACTGATCTTTGGCACGGGCAATAAAAGGCACCCAGCAAAAACGCTCAGATTAGCGTTGTCATGGAATCCCACTGATGCCTCTCCACTATGCGAGTGGTCCGTGAAGTTCCGCTTTTGAATTTAACTTTGATTCCTGCTCATGTGCAAAGTTCCTAACTGCTTAAAAGGTATGCAACCCAGAGCTGCAAAGAACTAAGTTTAGCACCCAGTTCTTCAGGGAGCAAAAGGTGTGGGTGCTTCCCCAACCATTATTAGCTCTTTTAAATGGTAAAGCAGAAAGAACTCCTGAACACACACCACAGGGCTCTCCCCAGCCACCCAGAACATTATTTTTCAAAAAGCATATATCTCTGAAGTGAATTATCTGTTGCCAGTAGGAACCTTTGCGGTATGGAAAAAGATGTTGTGTTCAGCTGTAGTGTGAAAAATATAAGGAAAATACATTGTTGTAGCCTAATTCAATATACTTTCTTTGCTGACTACTCTTCAATAAGAAGTGTGGGTTTTACACCCCTTCAGCTCAAAAATTCTGTGATTTCTCATGACACAAGGAAATGATAGTGGGTACGTTCAGTGGCCCGAAGGCGATTTTAGACTCAAGGTAAAGAGCTCTTCTACACCTGGCTTTGGAAAAGACTCTCTTACCTGTCTTGTGGTTCAGAAATCCAGTTTCACACAGTTCACACATTTTGGTTAATGAAGGTGTTGAGGCTGTGTCTGGAGCTGGATTAGCAATTCCTGCAGATGCCTATCTTTAGCGGCCTCCTTCCTTTCCCTTGTTAGTTTGCTGATGCCTACCTTGGGGAGAGAGCACCAGGGTCAGGTTTTCTTTTGCCAGCACAACGGAGAGCAGGCTCATGACACCCCTTCACCAGGAGATTTTAGTAGCGTCAATACAACGTCTTAAACTCACCACCTTTCCTAAACATCCTATAACACCAAGAGTTCCTTATAAGCATCTGAGTTTCACTATAGTTATGTAGGCAACCCAGGAAAATACATTGTGGAAATAAATAAATAAATCACAGTTTAAAAATTAATGAATTCATTCAAAAACATTCCCTGAGTGTCATGCCCACTGTGTGTCACCACTGTACTAGCTGCTGGGGATACAAAGACGCATAGGGCAGGGACTTTGTCCCCAAGAAGCTTTCATGCTGGAAGGAGAAAGATGGATGTTGATGGGAAAACATATATGAGAGCCATATATGGCTCTTGTGGTCTTCTAGCATCTATGCAGCAGGGTAACAAGGTGAGGGAGGGGAGTGATGAAGTAGAAAATGGGTGGTAAGTTAGAAAAAATTTGTAATGGAAGAGGCACCAACTTGTTCCTTTGGAATTTGTGTGCCTCTTAAATGACAGAAAAAGGTAGTGAAAGAATCAGAACTATCTGGTGTTGGAAAGAAATTAGTACTCGACTCCTAAAACTCGTTCACAGTTACTCTCAAAAGATTGTCCCAGTATAGTCAGTCTTTGTTTGGGGCTAAGTCTTTCTAATAGAAAAAGCTAATTTGCTTCAGGAAACATTTGCCATGATGAGATATAAACTTTATTGCATCTCTTTCCAAAGGCAAGCCACCAAGGGAAGATGCCACCCTGTTAGGTCATTTTACTACCCTATAATCACGTATTACTGGGGTGTTTATAAGTTGCCTGCATTAAATAAGTTTGGAAAAAGGCCCCAGCTGAGGTGGATTTATCACAAATTCAATGAAGCTTAGGTTTCCGGGCTCCTCACCTGCATAGCTCCCTTGCAAGGTCTTCAGAGGGGTCCTAGCAGTTTTTGTATTCATAACTTTGCATGTTTTTATTAGATATGATTTCCCAAAGTAGATGAGGTTCAGGCCCCACAAAACCTTGATTCATCACTGGGTTTCAGGTAATTGTAAGACAGTAGGTTTCTTGAATGAAGCCTCGATGTTATTGACAAGCTAAGGTGAAGTAGTTAGCAGTGTGGTAGTCTATTTTAAATCCGAAATCTACCTCAAAGATGAGCCAAGAGCTTATTCGTTAATAAAGTACCACTCTTTGAATGGTGGTAGTAATCATATCTCTTTCAGATAAAATCAGGAATGAAATATATTATGGAAAACCAGCAGTGGTTGATGATCCTAAATGTTAAGTATACTTTTTTTTTCCTGACTTTAAAGTGTTTCTCCTTCATTCACCTATGCAGGTGCAGACTGATGGCTTATTTTTAAAAATTCTTTTAGTCACTTCATTGGTTCTAACAATACAAGCTCCATGATTTTAGGAACTGAAGAACTCTACAATGTAGAAAGTCTATGTAACTTAACCAGTCAGAGCACATTCACATGCTGGCTTGTCTGTGGTACATCAATATTGTACCAAGAACATAAGCACTGTGAGAGAATAAGAGGAAAATCAAAGCCTTATTATCCCTATTGAATTATTTACCCCATTGTTGAGAATATCAGTGAGGGAGGTGAGGCCACACCATGAAGGCAAATTGAGCTGTGGTCACAGAGCCGCCCTAATGCTCCCCCATTCAGCTAGCCTTGGTTTCCTTTCGATAGCTATGTACACACAAAAGCTTACACACTTCAGGGTGCTGTCATCGCTTTTTGCTATGTACTAGAATCCTGGCTGCTTCTCAGATTTACAAAGGCATAAACGCTAAAAACAAAAATAACTTGGGTCTGCCCTTTGGGGTGATTCAGGGTGGCTGTTTTATTTGTAATACTTCAAAATTTTGAGATTTTCACACCTAGCAACTACTATACTTTTCTTCTCCCAACTGCATCTTATTCTTCCCACCTGTAGTATTTTCTCCCATGCTGTATGTTTTCTCACTTTCTTGATAGTGTCCTTGGAAGCACAACCTTTTTAATTTTTATGAAATCCAACTCATCCATTTTTCCTTTGGTTGTTTGTGCTTCTGGTGTCATATCTAAGAAACTGTTGTCTAATGCGAGGTCATAAAGATTTACTCCTGTGTTTTCTTCTAGGAGTTTTATAGCCTTAGCTCTTACATTTGGATATTTGATCCATTTGGAGTTAATTTTCATATACGATGTGAAGTGTAGGATTCCAGCTTCATTATTTTGTGTGTGGATGTACAGTTGTCCCAGCATCATTTGAAAAGACTGTTCTTTCCACATTGAATTGTTTTGGCACCCTTGTTGAAAATCAATAGACCATAAATTGGAGGGTTTATTTCTATACTGTCAGTTCTGTTCCATTGATTTACATGTCTGTTCTTATTCCAGTACCACGCTGTGATTGCAGTAGCTTTGGACTGAGTTTTGAAACCAGGATGTGTGAGTCCTCCCACTTTGTACTTTACCAACATTGTTTTGGTTTATTCTGTTTCCTTTAATTGCTATATGAATTTTAGAATTAGCTTGGCAGTTTCTGGAAAGAAGTCAGCTGGGATTTTGATAGGAATTGCAATGGAACCATAGGTCGATTTGGGAAATTAGTGAAATTAGTGAAATTTTAATAAGATTATCTTCCAGTCCATGAATCCAGCATGTCTTTATATTTATTTAGATCTTCTTCAATTTCTTTCAACAGTTTTGTACTTTTCAGTGTGAATCTTGCACTTACTTGGTTAAATTTTTCCATAAGTATTATATTTGTTTTGATGCTGTTACACGTGGAATTGTTTTCTTAATTTCTTTTCTGGATTACTCATTGCTGGTGTGTAGAAATAATATTGATCTTATATCCTACAACCTTGCTGAACTCATTTATTAATGCTAACAGTTATTTTCCTAGATTCCCAGGAATATGTCTTGTGGTCTTCCAGTTTCCCAGGAATACATTGGAACATTTCAAAGTCTCTGTGGACATTTCATTCCTCAGCTTTTCTTTTTAAGCTTTTCGGTTGGGCTGTTTTTTGCCCCCAACTCTTATCCATTGCCTCATGCAACCACCATGTTAAAATATTTGCTTGAAAATGTTTTTCAGAAATGCCACCTGAGGAGAGGCTTTTCTCACTAGACAGCTCTGAGTCAGCTCAATGGCAAGCCTTTCAAGTGAGGTCTTCCAGGGGACCACCAGACATGTAAAACAATGACAGTTCTTTGGGAATGAGGCTTTGAAGGACCTCCCAGTCCATGCTGCTCCTTCTGGTACCAGGGATGTGGGCTGTTTCTCAAGGCTACCACTGGCATGGAAAGCAAAGTTCAAGGACAAGTTAAAGCAACACAGATCTCATTTTTCTTACACAAATTAATTTGTTTTCTTTGAATAAATTGCTCCCCAATTTGCTGCCAGCATGTTGGTTAAATTTCCAGAGTTCAGAAGTTGATTCTGACCATTTTTGCCAGTTTTGTTGTTGTAGTTATTGTTATTTTTGCTTCTATGGAGGGATGAATTTTCAGATGTCCTTCCTCCATCATTTTTACTGATTTTCCTGCAATTAAAAAAAAATCTATAAAGTCTCAATGTCCATACACTAATTAAATATTTCTCATGAGAGATGATTAAGGTAAAAATAAATAAAAAGAGAAAATATAATTCTCATAGAGGCTTTCCCAGATGGGTAGATGAAGTTTGAAAAGGTATTTCTATATTTAGTGCTCTGCAAATTAAGGTTAAAGTAACAGATGTTTTAACACCCCCCCCCCTTTTCTTTTCATTCAGGTTAAACACAGGCTTTAGAGTCAGAACTAAGTTCAAATTCTAGCTCGGCTTCTTACTAGCTTGATGACTTACGACAAGTTATGTAACTTCTCTGTGCCTCAGTTTCCTCATTTGTACAATGGTGTAATATATATATCACATAAGGTTACTGTGAGGATTAAATGTTAAGTGCTGATCACAGATGCCTGGCAACCCAAAATATATTAGTTTTGATAATTATCTTTATAATATTCTGCAAAACTACGCTAATAATTCTTGAGTAGAGTTAACCTAAAGTCAGATATTCTTTTCTTCCTGTTTCTTTTGGGTTTTTTTCCTCCCCTTATTTGTTTTAAAGAACTAAGAAAAAAAAAAAGAAAGAAAGAAAGAAAGAAAAAACTGAGAAGAAAATCTATTCCAGGATTTTGGAATAAAATTTTGTTCCCCAAAATTAATTTGTTTATTTTATTGATATATAAACAAAATGTTATTTATTTATTCAGTAAACATTTATTAAATAACTAGTAAATACTAGGCACTATGTCAGTCACAGGAATAAAAATGACAATAAAGTGTGACCTCTGCTCTCAAGTTGCTGACAATCTAGGAGAGTGACAAGTAAACAGCTGATTGCATACACAGTAACAAAGGCTATGATACAAGAATACACACGGGACTATGTGATGGGAGTATGGCTTTCACCAGTTCCTCTTGGATTTATCTCTTCTTCTTTGGCTCCAGAACCAAGGAATTAGCCCTATTTTTGTCTTTAGCTGGGTAGTTTAAATCATGAAATTTAAAAAAATTTGTAGAGATGAGAGAAAAACACCTTGAATTATGGAAGACACTAGAAATAGTACTTTTTTACAGAGCAAGGGCTTCCTACCAGCATAGTCACTTCGAGGGTTTTTAACCTAAAAAGTTCTTTGGCATATTTTTTCTTTGCTGGCCACTTTTTTTCTATTTTATTGTTTGTTTGCTTGCTTCTCTTCTCCACTTTATCATCTAGAGACCTGGGTAGTTCCCAGTGAAAGAGTGTTTTACAGATTCTAAGGGTGATTTATAGGTAAAGACAGAAAATGATTTTTTTTTAACCTTCAAGTTCCATACCAAAAAAAATGAATATAAGCTTTCATGGAAGTAATTGAAAATGCAGATAATTTTAATTCCACTCCATTTTTCAGAATTCTCAATCGTAATCCTTTGACAACAGTTGAAGATTCTCATCTTTTTAAATTGCCAGCATTAAAGTATTTGTAAGTATTGCAACAGTTTCATGGCTCATGAGATAATTTCTGCTCCTTTTTACTTTCGTCAAAGATTGAGTACTTTAGCTAAAAAGTCATAATTTAGATTTTAACTGGGTTATTGAAAATAAGAGTTATTGGCAAAGAAAAGGATTAAGAAAAAATATATATGGATAAGACAGCCCCCAGAGTATGAAAACAGTGTTGAAGAACACATATAGATATGGAACATGTAGATGCATATAGGAATATTATTTATCCCAGAAAGAAAAAAGGAATAAGGGGTACATTATTTTTTTTAAAGAGTGATCAAAAGAGGTAGATGCAATTGAAAATGAGAAGTTAGGATAACAGAAAATGATTGTACTGTTCAGCACCAAGGTCATTAATTTTATGATGCAAACTTAAATTTCTTCAATAAGAGCTGTTTTGGATTATCATCCATGGCAAGTAAGAAGCCAGAATTGAAGTAATCACATGTTAAGTATCTTTTTAAGTTTAGAACTTTTGTCTTTGGGTTTTCTGTCACGCCTGTTTGGGCTTCTCCTTCAGAGACATGGGAACAACACAAGTGTCACTTACAACAATTGAAAGCATCCTCATGATGACCCTTGAATTGGAAAAACTGTAAGTTGATTTTTCTTACATTTATTTTCACTCAGTTGTTTTTTTAGGTTTGTTTTATTATTTTCTTAAGTCAGGCCTATTTATGTATAATTTTCATTTAACAAAATTCACTATTTTTAAATATACAGTGTGATGTGTTTTGACAAACGTATAGTTCTGTAGCCACCACCACATTTGAGGTAAAGAAAACTTCTGCACTCTCAAAAGACTGCTCATGTCCCTCTGTAGTCAATCCATCCTCCTCTCTCTACCAGCCCCTGGCAACCACCGATCTGATTTTTGTCTGTATAATGTTGCCTTTTCCAGGATATTTTATGAATGAAATCATGTGGTATGTAGCTTTTTGTTTCTGGCTTCTTTCACTTAGCCCATCTGTTTGGAGATTCATCTGTTTTGTTGCACCTGTCAGTAGTTCATTCCTTTTTATTGGTGAGCAGTATTCTAGTTGACTGGATACACGGTTTGTTTACGCATTCGTCGTTTGATGAACATTTGAGTTTTTTCTAGTTTTTTGGCTATGATGAACAAAGCCTCTGAAAACAGTCACATGTGTGTCTGAACATATGTTTTGTGCGAGCATATGTTTTCATTTCTTTGGGGTAAAATCCCTAAGGGTGGGATTGCTTCATCATATGCTAACTGCATATTTAACTTTTTAAGAAACTGCTAGACTGTTTTCTAAAGTGCCTGTGCCAGTTTGCTTCCCCACTGGCAGTCTATGAGTGTTGCAGTTGCTCCACATCTTCACCTGATTCTTATATTTAAAAAAAAAAATTTTAGCCTTTCTAGTAGGTGTATAGTTGCATCTCATGGTTTTTGCCACATTTTGCGTTTCTGTAATAGCTGATGATGTTGAGGGTCTATTCATGTGCAAATATATTTTAAAATGAAGTGTCTGTTCAAATCCATTTTTTTTTTTTTTTTTTTTTTTTTTTTGCGGTACGCGGGCCTCTCACCGTTGTGGCCTCTCCCGTTGCAGAGCACAGGCTCCGGATGCGCAGGCTCAGCGACCCAGCTGCTCTGTGGCATGTGGGATCTTCCCAGACTGGGGCACGAACCCGTGTCCCCTGCATCGGCAGGCCGACTCTCAACCACTGCGCCACCAGGGAAGCCCTCATCTGTTTTGTTCTAGAAGTTTTATGTTTTACATTTAGATCTTTGAACCAATTTGAGTTCATTTCTGTATATGGTTTGGATGGAAGTTCTTTTTTTTTTTCTTTTTCACCTGGATATTCAATTTTTCCAGTATCATTTGTTGAAAAGACTATCGTTTCTCCACTTAAATACTTTTGAACCTGAAAGTCAGTTCTCCACATCTCTCTTCTTTCTATTCTGTTCCTTTGATCTTTTTGTCTATCTTTACACTACTATCACAATGTCTTAAAGGTGTAGCTTCATAAGCCTTGAAATCAGTTACTGTTAGTTCTTCAACTTTGTTCTTTTTCAAAGTTGTTTTAGTTATTCTAAATTTTATTTCCATATGAATTCTAGAATTAGCTTGTCAATTTCTATAGAAAAGCCTACTGGGATTTTGATCTATAAATCGATTTGGGGAGAATTGATGTCTCAACAGTATTGAATCTTCTGATCCATGAATACTTTATATCTCTCCATTTATTTAGGTCTTCCTTAATTTCCCCCAGCAACATTTTACAGTTTTCAGTGTGCAAGTCTTTTACATCTTTCGTCAGATTTATTCTAAATATTTTATATGTTTGATTCTATTATACGTGGTATTTTAAAACTTTGATCTCTGATTGTTTGTTGATATAAATTAATCTTTTTGTATGTTGATCGTGTACCCTGCAAACTTGATAAACTCATTTGTTAGTTCCAGTAGTATTTTAGTAGATTCTATCAGGTTTTCTACATAATCATGTTATCTGCAAATAAAGATAGATTTACTTCTTCCTTTCCATTCTGAATATCTCTTTTCTTTTTGTTGCCCTATTGCACTGGCTAGAACCTTCAGTGCAATGTCAAATAGAAGTAATGAGAGCAGACATCCTTGCCTTTGTCCTGATCCTGGAGAGAAAGTATTTTGTCCTTCACCATTAAATATGATGTTAGGTATTTTGTAGAAGTCATTTATCAAGTTGAGGAAGTCTCCTTCCTTTCCTAGTCTAATGAGGGCTGTTCTTTTCTTTAATCTGGAATGGATGTTAGATTCTTTCATTCTTTTCCTGCATCTATTGCAATGACTATGTGATTTTCCCCTTCTTTTCTTTTCTTAATTTGTTTACTTATTTTTGGCTGCATTGGGTCTTCTTTGCTGCATGCAGGCTTTCTCTAGTTGTGGCGAGCAGGGACTACTCTTCGTTGCAGTATGCAGGCTTCTCATTGCGGTGGCTTCGCTTGTTGCAGAGCACTGGCTCTAGGTGCACGGGCTTCACTAGTTGTGGCACATGGGCTCAGTAGTTGTGGGTCACGGGCTCTAGAGCACAGGCTCAGTAGCTGTGGTGCACAGGCTTAGTTGCTCCGTGGCATGTGGGATCTTCCCAGACCAGGGTTCAAACCCATGTCCCCTGCACCGGCAGGTGGATTCTTAACCACTGCCCCACCAGAGATGTCCTGATTTTTCTTTTTTAGTGTACTAAGTTGGGTAAGTTGATTTTCAAATATTAAAGCAACCTTTCATTCTTGAGATAAACCCCACTTGGTCATGATGTATCATCTTTTTATATATTATTGGATTTGATATGCTAAAATTTTGTTAAGAATTTTTGCCTCTGAATTCATGAGAGATATTGGTCTATAGTTTTCTTGTAATGTCATTGTCTAATCTTGGTATAGTGAAAGTTGGCCTTATAAATAAGTTGGGAAGTATTCCCTTCTCTTCAAGTTTCTGGTAGAGTTTGTGTACAATTGGCATTATTTTATTCCTTAAGTGTTCGGTAGAATTTATCAGTTAAGCCACCTGGACTTGACGCTTTCTTTGTTGGAAGGTTTTAAACTGCATATCCAATTTCTTTAATATCTTTATTCTTGAATAAACTTTACTAGTGCATGTCTTTCAAGGAATTTGTCCATTTCATCTTGAATTTATTGGTATAAAGTATTCTATAATATTCTCTTATTGTCCTTTTAATATTTATAGTACTTTTCTATTTTGCAGTTTATTTATTTCTACTTTGATCTTTATTGTGTTCTTTCTTCTCTTACTCTGTGATTAATTTGCTCTCGTTTTTCCAGTTTAAGATGGAAGTTGAGGAAGCTGAGTACAGCATTAGCAATATCCCACATATTGACATAATATGTTTTCAGTTTCAGTGAGTTCAAAATAGTTTTTGATTTCCCTTTTGATTTCTTCTTTGACCACAAAGTTACTCAGAATTGTGTTGTTTAGTTTCCAAATATTTGGAGCTTTTTCAGCATTTTTAATTTCTAATTTAATTCCATTGTGGTCAGAGACATATACTGATTGACTAAAATCCTTTAAAAATTTTTTTAAAGTATTTTTTTAAGTTATTTTTTTGCTGCGTTGAGTCTTTTTTGCTTTGCCTGGGCTTTTTCTAGTTGCGGCGAGCAGGGGCTACCCTTCGTTGTGGTGCACCGGCTTCTCATTGGATGGCTTCTCTTGTTGCAGAGCACAGTCTCTAGGTGCGTGGGCTTCAGTAGTTGTGGCACACAGGCTCTAGAGTGCAGGCTCAGTAGTTGTGGTGTACGGGCTTAGTTGTTCTGCAGCATGTGGGATCTTCCCTGACCAAGGATTGAACCCGTGTCCCCTGCGTTGGCAGGCAGATTCTTAACCACTGAACCACCAGGGAAGTCCCAATTCCAGTATTCTTAATCTTTTGTGTAGATCCATATTCCAATCTGGTGTCATTTTCCTTCTGCTTAAAAATACTTCTTTTAACATTTCTTATAGTGAAAGTTTACTAGTAATGAGTTCTTTCAGCTTTTGTATGTCTGAGATAGTCTTTATTTTGCTTTTGTTTTGACAGATGTGGGTACAGAATTCTAGCTTGATAGAATTCAATTCACTACTTTAAAGATGTTATTCCACTGAGTTCTCGTTTACATTGTTTCCAACAAGAATTCTGCTGTCATTGTTATCTTTGTTCCTCTGTATGTAGTGTATAGTTTTTTCCTCTGGCTGCTTTTAAATTTTTCTCTTTATTGCTGGTTTTGAGCAATTTGATTATTTTTTGTGCCTTGGTGTAGTTTTGTCCATGTTTCTTATGCTTAAAGTTCATTGATCTTCTTGGCTTTGTGTGGTTTTTTGTTTGTTTTTTGCGGTACGCGGGCCTCTCACCGCTGCAGCCTCTCAAGTTGCGGAGCACAGGCTCTGGACACGCAGGCCCAGCGGCCATGGCTCATGGGCCAAGCCGCTCCACAGCATGCGGGATCCTCCAAGACCGGGGCACGAACCCACGTCCCCTGCATCGGCAGGCGGACTCTCAACCACTGCGCCACCAGGGAAGCCCACTTTGTGTGTTTATAGTGTTTACTAATGTAGAAAAATTTGGGGTATTATTTCTTCAAATTTTTGTATTTCTCCTCTCCTTCATGGACTCTAAGTACACATGTATTAGACCACTTGAAGTTGTTGCACAATTTGCTGATGCTCTATTCATTTGTGTTGTTGTTTTGTTTTGTTACACGTTTTGTTTCATTTTGAATAGCTTCTATTACTATACCTTAATGTTCACTGACCCTTTCTTCTGCAGTGTCTAATCTGCCATTAACCTCATTCAATGTCTTTTTCATTTAGACATTGTTTTTAATCTCTAGAAGCTCAATTTGGGTCTGTTTTACATTTTCCATGCCTCTACTTAACATTTTGTGTTTCAGTTCAGTGTCTGGGTTTCTTAACAACTGAAATACAGTTCTAATAACTTCTCTTCATGTATAATAACTTTTTTTTTTTTTTTTTTTGTGGTACACGGGCCGCTCACTGTTGTGGCCTTTCTCGTGGTGGACCACAGACTCCGGATGCGCAGGCTCAGGAGAGCCCCATGTGTAATACCTTTTTTTTTTTTTTTTTTTTTTTTGCGGTACGCGGGCCTCTCACTGTCGTGGCCTCTCCCGTTGTGAAGCACCGGCTCCGGACGCGCAGGCCCAGTGGCCATGGCTCACGGGCCCAGCCGCTCCGCGGCACGTGGGATCTTCCCGGACCGGGGCACGAACCCGGGTCCCCTGCATCGGCAGGCGGACTCTCAACCACTGCGCCACCAGGGAAGCCCTGTAATACCTTTTTAAATGTTCTTTTCTACCAATTCTAACATCTGCGTAGATTATGGGTTAGTTTTGATTGGTTGCCTTTTCTCCTCAGTATGGCTCATATTTTCCTACGTCTTTGCATGCTTGGCCATTTTTCATATGATAACAGATGTTGTGAGTTTAGTTTATTGTGTGCTATATATATTTATATACCTGTAAAATGCTTGGGCTTTGTTTTGTGCGAAATTAAGTTACTCAAAACAGTTTAATCTTTTACGTCTAGCTGTTAAGATTCGCTGGGTGGGAGTCCACATAGCCTTTAGTCTGGAGCTCATTATTTGCAACTACTGAGACAAGTCCTTTCTGAGTATCATGAGGTCTTCCAGTCTGACTTGTAGGAAGAGGTACTGTTCCTACAACCCTGTGTGATATCCAGTTCTTCGTATTATTAATCCTTTCTTGTGGTTCTTTTCCTGGCATCAAGTAATTCCTCACACAAATGTACTGACCAATACTGTGTTGAATTCTCAAGAGATCCCTCTGCATACCTCCAGAGTTCTTTGTCTGTGCACTTCTTTTCTCTCTGATACT
The DNA here is from genome assembly GCF_963924675.1 of Phocoena phocoena. Lineage (NCBI taxonomy): Eukaryota > Metazoa > Chordata > Mammalia > Artiodactyla > Phocoenidae > Phocoena > Phocoena phocoena. Next base: position 25,218,242 of record NC_089237.1, on the reverse strand, counting down.
CTGCTTTGTGAACTCTAGTTACCTTGGTTTTCCCAGACCCTCAGCTCCATTTCCTCAGTCAGGGCGTACACCAGTCTCGGCCTGGACTTCTCTTCCCTGTACCATGACCTGGAAACTCTCTCAGAGAAGTAAGTTAGGGCTATTATACATATCACTTCATTCATTTTCCATCTCCTGGGGATCACTGAACTGTATTGCCTGAGGTCCAGTTGCTTGAAAACTGTTGTTTCATATGTTCTGCCTGATGCTTTCATTGTTTCAGGTGGGAGGTTAAATTGGTCCTTGTTACTTCATCTTGGCCAGTAGCCAATAACATTCTGTAAGTCTGTTTTATTTTGATACAGGGTCCAATTAAAGATTAGTCATTGCATGTCATATCTTTGTTTCCTTTAATCTAGAATATTTCCCTACTATTTTTTTTTTGGTCTTTTATGACATTGGCATTTTTGAAGAGTCTAAGCCAGTTGTCTTGTAAATTGCCCCACAATCTGGATTCGTCTGTTTCCTCATTTGATTCAAGGTAAACGTTTTGGGGAAGAATACTATATAGGGGATGTGTTCTTCATACTTCATCACTTCAGGTGGCCCAGTGCTAAGTTTGATCACTTGATTAAGGTGGTATCTTCCATATCTCTCCATTGTGAAGTTATTTTTCCCCTTGGTAATTGATCAATCATATGAGGTGCCATGCTTTGGGATCAGTGGAGATCCTACTTTCAAACAACTCTTCACCCAGCTGTGCATCAATGATGATCCTTGTCCGAATCGATTATTACATTGATAGTTGCAAAATGACACTTTCCTGATCTATCATTCCTTTTGCATTTATTAGCTGACATGATTCTATAAAGAAGAGATCCCCCACTTTTCATTTGAAGTATCATTATGAGCTCATGTGCTTTTTTTAAAATTAACTATGTTATACCTTATTATAATGATCATGTTATTCTTTGGAATGTTCCTTTTGTCTAGATTTGGCCAATGTGATCTCTGTTATTGTTTAACCAAATGACGCTGTTTTATTACGAGAATAATTTCTAATATATTACTACTGACAAATAGGACCTGAGAAAGGGACTCCAGAAGGTGCGGCCTTACTCAGACTCTTCTTAGAAGTCTGCCTTCTTCCTGTGTACTCTCAACCCAAAGGCTTTTGGGTTGTAAGGAGATACTTCTGAACCAAATTACAGATCAATGTCACCCAATTCTAATCCCTATTCCCTTTTTTCTAGGAATGCCATACCTACTGCCATCCTAATCCTTCTGTTGGGCACCTCTCTCCTCCTCTATATTTATTTACAACAGTCAAGAGCAGCAATTGGCCAACCGACATCTATCCTTTTCTCCAGCCCATGAGCCCCAAGAACTCCTTTTTGCACTGGTCTGTGGTGGCCTTGGACTACCCCTTCTACCTACTCAAGTAACTCTTTTATCACAAATTTAATTACCAATGTTTCCATTTATAGGATCTTACCTAGCCGCATGGCCTGCTGCCTCTGCCAATTTAAAGATACTATTGAGGTTGTCTGTAAGACACTCAAGCTGCATTGTGACAGTGAATGCCTGACAGACATGACACGCTGTGGTGAGTCTCAATTGTGGGATAATAAATTTTTAATTTAATTTTTTAATTTTTATTTTTAATCAAGGATGATAAATGTTAAAATTAATGATGTAATTGCATTATTTTAATTCATTCATTCAGAGTTCCAGCTCCCTAAGTTTCTAAGAACCACCCCCTTGCTAAAAATCAGATTCTTGGTTACATTATTAAGCTAATAAGAGCTCAGGTACCTTGTTAGCTTAATAATGTAACTGATCCGCATACATAAAGGAACGAGAGAAAGGAATGGAAGGGGGAAGGGAATTCACATCAATGACCACATATCCTATGCTGTGCTCTCTGCAAATGAGAACTTATTCATATAGCGCATCACATTTTGTAAACTGATTTATATACATTAAGTCTCAGGTACTCTTTGTCTCATAGGAGAGGTGTAAATATATTTTTGTTTATTTTGTGTGTTTCTGCAGTTTTATAAAGAGTACAGGTGATGCTGTTTTATGTCCTATTTGGAGCCTGAGATTTTCTGGTTCCATAACCAGAAGCTGCTACCTAGCCCTTCTAATGGATGGGAGAACTAGTTTATTCTTAGACTGTCTAGCTCTGAGCTTGCTCTGAATCTCAAGCTTTTCTATCCACAAAACACTCAGGGGGTTTCAACTATTTTTCTATATATTAGATTTATTGGCACTAACTTGATGACTTCCAAAATGTGCTTTCATGCCCAGGTAGCTTGAATACAAGTCTCTTTCAGTGATCTAGAGCACATCCTACAAATAACACTTTGCTACTTATATAAAGACAATATTGCTGATTTTTCAACACGTTTTTTTTTTTTTTTCTGGCCGTGCCACACAGCTTGTGGGATCTTAGTTTCCCAACCAGGGATTGAACCCAGGCCACAGCAGGGAAAGTGCCGTGTCCTAACCACCAGACCACCAGGGAACTCCCCCAGACAACTTTTTTTTACTAATTATATTACTCCCTTCTCCCCCAGATGTGGGCAGAAAAGGCATTTTTAATCTCCTTTTACAGGTGAGAAAAAACAAGATGAGAGGTGTTAAGTGCTATGACCCTAGTGCCCCGATCTCCTGTCCCCAGTTTGGGGCTCTCTGCAAGCCCATGCTCCTCCTTTCTCATGACCCTCCCCTCCTCCTTTGACCCTCACCAAAACTACTTTTAATCCTTTTGGAAGAGAAGCCCAGCTACACAATGGTACACATTACCTTCACACAGTCAGAAGCTTTGGATGGTTCTCCAAGTAAAGCTGGAAATGTTAGAAGTAAAATGAAATGAAAGCAAAGTAGCCAGCTGAGAGAAGTTGCTTGTTCCCTTCTGCAGTTGAGGACCTCAAGTATTATTCCATTGATTTGTTGAACATTCCACATTGGCACATAATCTGGCAAATCTCTTAATTTATACCCCAGATCCCGCCCAAATTTTAGCAAAGAGCCAGGGCAGACATAGTGTTCTTTTCTGTATAGAGCCTTCTGTTATGGGCGCTGGGATATATGGAAGCAGGGACTGAGCAAAGGACTCGGTGGGCGGATGGAGAAGGACATGTCCAGATGACGACCTGTTAGTGGCGGTTGTTGTCGTGGTCATCTGTGATAGCAGCAAGACCACAAGCACACTGAGGGGGTGGAGAGAGGAAGCCTCACCCTCCCCTGCCTCTGAGGCAGGACAGGATGGGGTATGTGAATGTGAGGAGTCACAGTAGATCTGCAGAGAGTCCAGCTGAGTAGGGGAATATTTGTCTTCCAGCCTTGCCTTTCCTTGAGTACTGGCCCCTGGGAACCAGTGGAGTAATCCTGAATATAGTTACTATATTTCACGCTACAGAATTTTCTGAGTAGATAGCCACTTTTTCAAGAGATATCTTTTTCATATTTTGTTGTTGCCAGTCATAGGCTTAAGTGCGGGTTTCTTTATCTCCTCAGTGGCACTCAAACTTTGACTGATTCCTAATTCATTTGGCTGTGGACTGACAAAAAGCTGTCCCAATAGTTTTCGATGATCAAAAACAGTCCCTTCTTTTTTGACAGATGAAGAAACATCTATAGGGAATGCAGAAGGATCGTTGATGAAGGTGTTACAAGCTCGCAAGAAGAACACCACCTCTGAGCTGACTATTGAGTCCGAGAGGGCGTCGTCAGAGAACAGTGCTGTCAGCTTGTCAGGCTTCATGAATGAGCAGCTGGACTTTAATAATAAAAGTGATATTATCAGTGCACTAAGTTACATACTGCCCTATATCCCAAAGGGAAATCTAGGAGATGTGGAATCAGCATTATTACCATTCATTCAACTTCTTTTCTCAAATACACCAGATGGAGATATGCCGCAGGGCCTTCTGAAAGGCAATACAAGGAGCCGTTCTGTTAAACCTGTAGCCAAGAATTCAACTAATAAAAACAAATCGAGGAAACTCCATTTTGCAGAAAATTTGTTAGCTGCAGAAACTCAAGAAAAAGTTGATGAGGTTAAAAAGGAAGAAAAACCTGCCACGCGTAGGCATTCCAACATTTCAAGTGCCATGTTTCATCGCTACATCTTTCAAAAGAAACTGCAAACTGCCCAACCACAGAAAGACAGCCTAGCAAAGATTGAGAGTACAGAGGAAAGGCTGCTGAGAGCAAACAGGGTCCTCAAGGGCCCAAGGGGCATACAGAAAATGCACCTCAAAGCAGTGGGAGATGAGAGCGTCAGGGGGAAACAGAATGCCCAGCCATCTGAGGCGAACACTGCCGAAGAAAGAAGCCTCAGGAGGCCATCCCCAAGAAAGCTGAAACAGCTTCTCATGGTGCAGAGTCCCAGGAAGCTGGTGGGAAAGTCCTCCAACGCAGAGTCTGCATTCCTAAAGGAACACAAGGCAGCAGGCTCCTCTTCCCTGAAACAGTCCTTCAAGGGCAGGCCTTCTGCCTCCATCCCTCCAAAATCCCCGTCTGAGGTTAAAAGCAGATCAAAAGACTTAGCCAACACTATTCATGTTTTAGAGGATGCGAAGGCTAGTGTTAGAAATATTAAGGACTTCGAACTAATCTCACATACTGGAAAAAAATACATCTTCCATAAAATTAGGTCTCATCGGGTCCACAGAAAACCCAAAGGCAAAAGGAGTCGAAAGTTCAGAAAGAAAAGTTCACTCAATAGAATTATGCTTGCAAGCCCTCCGTTCTCGGTACTGAGGAGTCTCATAAATTCCCCTCCACGAGAGGCTCTTTCATCTTCAGGAGAAGTGACTTCTCAGGAAAAAGAATTATTTTCTCTTTCAGACCCTTCTACAGAAAACACTACTTCAGGAAACAATACTGCACACAATGTTTCTGAACAAATTATTTCTCCAGGAAGCTCTACTCTGCCAGGAGGAACCGGCCCTGGAAACACTACCCATAGGAACGTGTCCCCTGCACCTTCTACTGTTGCTGCAGACAACAGTATGCCGACTGTTCAACACACCAACCAAACACGATGGGAGGACCACAACACGGGCACTGAATTATCCTCTAAGCCCACAGGCTTCGCTTTCCCAGGGCTCACATCCCCGGGTGATCAAGTTGAAACTCAGCTAAACCAGCAGCTACGGTCCCTCATCCCCAACAATGACGTGCGAAGGCTCATTTCTCATGTTATCCAGGCTTTAAAGATGAACTGCTCGGAGACCCACGTGCAGCTGGCCTGTGCCAACCTCGTCTCTAGAACAGGCCTCCTGTTGAAGCTTCTCAGCAAGCAGCAGGAAGCAAATGTGTCCGAAGCGGAATGGTATACGGACCGGTGGAAAGCTGACAGCTATATCAGTGAGAGCACAGAAGCCCAGAGTGAGCAGAAAGGGCAGGAGTCAAGTGAGGTGAGGATAACCCCCGACACATGGGAGCTGGACTTTTACTCAGTTTAGGACACGCCATTAACGTGCCCAAGCAGGAATGCCACGGGCTCCTAGTCTGTATCTTATCTTCAGCCATGAAACGGGCTAAGACAGTGATCTCCCACTTTGCTCATTTAGACAGTGTGCCACTCTTCCTAGGGTAGACGAGAAAAGGCATAACACAAGATAAATAAATTGTAGAAGAAAATGCTAATGATAAGATTAATAACATTAAATTTATAGTAGTTTAAGAATAGTTAGCTATTGTTTAGAATAGGTTTAAGAACAGTAAGTTTTCATCCCTTCTATCTCCTTGTTTTTAAAAAAATTGTTATTTATTTTTTTAGCTCCCAAAAGAAGTTCCAGGATATGGCTATAACAACAAACTCATCTTGGCAATATCCGTATCTGTAGTAGTGACGATTTGGGTTACAATTCTCTGTCTCATTGAGGTAAGGACAATAATTAATTCAGATTCAGAACCCACAAACTGAGAATTAAATCCACCTTTCCACCTACTACTACTTGATTCTTCTCTTTAGTCATGAGGACTGACATACACTTTGTTCTTTTACTGAAAAGTATATTCCTAGATGTTTTTTTGTGGGGTTTTTTTTTTTTTTTTTTTGGCTGCGTTGGGGCTTCATTGTGGTGCACGGGCTTCTCATTGAGGTGGCTTCTCTTGTTGTGGAGTACGGGCTCTTGGCGCATAGGCTCAGGAGTTGTGGCGCACGGACTTAGTTGCTCCGCAGCATGTGGGACCTTCCCAGACCAGGGATCGAACCCGTGTCCCCTGCGCTGGCAGGCGGATTCTTAATCACTGCGCCACCAGGGAAGTCCCCACAGGATTTTTAAAGGAACTGCACTCCCAGGAAATCTCTATGGAATTGGATCCATGATAACAAGCCATTGGACTATTTTGACAAGTTAGGTTTATAAGAAGGCCAGAGTTGACGTGATAGTAAAATTCCTTCAACTCCAAACACTATGCTGATTTGATGTACTCACCAGTCACTCTCATTCTACTTTTGATTTCTTTCCTTGTTGGCTGAAATGATGAGAGGTATACGATCTCCAAAGTCGTGGAGCTATTAGTCACCCTGGGAGCGGTAAAAGGACATTCCTAAAAGATAAAAGTGTGATCTTATCAATTCCTTAGGTTTACTTAGCATCTTTCTTCTCCGGTGTACTAGGAATTGTGTAGATAGGTTCCATTAAACCACTGCAAGTAAAATTCTGCAGCAGGCTACCCTAAAGTATGTCATATTTATAGTAGCCTATTCCTGGAGGTAGCCTGTCTACCTTTTGTTCAGTTACACAGTGGTTTATTACTTTTCCCCACAGGCAGTTGCTAACATTAAGAGAGTGGTTTTAATAAGCTGACAATCTTGATTCTGCCCTACGAATCCAACCTGCTTTATTGACCTTTTCTCTTGTAATGGCCTCCCTCCATTCCAGCCAAAGCAGCTCTTCACTATACACTAGTTACACCATACCCATTCCTACTTTGGTCTGTGCCTTTGCCCATCTAAAATTCCTTTATTTTGCTTTGCCTGTGGAAGTCCTATGAATCTCTGAAAAGCCAACTCAAGTTCAGATATCTTTCTTCATAAAGACTTCCCTGAATACTCCAGCCCTCCTGATCCTAGTCCTGTGAGGTTTGTCACCATTTCTTAGGGGCCATAGCAAAGCAGTCCCCTCCCCTCAGAACTCAAAAAAGTGGTAAGCAGTTTTTAAAAGGCAGCCCCCCAAGGGAGAAACACCAAGGTTAGCACATCACGGAGCTGAGCAGAGATGTGTAAGGACCAATGGCTTTCTGGCCTAGCAGACTTGAATAAAACCTGACATGATATACAAACTTCTAAAGAGAAATGTGTCTATCTGCAGGAGGGTTGGCCAGTAGTGAAAGCATAGAAAAGATGAGGAGAGACCAACATGGGCAGTGCCCATCCTCACATTGCCCGAGAGTAGAGAGGGCACCTTAGGCAGCATAACTGAAGAGTCAGGCCCACTAGCCAGGCTGCACCTGTTGAGGAGATGGACGGATCCAGCTACCTCAGGCCTTCCCATTAAATTCTCGATTCAGCTGATTCCTTTTCTAATTCTGTTCTCACCAAGTAGCCTTCGATTGTTTGATTGTGCTTTAGTGTGCCACGGAGTCCTGTCCCACAGAAGGTAATTCTCTCATTGTGTAGACACGGATGCCCTGTGTGTAGAACAGATGTATTTCCCATTGTCAAGTAATAATTTGGCATTCTGATTTTTGATCAATCCTGTGATATTGATAAAGTGAGACGGCCACAACAGGAAGACGTGAGTTCTCTCTTGGTGAGGAAGAGTATGATTTCTGAGCCAGGAGGCTGGGGACTGGCATGGGATCAGCTTGCTAGTCATTGGCCATTGCCCAGACTGTACCCTCTACATCTCCAGGTGGCATATGGCCTTTTGCTTTTTTAGAATTTCTGGAAAGTCCCCTTTTTATTGTTTTTAACTTCTATGTAGTTTAACCTTGCATTTGTTTTGTTTTGTTTTGGCCTGTGGGATCTTCGTTCCCCAAGTAGGGATTGAACCTGTACCCTCGGCAGTGAAAGCGAGGAGTCCTAACCGTTATTTCCTCTCCCCGCTTATATGATAAGCTTTTTGAGGACAGGGGCCATGCAGTGTTCTTCCTATGGTAGACAATAATGGGGTTCAACGGAAGAGAGATGAGGCATTATGTCAATTCCACAGTGAGGAATAATGCAGCCGAATATTTATTTGAAGTAGCATAGAGTCCAGCAATAGACCCATGTTTTCTTAAGACTTTTGAAATGTCATGTTTTAATATTTGAATCAGTGGAAAAAAATGAATTAATGGTGATAGAATAGCTGCCTAACTCTTTGGGGGGTAAATAATAGCAGATCCCCATTTTTCATCTTAAATAAACATATTTCCATAAATGTGAAGAAAGACCACATAAAGGTATTAGAAGAAAATAAAAGCAATATTTTTATAATCTTATGGTGCGAAAGAGCCTTCAGAGCCTGATGCCACAAGCAGAGCCTTTGATATATTCCACCATCTTGTCTGTGACACCAGCTTAGCACTGATTCATGCCAAGCGTAAGATGAAGCGTTTTCCATATATTGTCTGATTTAATGCCCACAGTCCTGTAAGGATGATATTACTATCCCTCCTTCATAGATGAAGGAGACCAATGTAAGGCCCCAGTGGCCAAACCAAAAGCAGAAGCAAGTTTCACCCGACTGCAAAGCTTGTGCTCCCTACTCCACTCTTTTGTCGTGTCTCCTTAGAGACAAAAACACTGGAAAGATTCGAAACACTGAAATTCAATGAAAGCCAGTATTTCTTTACTATGAAGAGTTGTTTGTTTGTTTGGGGGTGGCGGGGTTTGACCATGCTCTGCAGCTTGCGGGATCTTATTTCCCTGACCAGGGATTGAACCTCAGGCCACAGCAGTGAAAATGCCAAGCCCTTACCACTGGTCCACTAGGGAACTCCCAAGAGTTTCATAAGTCAACAAGAAGAAGACAAAGAGTCAAGGGGAAAGGGGGCAAGGGCTGTGAAGAGTAGGTGTGTTGACAGTCTGCCACCATATCTGCCTGTCCTCTCCTCATGGCTCATGTGGGGTGGGTTTTGTTAGCGAGGCCTTTGTCACCTCATGACGTAAAAATCATCTCTAATATTTTCTTCAAGTACTTTTATAATCTGTCTAGAATTTGTTGTATTTCTTTTTTAGTGTGTTTGAGGTAGGGGATCTAACTTTTTCCCCCTACATGAAGATCTAGTTGTTTTCAAATCTTTCACTGAATGGTTTATTCTTTCTTCCCTGGTCTAATATACTATCTTCATCTGGACTCTATTTTGTGATCCAGTTATCTTGTCCTGTACCAGTACCAGTATCACACTGCTTAATTCTAGTTGCTCTATAACATATTTTATATCTGGTAGGGCAAGGTCCTACTCTTTGACCTTCTTTTTCATACATTTCACAACTATTCTTACATATATTCCCTACCAAGTATCAGCTGGCTAGGTTTTATTTAAAAATTATTTTGGATATAAATGGATTGCATTGAATTTGTAGGTTAATTTGAGGAGAACTGACCTCTTTACAACATTCTAAGAGGATGGTATCTCATGCCATGTAAGTATTTCTTCTTAAGGTCCTTCAGAAAAGTTTTAATATTTTCATCACATAGGTCTTACAAATTTTTGGTTAAGTTTATTCCTAGGTACTTTATGCATTCTTATGGATATAGTAAGTGGGATGTTTCTTCTGTTTTTTAGTTAGTTATTTGTGTTATATGGGAAAGCTATTGAGGCTTATATGTTGATCTCTTGATTTTGTATGGAGCCATCTTCCTCACGTTACTTCCAATAAAATTTTGGTTGATTCTTTTGGTCTTTTTAGGTCCCTCATTTCATATGCAAATATGTTTGTCTCTTTCTTTCCAATACTTCATTTTTCTTATCTTACTGATGAAGACCTCCTCCACAATGATCAGTAGTAGCAGTGATCATGGGCATCCTACTCTTGTTCTTGACTTTAAAACAAAGTTTAGGGGCTTCCCTGGTGGTGCAGTGGTTGAGAGTCTGCCTGCCGGTGCAGGGGACACGGGTTCGTGCCCCAGTCCGGGAAGATCCCACATGCCACGGAGCGGCTGGGCCCATGAGCCATGGCCGCTGAGCCTGCGCGTCCGGAGCCTGTGCTCCGCAACGGGAGAGGCCACAACAGTGAGTAGGCCCGCGTACCGCAAAAACAAACAAACAAAAAACAAAAACAAAGCTTAGGTTTCTGCTAGATACTTTTATTTTCTTTTCCTACTTCTAAGAGTTTTTATCAGGAATTATCTGTTGAACGTTATCTAAAACAGTTAATAAAATATATCGTGGGCTGCGTGCAAGACCCTAAGTTAGGTACTGTGGAAGAGTCAAAGGATTTTTAAACAGGGTAGAATTCCTTTCCTTAAAAAAGTTATCATCTCACTGGGTAGATAAGATTTAAAGTAAAAAAGGAATGAATAAGGATTTGGAAATCGTTGTAATGGATAATCACGATCATGTTTTCTTTCAAAACAGACTTATTCTCATAAAACTGCAAGAGGGGAGGATAAAAGAAGAAGCAGAAGGTAAATATTGGTCTTTGAAAGCAGAATTTTACGACTAGAGGAGAACTTAGCACTCATCTATTTCAATTTCCTCACTAAAGGCAGGAAGAATGTTTAATTACCCTAATGGTTTACCCTAATTTATGTATCAGCAGAATTAGCTCCCCAGCCCAAGCTGAGTTAGAACAGGACTGGCACAGATTCATCTGCTTTCACTAGTCCTTCAAGGAAAGAGGGTGGACGGGCAGGGGTTTTGGTTGTACCTGTTCCTGCTGGCCTGACGCCTGGTTCCTAGGCATCAGGCCAGACCAGAGGCCTTCTAGGAGTCTCTGGGGTCGGGAGGGCCACATGGTTGGGGATTTAGGGGCTGGCCTCACTCAAAGCTGACGAAAGGGAGAACATATCAGTCTCTTCTGTAAACTGGCAAGAAAACTTCCCTTCTCATCCTACTGTTTTTCAGGCCCCTACTCTCTATTCCCTTTATCCAAACCTCATAGAATTTTAACCGGGAGAAACTTTAGACTGTAGTTTGTCTCATCCTTTTAGAATAAGGAACTGGAGAAAGAGAAAGGGAAAATATCTTGCCCCGTGGTCATACTGCTAGTGATTATCAAAAAGAAGAGGGTCCCTTTCCACTGAGGACTTCTCTACTGATCACACTGTGCTTGGGCTGTGAGCTACGTTTTATGTCACAATTCAGTAGACACATACTATATGGACAAAAGTAGTTTCTGAAACACACTTATTGGGCACTCTGATTTTTTTTCTATTCTATTTGTATTCAAAAAGAGTATTTTGTGTTTCCCTGCTGGTCATGGCCTTTAAACTGATTTCACAATTCACTGACCCCTCAGTGACACCCTGCAGTGTGAAAGTCAGAGAGGTATAGATAACTTTGCTCGTTGGTTTCAGGTGTTTACTGGGTGTGATTCAACTTATAGGATAGAGCAGCCAGGACAGTAAAAGCACCTTCTCCCCACACCCACACCCCCAGCAAAGGCTGCATGTGCGACCAAGTCCGAAGCGGACTGGTGTGAAGCGCATCTAGAGAGTAACGTGTTTCTGCCCAGCGCCGTTGTGCAGTGTTTTCATCGCACGAGGGCACTTGGCCAAGGGCCAGGAAAGGTGAACGGGGCTGAAAATCCTGCCTATACTCCATGCTAAGCCACATGCAATGGTCTCCCGGAGACACTGGAGGGCCATTTTGGACAGACACAGAGAACTTCTGGAAGGCCAGCACACGTGGAATGATTTTCAAGATCCCGGGCCTGTGGTGATTTTGTTCATTGTGATTATGGACTGAGGTACCCGTTTAGTCCTAATAAGACCAGAGATAACACATTGTGAGAGAGGTGAAAAATGACATGTAACACTAACTGTGTGTGTTTTCCTCCAAGGGGCTTTTTTCGATTTCTGCTGTGTAAGAGAAGCTCAGGGGAAAGTGAAAGTCAGGTAAATTTGAGGAGGATAAAGAACTGTGGCCAGAGAAAGCAGGGGAGATGCAGAATTAATATTTCCCTTTCTGTGTTCTAGGAGGGCTCTTTCGGGAGAAGGCGGCCACTTTGGCTTAGGGATACGTATAGGCCCCTCAACGCCACACGCATGGAAAACATGGCACAAAAGCTACACGACAGGGAGTCTTCTGATGAGAATGAGATATTCTATAAGGATGCAGGGTAAATGATAGGGGACAGTATAAAATTCTCATCTAAAATGAGGAAATAAGGAAAACTGTATTTGTTCCTTTCAAAAGTAAAAGCCTTGGCATTACTCTTCTTACCCCAGGGAAGTCATCAAAGCCCACGCAGAGAAGCTTCTGGCTGCCGATTGGATCGATGAAGAGGCGGGTGAGGAAAGTTAGCACACGAGATTGCCGCAGAGTGAGCCCTGTTCTGCCTCAAGCCACCTGCAAATGTTATTTTCTTCTTTCTTTTTTTTTTTTATTACTTCTTACATTGGCTTCTCAGCACTGCCTGTAAAAATACATATTTTATATTAAAATGTATATTAAAATGTATAACCAAGTTTAATCATGTGGTGAAGGAATTAAAATGTAAATAGTTGAATATTTACATACCAATAACAAGGCCTGCAAGAAGAAGCAGGGCTGAAACTAGAATCCCTCATTGTAGCCAGTACTTCCACAAGAGGAAATGGGGGCAAAGGAGGATGAGTAGAAGGATGAAGAGGGGCTTCCCTCCCTTGTTTCCCCAGTATCATCAGTCCCTGGGAACTGGAAAACATACCATCCTCAAGGGGCATAGATCATTAAATCAAATAACAATTTATTCTGGTGCCCTCTCTCTCCTGGTTCATCAAGTACCAGTTATTTACAACATGCTCGACCTCCTGCCCACGGAGGATCATCTACTTCTGGCCCCTCACGTACGGTCACTGGGGATGCGAGAATATTTGGATCACTGGGCCTCCCTCCACTGTGGAGCCAAGGCCTGACTTTTCTCCCAAGTTCTCAAACTCAGGTACAAATGTGTACCCTGTCTTGGCAGGGGGTTCTCCACCATTTCAAGCTGGTGGAAAATTCCCATTTGGTTGTTTTTTTTCTTTAAAAAAAAATCCCAACCCTTGGATAACTAGCCGGGAGGTGCCAAAAAGACAGGGTAAAGAAGAACGTGTGAGAGCAGCCATTGCCCAAGACGGCCCTCCTCAGGCCCTGGCCTCTCCTGACCCCACTGCGGGTCAGCTGTGTCCTGCTCGGCTCCCTGCAGCTCAGCCCAGCACCAAACCTACCCACGTCCTGCCTCACCCAGCACAGGCCCCAGGCTGCACGATTCCAAGTGATTCTATAATGACAGTGCCACCCGCAGAAGGTGCAAAGGCTCTTCCACTCCTGCCGAGAAAGTCATTAATCACATTTATTAAGTCAGTGAGAGTTAAATACAGTAATGAGTAAAAGAAATTCTGGATGAACACGATTTGATAATCTACCAAAATGACCACAGATAGTGCTGGTGGTTTAGTAATGTGAGGCGAAGAACGGTGCAAGCCATGGGGTGATAGCACACGGTCCCCCAGAGGATCAGTGGGCCTGGGAGACAGCCCAGAAGGTTCTGCCGGTTGGGTGGGGTTCCAAGTAAAGTGAACGGCCCATCGGTTCTTCTGATTTCTTAGTTTGCTAATGCTGCATGAGAGATATCTGTTCTCTCAGTGCCTGCCCAAGTCACCTCCCAAAGTCTCTTACTGAGAATGAAAAACAAGTGTTTTTCTCTGGGCAGTGACTTGTTGAGGCAACAAGTATTTACTGTGTGTAAGGCCCATGACTAATACTAGTAACGATAGGAAGCAGCAGCAGCCAGCATTTACCACTTGCTTGCTTGGTGCCAAGCCCTGGGTTAGGCATCTTATGGTCTAATTTAGGCCAACAGTCCGTGGAAGCATATCTTGTTATCCTCGTTTGACTGACAGATAGGAAACAGGGTTTAAAGAATGTAGGTAACCTGCTCAAGGGCCCAAGGCCCCACGTCCAAAAGTGTGAGTTAAGGTTGGAGCCCAGAACTGTTAGACTCCAACAGGGATGCAGAGAAGTATAAGCTGTGTTTGCCACCAAAGAGTTGATAACAATGATAATAATGAGGAGAAGGAGGCAGCTGCTGTTTATTGAGCACCTGCTATGGACCAGGTACAGTACTAGGCACTTTGGTTACACTATTAGGTCACAAGAGCGGAAGGTCCCCATGCCCGCTCAAACTCTGTAATGAGTGGGGGTCTGATTTCAATAAGAGAGGTGGTCACAAAGACAGGGAGCTGACGAGAAGCCAGGGGTAGAGATCCTTGTACTGCTGGGCTTCCCAAAGTGTGGACCAGCATTCCAGGTAGCTCCGGGTTCCTATTTTGGGAGATTTCCATTATTTCAAAGTTGGTACATAAATGAGGCTTAGATAATATTTTTGGTGTCTTACTACCTCAGATTTGTACAATTTTTTATTAGTCTCAAATGCTACCCTACCGTATTTGTAAATTAAAATTCCCAAGAGTAAGATTCTGCATTGCCCAGCTTGACCTAGATTGGGCAGTGTTTTTGCCAGAGCCAGAAACTTCACCTGGCCAGCCTGTGAGTGAGAGGTCTCTCCTTGGATCAGGGACTCATCCCTGGCTGTGGCCCAGAAGCAGGAGGGGTGCCCAGGGTCAGGTGGTACAAAACATGGCCGCCTGGGGCTGCCTCTGTCACCATCTTACGATGGACAAACTAGCTCAGAGCCCAAATCCTTACTGAGACCTGAGAGATAGAAGGAGAGAGGGAGATACGAGGCCAACAGCTACTAAATGAATGAAAATTCTGATTCTGATGAAATCTATCAGAGAAATGAGCCACTTTTTGAAAGATAATGAAATGAGACAATATATGATTAGGGCAAAAATGATACAAAAATGTAGGATTCAGAGGAGGGAAGGTTAGGAAACTGGGGAGGGTCCATGAAAAATGTAGAACTTGTTCTGGGCCAGGATTATATACCAGACACTGTGCCTGGTGCTGGGGAAAGAGTTGGTTAGGACAAAGTCCCTGCTCTTGTGGAGCCCTAAGACTGAGAGGAGGCACAGACACCTGAAGACATATTATACATAGAAGACAGTGTGTTGACATGACAATGGCAGTGTACCAAGAAGTGGTTCAGCTCTTGGTTCACTGGAAAGGAGTAAATGTGAGGGATGGCTTAGAGGAGGGGAAGAAGAAGAAAGCCAAACAGAAGTTTCTTGGGAGGACGAGATGAAGGAAAGGCATTCTAGACGGAGGACAGTACAGAGGCAAGAGGCATGAAACTTTGGGTGGGCTTGAAGCGTGTGCAGTCTGGTGTTCCCAAGCATGAAGCACAAGGAGGAAAGGGCAGTAGGTGAGGCTGAGCGGGTGAGCAGAGAACCAATCCCAAAGGGCCTGGTCAAGGCACATGGCCTTGAGCGAACAGAGCACAAACTACAACGTTTTAAACAGAGAAGAGACATGACCAAGCTTGAGTTTTACAAAGAGTACTTTGATGGTGGCCTAAAAGTAGAGAGGCCGAGAGGTCAACTTGGGTGTTTAGACCAAGTAGGAACTGGGAGAAAATGGGGCACCAGACCAGAGGTTTTGATGCAACTGAAGAGCATGTACGGTGGATACACGTGAATGAGAACTGAAAGGACAAGAGCTTATGTTCAGAGAATGAAAGATTGTACTTTTAAGATTTTTTATGACAAATTCCAGATGATGATAAAGTCCAAATGTAACCTGGGAATGGAGATCAGTGAGGTGTTACGAATCCAGGAGGTGATGAGAAATAATTCAGATAGTCCTGGACACTCATTCCTTTCCCGTTTCAGTAGCTCAGCAAAAAGCTAGCTCAGCAGCTACCAGCGAGCTCAATGGAAAAAATAGGCTCCCCCTCCTACTGCGACCATTTCTGTCACCAAGCAGTTGCCACTCTTAGTAGTACAGACGTTCCCTGCCTCACCATCCCTGTAACTGTGACGCACTCCCGGCTGTCTCCTCCTCTACGGGAACTCTACAGGTCACGGGACACACAATCCAGCTAAGTCTGATCTAATCCCCTTCTCTGAAAGCTTGGGGGATTGAGTGCACTCTGTTATTGTTCTGCTTATAAGATCCCCCCGCCCCCGAACAATAAAACCCTACTGTACATTTGCACAGTAGGAGGTTGAGGAATTTTGTGTCCAGGAAAATCCGTGGGTTGTTGGCATAGCAAGTATTGTGGTAGAGGAAAAGGCTTGGGGTCCAGGACCAAAGTCCCCAATGGTTACGAGGGCATCATTCATTAATATGCCAGTTCGGGCTTCCCTGGTGGTGCAGTGGTTGAGAGTCCGTCTGCTGATGCAGTGGACACGGGTTCGTGCCCCGGTCTGGGAAGATCCCACGTGCTGCGGAGCGGCTGGGCCCGTGAGCCATGGCTGCTGAGCCTGGGCATCCGGAGCCTGTGCTCCGCAACAGGAGAGGCCACAGCAGTGAGAGGCCCGCGTACCGCAAAAAAAAAAAAAAAAAAGAAAAAAAAAAAGTCAGTTCAATATATTGAGGGTCTCAAGTCTGTCTGGTTCAACCCTGAATCAGACAGTGTATTGATTATCTGGTGGTATGTAACAGATCACACCAAAATAGTGGCTCAAAACAACAATAAACATTTATTGCTCACAATTCCTGAGTCGAGCCTTTAGGAATATCTTGGGCAATCTGGCTCTGGGTCTCTCATGAGGTCCTCAAGATATCGGCCAGGGCTGCAGTCATCTGACAGCTGGACTGAGACTGCAGGGTCCACTTCCAAGATGGTTCACTCCCTTACCTGGCTGCCAGGGTGGTGCTGGTTGTTAGAGGGAGGCCTCATTTCCTCTCTGCATGGGCCTGTCTCTCCACCTGCTACTTGATTGAATGTCCTCACTACATGATGGCTGGCTTCCTCCAGAGGGAGCTGTCCAGAAGAGACAGAGGTCATTCCTCTTGTGGCCTGGCCTCAGAAGGCACATAGCACCACTTCTGCCACATAGCATGCTTAGAAGTCAGTCACTCGTTCCAGCTCACATTCAAGAGGAGGGGATTTAGACTCCACCTTTTGAAGAAAGAAGAGTCAAAGAATTTGTGGACATATTTTAAAACTACCACAGACAAGAAAATAGAAGGCACTCTAGATATTTCAAGCAAAGAAAAAGCCAGAGAGAGAGAAAGATTAGAACCAAACAGTTGGTGCTTATCCTTGAGGGGGCTAATGTTGGGGATGGGGGCATTGTAGCGCTAGCCTTCAGGTTACTCCACCCCAGCTGCTTTCCATAGACTCAAAACTGCTGCTGCCACTCAGAAGTCAGGAAACTTTGGGAAACCACTGATGAGGTCATTGCAGCCCCTAAGCCCCAAGGGTGGTGACTAGATGGGGAATATGGAGTCTGCTGCAGAGGAGGAAAGAATGATCTCCATCTGCTTTCCACCTTCCAAATCTCACACAAGTACATTTTATTGGCAGAACCCAATTGTCGAGGGGATCTGTGAAATATGGTTCCCAGGCTTCTAGCACCTGCAGAGAAGAGGGTAGAAATGGGTGTCAGGAGCCAACCAACACGACCCAACATGCGTCCGTATACAGGTATGGTGAGGAGGCACCACCTGTACTTGGAGAAGTCCTGGAGCCCTACTCCTTTTTTTTTTATAGGCTTATGGGTGTCCAAGTCTTTGTAAAAGGGGGGTGGTGTCTACACAGAATAACATGGTGGAGAGCTAGCTGAGTCACAAATCTGGAAGGTGTCAGTGTAGTTGGGCAGCAGGTGAGTTGCTGGTGGCATGCAGTCAGCCCCAGAGGTGACTGGAGAAACACCTGGAGTTGATCCTTAGTTGCTCTCTGGAATGTTCTCACTGGGATGAAAGCTGGGTAGACTGCAGGCAGTGCAGCATCGGAGAGAACATAGCTGCCATTCAAAAGGGCTGCCAGAGGAAAGGTGTCCATAGGGAAATATCATCTCTCAAAATATGGTCTGTGGACCTCTGCACTCAAACATCTCTGGGATGCTTCTTTAAAAGGCTGATCCTGGGACTTCCCTAATGGTTCAGCGGTAAACAATCCGCCTTCCAGCCCTCCCTGGTGGCGCAGTAGTTACGAATCCGCCTGCCAATGCAGGGGACATGGGTTCGAGCCCTGGTCCGGGAAGATCCCGCCTGCCACAGAGCAACTAAGCCTGCGAGCCACAGCTACTGAGCCCTTGTGCTGCAACTACTGAAGCCCGCTTGCCTAGAGCCCGTGCTCCGCAACGGATTAATCCCAAGTATATTTGAGTACCTAATAGAGTATGAGTGTGCTAGGTACTAGAAAAAGGATGATAAATCTGTAAATATCGTTCATGAAGTGTTCATAATCTATCTGGAGAAGATTATGGATCTTCTCCATACACAGATAATGGATACAATGAATAAATGGATACATACAATGAATGCCATGGATAATGATATGGATAATAAAGCTATAGTTATTGCTTTGAAACAGTATCAAGATCCAAGTAATTCCTCCAAAGTCAACAATTTTTGAAGTAAAAGAGCTCAGAAGTAGGTAATGGGTGGTCTCCGCTGAGAGGAATCTTAGTTCTAGAGCCGACCTGAGCAGTCAGCTCGCCCCCATAGATTTTTGAGAGATAGTTCCCAACAGACGGCATTGCCTCCTAATGCTTCTCGAAGCTTAGGATTTCAGAGGGAAACTTGTTCATAAAATGAGAAGTGTTTGGAGTTGCAGGCTCACCACAGTTGCCTGTGGCAAAGGGCTGGGGGAATATAAGGGAATGGGCGGTTTGTTTTCCTGGGCGTGAAATTTCCTGCACTTACTTAGCATGGGACCACCCTACAGCATTCTCTGTTCACAGTCTTCTCCCAGGTTGGCCTTCTGTATTCGGTCCGAGTCTTCCCAAACGCAGCAGTGGCCGGTCCTGGCTTCTATGCCATCATCAAGTTTTATTCAGCAAGGGATGCCCACAGAGCCCAAAAGGCATGCTACCAGAAGCAGCTTTTTCAGACATCTCCAGTGAAGATGGGTCCAAATGTGGAATTCCTCACTCTACTGGGATGAAGTGCTGAATTTAAAACTAATAGGCCATCGGGAATTCCCTGGCTGTCCAGTGGTTAGGACTCTGCACTTTCACTGCTGAGGGCCCGGGTTCAATCCCTGGTCAGGGAACTAAGATCCTAGGGGGAAAAAAAAAAAAAGGCCAGCATTTGTACAGCACTGTGCTGTACAGAATGCTTTCAGATGCACTGCTCCACTGATCCCCCAGTTCCCCAGGTCTTTCTTTCTTTTTTTTAGATGAAGAAACTCAAACTCAGGATGGTTAAGTGACTTACTTAAGGTTCATGACAGTAAATGTGGACACTAGAGGCCAAACCGAAACTTAACTGATGGTAAACCCCGTGTCATTTTATGCTGCCCCTTAATTTAAGAAACCTTCACAAGAGTCTTCCTTATATTTACGTTTATGTTGATTGTAAATGTGTGAGGTTGACAAATGTTTTAATTAATTAATTAATGTATTCATTTATTTTTGGCTGCGTTGGGTCTTGTTGCTGCTCGCCGGCTTTCTCTAGTTGTGGCGAGTGGGGGTTGCTCTTCGTTGCGGTGCGTGGGCTTCTCATCGCGATGGCTTCTCTTGTTGCGGAACACGGGTTCTAGGCACGCGGGCTTCAGTAGTTGTGGCTCACGGGCTCTAGAGCACAGGCTCAGTAGTTGTGGCACACGGGCTTAGTTGCTCTGTGGCATGTGGGATCTTCGCGGACGAGGGATCGAACCCGTGTCCCCTGCATTGGCAGGCAGACTCTTAACTACTGTGCCACCAGGGAAGTCTGGAGCTTGACACACTTTTGTCAGATGTAACATAAAGGAGGCTTCATCATCACCATCACTCTCAAAATGCCTATTCAGAACTCCCTTCGGATTCCAGAGAATGGTTAAAATATTCTTTCATGCATTGTAGAAACCTTATTCCATATTAACATGCCATCCAATTTTACTTCCCCAGAATTAACATTTCATTATGTGCCTCCATTCAGCCACCATTCCTTTTTCAAGGACCTTTTCAATTCCTCTGAATAAGTGAGTGAGGCTTAGATTTCCCAGACCTTTCCCTTTATAATTGTGTGTCTTCTCTGATTGGCTTCTTGCTCTGGCTACTTCCTACTGACCTTGCTGCCTATTCTCACCCATATTTCTTTACTCACTGATTTCACGTTTATTGAATCTGAGAACTCTCCTCAGATGTGACTCCAGGTACACTACCTCCCACTTCTGTACCCTGTTTAACACCCTCTTCAATCCTGGCTGTATTCCCTGGGATTGAAATGATTTTATGTCAGACATTCTTTAATTTGTGGACCCTGTGACCATTTCACATAACCACTCAGATACTACAGATGGTCCTGGAAAGATTATGAAACAGTTACTTGTATCAGTTGTGAGTAATGAGTTGTTTTCTTATATTGGACATTAAGACCATTGCATAAGCTTAGGTTCTGAGATTTTCACAGCATAAAGCCCATCACTGATAGAGTAATGAAGAAAATGTTCTACAAGTCACTGTAGAGTTGAGAGGAAAGGGCATTCGTATTAGATTTCTTTATTTAATGCACAGCCTTAGTTTACTACCCACACCCCCGAAATTGTTACCTACTTTAATTATGCGTTCTTTTTCAATTTTATTTATTTATTTATTTGGTTGCACTGGGTCTTAGTTGCAGCAGGCGGGCTCCTTAGCTGCGGCTCAAGGGCTCCCCAGTTGCGGCACGTGGGCTCCCCAATTGCAGCAGGCAGGCTCCTTTAGTTGTGGATTGCAGGCTCCTTAACGGTGGCGTGCAAACTCTTAGTTGCAGCATGCATGTGAGACCTAGTTCCCTGACCAGGGATCCAACCCGGGCCCCCTGCATTGGGAGCACGGATTCTTAACCACTGAACCAGCAGGGAAGTTCCAATTATGTGTTCTTTTATTCATTGGCAGGTATACATACTTCTTCTCTTGTTTCCCCTGTATTTTTTATAAATACAGAAAAGACAATAACATCTTAAAATAAAATGAAGGAGGGTTTCCCTGGTGGCACAGTGGCTGAGAGTCCACCTGCCGATGCAGGGGACACGGGTTCGTGCCCCGGACCGGGAAGATCCCACGTGCCGCGGAGCGGCTGGGCCCGTGAGCCATGGCCGCTGAGCCTGCGCGTCCGGAGCCTGTGCTCCGCAACGGGAGAGGCCACGACAGTGAGAGGCCCGCGTACCGCAAAAAAAAAAAAAAGTGTGATATGCTTAAGTAAAGATAGTAAATTGGGATTTTCACACAGGGGTGATGGGAGTATAAACTGATAAGGGTTCGTAAAGCAATTTAGCCATATCTATCCATATTTCCAATTAATACTGGTCCCATGTGCTTCACGAAATAATACATGTGACTACAGACGGATAAGTGTGAAGGACTATAGAAACACAAGGTAAAGACAAACTCAGGCTGATCAAGCACCTCGTAAATGTCAGGGAGAGTGCTATACTAAGTCCTTTATACATATCATCTCATTGAACCCTTTATAATCTCTGTCAGATAATTATCATTTCAGATGTGGCAACGAAGGCTCAGAGAGGTTTAGTAACCTACCCAGAGTTACCTAGCCAACAAGTGAAAGAGCTTTCACTTCAGAAAGTACTACTCCAGAGGAAAGAGAATAGGGAAGCACTAGCATCTACCCTGACAATTCGCTGGACATCAAAGAAGAATGAAACCCAGTGCTTTCATTGAAGAAAATGGAATATTCTTGCTGATATATAAAAGCAAGAAGCCCAGAGGCCTTGGATGAGAAATAATCTTTTGTAGAAAGAGTAACAGTGTAAAAACACATTAGTATCTTTTCAGCAATATCATATTACAATACCTGTTATAAGAATTAAATGATTCTGGGCTTCCCTGGTGGCGCAGTGGTTGGGAGTCCGCCTGCCAATGCAGGGGACACGGGTTCGAGCCCTGGTCCGGGAAGATCCCACATGCCGCGGAGCAACAAAGCCCGTGCGCCACAACTACTGAGCCTGAGCTCTAGAGGCCGCGAGCCACAACTACTGAGCCCGTGTGCTACAACTACTGAAGCCCGCGTGCCTAGAGCCCGTGCTCCCAACAGAGAAGCCACCACAATGAGAAGCCTGCACACTGCAATGAAGAGTAGCCCCCGCTCGCTGCAACTAGAGCAAGCCCATGCGCAGCAACGAAGACCCAACGCAGCCAAAAATAAAAAAAATAAAATAAAATAATTTTTAAAAACAAGTGTTTTTAAAAAGAAAGAATTAACCGATTCTGCAGTTTTCAAATGCATAAACATATGATAGGTCTTATTTCAAGTGGGAGGGACTCGAAGTAATTCTACTCAGTAGACATCTAGGTGAACACCCAGCTGAAGGCTCAGTGCTCACACTGCATGGATGAACCCCACCAGCCTCACAGCCGCTGAGTGCCCTTCCTGGTCCCTCCTGAGAGAGACCTGCATCCCAGAGCCTCTGAGCGACAGGCAGAAGTTTGGCCCTGGGGTTTCTGGAAAAAGCACCAGGCAGAATTTTGGTAAGAGGAGGAGCAGCAGGAAGGAGAGAGAATTCACAGACATGAAAGGCAGGTCCCCAAGGGAAATACCACTCATTCCAGAGGCCACTCTGAGAACAGAAGAAGCACGGAACTCAGAGTCAGGACACCTGGGGTCCTGACTGTCATTTACTGGATTTGTGACCTCAGACCAAGTCATTTAACATTTCTGAAACTCAGCCTTCCCAGGGGCATAAAAGGGTCAATACAAACTGCCCTGCCTACCTCCCTGGGCTGATGAGACAATAATAACTGCTGGCATTTACTGAATGCTTGCCATATGCCAGGCAACAGGCCACACGTTTTATATGCTGCAGTACTTCTTAATTCTCCATCAAGCCTCTGGAGTGGCCTCTATTATTGCCCCTCTTTTACAGGTGAAGAAACTGAGACTTGGAGAGTGTAAATAATTTGCCCCAGTTAGGGCTGACATTCTAAAGCAAGTAGATTGACTCTGGGTTCTTTGCTCTTAACTGTGATGCTGTACTGCCCCCTGGAGTACATACAGCATAACTAAAAGGACCCTGTGTCCTTAAAACTGTACAACAGGAAGACACACAGTAGGTACCAAATGCCATCTATAATGCAACATCTCCCCAAGCAAAGCAGAAGGGATGCTTCAAGGACACCTCCAAGTGAAGACTGAGGAATGCAGGGAGATTCAGGAATATGTCCTTCAAACCCTCAAGACAAGAGAGACTTGGAAATAGCAGGAGGGGGTGTTGTATCCTCTCCTACCCCACCCCCTTCCCTGTGAGACAGCCAGAGGTGCTCCCTGCACTGGAGAGAGGTCCTGGGAGTTTCCAAGGTTGCACAGGACAGTCCTCTTTTTGCAGAGGAGACAAGAGGAGGCTTCTGAGAGCACAGACTCAAGGTCTTCTGGTGAAAAGAGACAGGGAGCCCCACTGAGCATCCCCAAGGAGAATGAAGAGCATGGGGTACTGTAGTAGAAACAGCATTAAAGTACAAGTCAGGACACTTGGGTTGGAGTATCAAAACTTGGATCTTAAGTCTAGCTCCAACATTGACAGGTTGTGTGCCCTTGGATAAATCACTCTACTGTCAAGACCAGATGACCTCTAAGGTCCCTACCAAACTTGATTCCTACAGCCCTATCTTCTCTGCTCTGCCTGGGCCATGGGGCCCTTGGATGAAGGAAGGGACTCATTACTTATGAAGTCCTTATTATGCGCAATGTACTGTCAGAGTCTTTTTAAAATAGTAATAGCATTAATAAGACATATATCAAGAATTTACTCTGTGCTTGACCCACTGCTAAACTGCTTTATGTTATGATAAGAAAAGTTATCCAAAACTTGGAAATAAGACAAAATGATTTCTCCATCCCTTTATTAGAGCATTGTCTAAGAAAAAAGAGAAGCTGTAGCATTCTCTCTCCCCAAACTGAGAGGGGGAACGAGGTGGATGGACAGATCCATCAAAGAGGAGACAGAGGTCCACTGGAGACCCAGGATCTTCAGGGAGAACCCAGGGTTCGAAATAAAGAGAAGCAGTCAGAGAATGCACAGGGAGTCTTCCCAATAGGATAAGAAATTCCATACAGCATAGTAGAGGCCAAGGCCTTAGAGAGAAATGGGGTGCGGTGACATGGAGGGACTGAGCTAACTCCTACTCACTCCTCCAAACTCAATTTAAACCTGGCTTCCTCAGGGAGCCTTCCAGGACCCTTCGGACCAGGTCGAGCTTCCCTGCTCCATGATCCAAAGCACTCTGCCCTTCCCTTCCAGTTACACTTGTTGAACTTGCAATTACCTGTCTAATGTGTGATTTTCCCTTCGTGAGAGGAAGGCCTGTATCTGTCCATGACTGCTGGGAATCCAGCTTGAATGACATAGTACCTGACATACACAGGAGCTCACCTGATATTCAGTGCGTGGATAGATGAATGGATGATCTGAAAATTCAGGTGAAGGCAACAGGAAGAGGGAGCAAGACTCTGAGGTAGAACAGAGTCTTTCATCTTCTGAGAATTTGATTTCCTTTCACAAGTCCATACATGCTTTCTGAAGGGAGGCAGGACCTACAAAGAGGGAATTCTGTCACCGCTCGGCTGTCTGTGAGATAATGCATTTGCCCGCTGCTGGCTGACTCAAAGTTTCAGAGTCTATTTTCAACTCATTACCTATTTTTAAAACTACTGACTTGAGTTTTGCCTCTGGCTCTCGGCAGTTCATCTCTCCTTATGCCTCAGCATTCTCTCTTAAGCTCTTTTTTACAACTTAACCTCCAACATAGTCCCAATTTCAAGTATACTGACCTGCTGTCTGTATAAACCATCAAAATACCTCAGAAGTTTCATTTCTATATTCATGTTATACCTCCAAGATGGCTTCCCACATCAGAAAGTGGCACAAAAATCCTTAGTTGGGCTTCCCTGGTGGCTCGGTGGCTGGAAGTCTGCCTGCCGATGCAGGGGACGCGGGTTCGTGCCCCGGTCCGGGAAGATCCCACATACTGTGGAGCGGCTGGGCCCGAGAGCCATGGCCGCTGAGCCTGCGCGTCCGGAGCCTGTGCTCCGCAGCAGGAGAGGCCGCAGCAGTGAGAGGCCCGCATACCGCAAACAAACAAAAACAAACAAAAAATCCTTAGTAAACCCTCGCATCTTGATTTGAGATGCAGAAAATGTGCTTTTAGTCATTATCAGTCCATATTTACCCCTTGTTCTCTCTGTAATCAAGTCAGATTTTCTTGAACTCATAAAATTACATATCTAATATATGAAGCAAGCGCTGAACTAGATGCTGGAGATACAGAGAGTAATAAAATATTAGCAGGACAGAAATATATTAACAAATGCATGTCAAGGACGGGTTGAGGGGAGGAGGAAGACTGCTTTCTCTGAGGGACTGGTATTAACTTCTCTTATGGACAATGTGGACCACAGAACTTTGTTGTTTTGTTTTTCTTAATGGAATCAGAATGATAGCACAGGCAAAGTAAGATAATAATAGGTATCATTTTCCCTCATTATGTTATGAACAATAATATCCAGTGGTGAAATTTTATCCCTGTTTAGCTGTCAAAGAGAAAGAAGGGAAGGGGAATGTTCATCCCCATCAGTGGAAATGTCATTGGCATAAAAGCCTTTCTGGAGAGCAGTTTTTATCAAACTTTTAAATCAAAAATTTTAATGTCTTTATCTAGCAATTCTATTTCCAGGTATCTCCCCTGGAGAAATACATATGTGTACAAAGAGCCTGTATAAGACAGTTAATTGCAGTATTGTTTAGTTTACAATAGTAAAAGACAGAAAACTTACCCTCAGTCAGAGATACTACGCAGTAGTTACAAAGGAGGTAAATCCATACGCACTGCCATATCGGCTGGGTAAGTGAAAAATAAGTGCAAATAGTGAGTTGGAGAATACTGCAGCTTGGGCCCATTGCTGTTTAAAAAATAAAACAAAAAATTTTAAAACATGCATGCGTGTATCTGCGGCAAGCACTGTTGGTTTTCTCCCAATGGTCATTCCCTCCTCCCCCTCCCTCCTTGCAAACAGAATGCCCAGAAGTTTTCAAGCAACAGGCAGATCGCAATGTGCTATCTGGGGCAAAAGGTCCCACTGCCAGCCCCTGGGATGAAGCATGATTGGTTTTATGGAAAAATCGGTCCTCTTAGACAGTGATTGGTCTAGAGGTGGGCTTGTGACCCTATTCTGCCAAGGAAACATTAGGGAAAGTCTGCAGGGAGACTTCTATCAAAGACTTTCTCCTTTGATCAAAAAGAAAAGCCCTTGGCGAGGATGTGGAGAAAAGGCCACCCTTGTACACTGTTGTTGGGAATGTAAATTGGTGTTGCTTCTATGGAGAACAGTATGAAAGAGCCTCAGAAAGTGAAAAATAGAACTATCATGTATGATCCAGCAATATCACTTCTGGGAACATATCCAAAGGTAACAAAAACACTGACTCAAAAAGATATCTGTGTGTTTATGGCAGCATTATTTACAATAGCCAAGACATGGAAACAACCTACGTGTCCACTAATGGGTGAATGGATAAAGAAGTTGTGCTATACACACACATACACACACACACACACACACACATATATACACATACAAGCGAATGTTATTCCACATAAAAAAATGAGGAAATCCTACCACTTGCAATAAAATGGACCTTGAAGGCATTATGCTAAGTCAAATAAGTCAGACGAAGACAAATATTATATGATCTCACTTATATAGGGAATCTAAAAATAATAATAACCAAACTCACAGCAAAAGAGATCAGACTGTGGTTACCAGAAGTGGGGGTGGGGGGAGAGAGGGAATTGGAGGAAGGTGGGCAAAAGATACAAACTTCCAGTTGTAAGATACCTAAGTACTAGGGTGTACTGTCCATAATGTACAACACGATGACTATAGCAAACACTGCTGTGTGTGGCATATAGGAAAGATGTTGAGAGCAAATCCCTCTGCCACCTCCATCTATGTTATCTACTATTAATGGAATTTTGTGCAAATCCCTTTGGGTGTGTTGATAAACAAATTAATATGCAAGTCATTTGGGGGGATCTATATACTAGCTACAAATTTTCTATGCAGCAAACACGGTTTTTATATAAATTGTAAATCTATCCAACTAATCTGTTGAAATAATTCCAATGAATTGGAACTGCTAGGACTAAGGATATCCAAAATTTATAGTTTGAGTCCAAACTAGATTCCCCCCTACTATATATAGATGGGACCTCATCAATCTTGTCCCGTGTTTATGTGTGTCTGTTTCCTAAGGCTGTACAAATGTTAGATTTTTAATCTTTGGTAATATGATATTACAGAGAAATTGCTTTTCTTCTTATCGTTCAGCTCAGTCATCTTCATATATGCTTAATCCTTACTAGTCACTTGTGTTTTTTCATTTCCCTTGGTACCTCAATGTCTTTGTTACTGGTTTCTAAGAACTCATTTATGACTGAGGATGGTAACCATTTGTCATGCAATGCAAATGAAATACCATACTTTATTGCCATCAACTTACTATGGTGATTTGTATTTTGGTTGTATATTAAAATATAATCATGTTGTGTTTTATAAAAAAGAGTAAATCCCAAGAGTTCTCATCACAAATTTTTTTCCTTTATTCTTTTCTTCTTTCTTTTCTTTTTATTGTACTACATGAGATGAATGTTAGCTGAACCTATCGTGGTGATCATTTCACAATATATGTAAGTTAAACCATCATGGCTGTATGCTTTAAACATATAGAGTGACGTATGTCAATTACTTCTCAATAAAACTGGAAAAAAGAAAAAGAAAAGCCCTGCCAGGGAAGAGACTGTTTTCTCCCTGTTCCCTACCTTCCAGCTTGGAATGCTCTTGGGTTGTGTGAGGATGTGAGACTTCAGGTACAGCAGCCATTTGGCAGCCATGAGAAACAGGCAAAGAGAACCCCAGACACACTGACCAAAGATAGGGCATTGCTGAGCCACCGAATGGATTCTGAAGCCAGCCTGCCACCTCTAGACTTCATCAACATTAAATGTCCTTATGATTTAAGCCACTATTGGTCAGGTTTTCTTGCATCTGAACATATAATTGACTCAATACCCCCCCCAAAAAAACTACTAGCAAAATATACATCAAACTGTTAATAGAGGTTCCGTTGGATAGGAAGGGAAAGAGGACTTTCACTTTTTCTTGAAATATATTTTTCAAGAAATACTCAATACTCAAAAAATATATGAGTATTGCTTAGGTCAAAAACTGAAAACAAAAAATACAGTTCAACTTTAGTAACCACACATGGCCTACATATTTGGCTTCTAATTTCCCTTGTCTTATTCACTTTCCCAGGCTCTGATTCACTTCTATTTTCCCTCTTTACTGTGTGTTTTGGAAGGCCACTTCCAATCTTCTGTTGAAAGACTGTATTAAAAAAAAAAATGCAACAAAGGGTATAGGTACTATAATAGAAGTCCATCTCAGTCTTGTTAGATGTGCAGAGTTTGAAAGGCAGAAAAAGTAAAGGCAAGGAGGAAGCATCAGCAAGAACAAAGGCATGTGGGAGAAAAACAGCTAAGTTTATTCAGGGAAATCTCAAGTAGCTCAAGATTTCTGGAGTGGTGAGAGCTAGAGAGATGGAAAGAGGCTGAAATTAAGGGTCCTTCTACGAGCACAGGAGCTTGAATGTCAGCTTGAACCTGACTGTGGTCATGGTGATTCTAATGATGGCAGCTAACATTCACTGAGAACATGTTCTGGACCAGGTGCTGTTCTGAATCTAATAACTAGTCCTACAAAGCAAGTCAACTTTTATGCCCTTCCCATAGATAGGGAAACTAAACGGTTTGGGAGAGATGAGCTGTTGAAGGATTTTAAGAGTAGCATGTTGAGATTTATATTTTTAAAACACATCTCTATACATACTTAAATATTTAGAGATGAAATGATACATCTTGGCTTTGCTTCAAAATAACCAGTTTGTGGGTGGGGATATAGATAAAAGTTCCCAGGAGCTGATCATTGTTGAAGCTGGGTGATGCGTAGAAGAGGGTGTATTATACCAACCTCTCTTCTTTTGTATACATCTGAAGTTTTCCATAATAAACGTTTTTTTAAAATCTCTGGCTGCAATATGGAGATCCAACTGAAAGCGTGAAGTTAGGGTATTAACAGGTGAGAGCTGATGAGAGTCGGTGAAGTGGCAGTAGGATAAAAAAAATAAGACATTTTGAGAGAAACTAGTCTTTGTGGTGGGGGGATGGAGTAGCGGAAAAACCTCAGGTTTAAAGTCAGTCTTAGGTGCCTAGCTTAAGTGACGCACTTAATGCAGCAGCTGTTAACATTATAGGGAATACAAAAACAGGTCTGGCAAACAGTGAAAGGAAGGGTGTGGAAGTGTGTTCAGTTTTGGATATGTCAAGTTTGGTATGGCAGTGTGTGGGGCATCTAAATCAGTGGCCCTTTCATAGAAAACCCTTGAGTATATACCTTCAATTCAATCAAACCTATTTGTTTACAAATTACCTAAATGATCTATAGTAATATGTTATGTAACAAAGATAACTTTTTGCATGGCATAGAAGTTCTAGCATTTCCTACCCACAACCTAATGGGCTGTATTTCATACTATTAAGAGTATGGACACACTACCCTTTGAGGACCACTGGTCTCCGTAAGGGTGATGGTTTTAGGACTGGAATGTTCAGCCTCTCTGAACCTCAATTTACTTCCATGTTTATAGAAAATACTACTTTCCTTACAGAGGAACAATGAAAATGTCATGAGATACACATATATGCTGATGTGAGCACAAGTATGGTGCCAGGGGCTGCAAAATGCTGTTTGTACTCCATTCTTCCTTCTCCCCACACCTCTTCCCCCAGTCTCCATTTCCTCCAGATTAGAATAACAGAATAGCCAATGCTTTTTGCTTCTTGTGTGAGGAATCTGGAGATGCATTTAGGTGGACTCCCGAGTGGCCTGAGAGCTGATTACAGGTGTGAGCAAGCACCTCATTTCATGGGCATCTGCTTGCTTACATCCCATCCCCAAGGTGAAGTGCAAAAATGCTGGTCACAAACCCTGCAGCTGGCCACTTCATTCTGCACAGGCTCAGAAAGGGTTACATACCCTCACCAGGAACACACCACACTTAACAGCTAGTACAGCAAGAGACTTCTCACAAATGAAGAAATTTTTCAAGAGGCTAATAATTCTTGAGTTCATTGAATATTAGCAGGGATTGGGTGAGAGATGAGTTGAATACACTGAAGGTCAATTCATTACTCCAAATAAACCCCATGTGGCTCTAGATGACAAAATATCACCTCACAGCTTGACAGTCCCCCCTAAAACACATATAAGCCACATTCATGCTACCTTAGCAACTGCCAATAGAGAAGTGGGTAAATAAGTTCATGACTGTGGCTCTTATCTCCTTGAAGAGTTCGCTTGGCACTGGTTACAAGAAGGATTTGAGCTTGACTCAAATCCTCTAATCCCCATCAAGGGAGTAAAAGAAATTAGAACTGGGAATTCTTTATTCTGCCCCTAGTAGAGTATAAATATGACCTAGAGATGTTAACAAAGTAGAATTAAAATTTAAACTCTGGGGGCTTCCCTGGTGACGCAGTGGTTGAGAATCCGCCTGCCAAAGCAGGAGACACGGGTTCAAGCCCTGGTCCGGGAAGATCCCACATGCTGCGGGGCAACTAAGCCTGTGCGCCACAACTACTGAGTCTGCGCTCTAGAGCCCGCAAACCACAACTACTGAGCCCACATGCCACAACTACTGAAGCCCGTGCTCCACAACAAGACAAGCCACCGCAAGGAAGAGTAGCCCCCACTTGCCACAACTAGAGAAAGCCTGCGCACAGCAACGAAGACCCAATGCAGCCAAATAAAATAAATTTAAACTCTGCTTCCATTATTATTGTCTAGAACGATAAATTCCTATAAGTCTTTCACTCTGAAAACCACATGCAAAATAAGCACATATAACGCTTAGCGTCCATTTCTGAAACAATGATTGAGCTGAAGCTTAAGATAAGGTGATGACAAAAAGCTACAAAAGCTTCAATTACTCACATAATCTATTGCTGCCCTCTAGCAACTCAAAAGAGAAATATGAATAAGCCTACTGGATCTAGGACTCTGAAATTTTTAGCCTTAGTACTATTTACGACAGAAGATGCTGAAAAAAGAGGCCACATAGGAAGGGTCTCCACAATTGTACAGCAATAACTCATCTTAATAGAAAATGTTCTTTTAGAAGGATGCTGGGATACGTTAACACAATCCAGTGGGCTGCTCGAGGTCACCACCCGTAGACCTGGCAGGACCCTGAAGACACTGAAGATACCCAGCACTGGCCTGTTTGTTTGTACAGTTAAGTGGGATCTATTACTTCTCTGGGCAGAGCCAGAACCATTTTTTGTCATTGGAGTAACTTCCTTTTCTAACCTGCCATTTCTTTCCCACATTTTAGAAAGGAGGTGGGGTGAAATACATAATATAACGTCAGTTTTTCCTAAGAAACACAGGGACTTAAGCAAGGTTATATTATGATTAAAGAATTACGCAATCAACCGACAAACTTGGAACCTCAACTAAACTTTTAAGTTGGCGTCATGTACGTTTCCAGGAAGGGGAGTGGCTAGTAATTAGTAGGACAAGCATACCAGGTTTTCATATGCCCCCTTCCCCACAAAGTAACAGTGACAATCATTTGAAGTACTAAGCCCAGAAAAGTCTTTTCGCTTCCACAACTACCTTTCTAGGAAAACCTGAAGGTTCAAAATTTATACCATTAGAGCCCACGGTTCTCATAAATGTGGACTGACCTCCAGCTCATCAGAACCTCTGTTAGCTGATACCCAGAAACACAGAGAAATCTATGCTGGGAAAGGGGGAAATACTAATCAGGGTTAACTGTGAAACAGGAGACTAACTACCTGTATTATTTTTGGCTACAGACAGGTGTTTCCAATCTCTCATGTTGGGTCTTAAAAGAAATGCACCCAAATTAGCGTGTGTGTAGCTGGACAGGGAAGAACCACATACACTTAGTTTCAAACAAAAGTTACTATGGGTTTATTAAAACATTTCTGGTAACTTAAATAAGCACAGCTGGCTCAATATATCATTATCCTTATATTATCACTCATTCTGGAAAGTTTCTGAGAAGATTTATCAGGATGGGTTTCTCTTGTGGCTCAACCGGATCTGAGGAAAGAACAGAAGAAATTATATACTTGATTTACAGTCACTGGTCACCAACAAACAACATGCACTGGCAGTGCTGTTTTGGGAGGCAAGGCAGCTGGACTGCTTTCCCCTCCTGGCTAACGTTTTGCTCAAAATTCCACCACCTTCAAAAATTCTTTCCCCTAATTAAGTCTACATGCACTCCCAGAGTCTCTCCTCAACATTTATGAATCTCAGAGAAGACCAAATTAGTCAACTGTGATGAACAGCTGGTCGCAGCTCCACCTCAGAACCACCACCATATCTCAGGTGAAAAATCAAGCCATAGGAAGAGAAGCATGTCCTACTGTTTTAAATACCAAGCAGCAATTGGAGGAAGGCACAAACCTTGTACCTGGAAGTCAAAAGGTACAAACGTCCAGTTATAAGATAAGTAAGTACTAAGTACTAAGGATGGGATGTACGACATGATAAATATAACGAACACTGCAGTGTGTTATACAGGAAAGTGGTTAAGAGAGCAAACCCTAGGACTTCTCACCACACAGAAAGAAGTTTTTCTCTATTTCTTTAATTTTTATCTATACGAGATGACGGATGTTCACTAAACTTATTGCGGTAATCATTTCATGACCTATGTGCGTCAAATCATTATGCTGTACACCTGAAACTTATACAGTGCTGTATGCCAATTATATCTCAATGAAACTGGAAGAAAAAGAAATACATATATGGCGTAATTGTGTACATATATGCATATGCCAAATATATCTACTATACATGGCAGCAAAACTAATGACCAACCATTAACTAGCTACAAGGCAAGCCACTTATAATCTCTCAAGAAACATACAAAATAAAAGGGTTTGAGCTTACGGAAGCTATAATTATATCTGGAGATACTTATCTCTCTCAGTTAAGTCTCTTCTCCTTTGTGGATTAAATATTCAGTAATTATAATTTTGATGACCATTATGGACAAAATATTAAAGATCTGCCCTCAGAAGAACAGAGCCAGACTGTTGTGATTTGGGATAAAAAATTCCCAAGGAAGATTCAAGTCCAACTAGGCTCTTCCTGATCTATATCCATCCCACTCCCTTAACTGAAGACAGAGCAACCCAGAGGCAAAGAAACAAAAATCAGTTAATACGGCCCCTCTGCCAACTGACAGCAATGGGTGTAACTTTAAAACTTTGTAGGATGAAAAAAAAGTGAAAGATTTTCTTACTTCAAATAATCTCTTTAAAAGTCTGAGTAATGATGCAACCTGAAAAAGTAAAAGACAAAATCATCAAAACAATTTTGTGATTACCCAGGATACTGTCAATCAGATCACAGAATGACACTTAGGGAGACTTCAGGTGTGGGAACGGAATCACAATCGCTCTCCCTAGGCAGCCAGGCGACTCCTCAAGCTGCCATTCTGAAGTACCCTAACGCTAATACCTCAGATTTTAGATAAAAGCCATCAGCTTGCTCCAAAGCGCTACATCACGGTCTATGAAATACCCGATCAGCCACATCCAACAGAAATGCTGTCAGTCCAGCCCACATGCTAGAAACAGTCTCACTAGAGACCAATGCTCTGGTGAAAACTCTAATGAGCTTTGGGGCTTAAGAAAAGAAACAAATCAGCTATAATAAACCAAAGCTTTGGAAGAGAATTCCTAAGTTCAGTAAGAATCTGCATCCTTTTATAAAATCCAAACTGAAAGAACCACTCCAAAAATGAAGTGAAATGAGAATGACGGAATTATCAATTTTCCCGGTACCACCCAACCATTCTCCTTTCAAAGTAATCAAAACTATAAGCCATATTATTGTTTGCTATGTTCTCTTTTCAAAACCAATTTGTATTCCTCCTCTTCTTCACCCCAGATTTCAGTTTCTTTGAAAGCAGGCCTTCCCTGAAGCATACAAACATAAACACAGGGTTCTATGCAACATTCACTGCCAACACATGGGAGCAAGGAAAGGTGGCTATTATTTTTAAGTCACAGGTTCTCCCCCAGAGCTACCTTGTCACCTGTATCTCCCAGCAACAATGTAATTAGATTTTATTTGTTCTTGCTTTATAGCCAAGTAGGTTGAGCACAGAAAAGAACCTGGACAGAGCACAGGCTTTTGGTATCTTTGTAGTTAACATCCTTATTTACAGCTTACAGCTGCAGGAAAAGAAATACCTCTTTAAAAAAATCACTTACATCAAGTGGAGTAAATAGAGCATTCAAGTCAACAAAGGCTAATCTAAACATAAGGCACCAAGAAAGTGGCAGTATTATTAAAGTGGCAACTTTTCCTCAATTTGACATTTTCAAAATATAGCTTCCCCCTGTCCCCCAAAAATTCCCCAAGTAAATTTTCTGCTAGAAAAATCTTATGGTAGAAAAATGCACATTTTTTTTAGATATGACGATGGGAGTCGACTATAAACACTCTATAATTTATCAGTTAATAATTCTTAATTATAATTAATAAACTACAGATCTAATAAATTATATATAATTATAGACTTGAGAATGTAACAACTTTATCTTCACATTTTCAAAAGAAGCTGAGACTTCTTTCTGACTTCTAAACATAAATAATACCTACCTATACATCAGGGCCTTGCCCTTTTCATTCCCCAAAGCAAAATAACCACTTCTGGGAGAAAAATCCATAGTATAAACAAGAGAAATATTCTTCTTTTTAACAACTGGGAAGTTTGAAAATACCGTACAGGAAGGAAGGTGGACCTGCAGGAAATAATAAAAAGCTTTAAACTACAACAACTGGGAGCGCATCTTTCTTAAATTTTAGTCTTCATCCTGTCACTTTGCTAGAACAGAAAGTTCATTTTGATTGTAGCACACATCAAGTACAGTTCTCTTAATAAGGCAAAGTGTTCCAAAATTAAAATTTGATTCTCAATGTGCTATTAACTAAGAAGGAAGGGAAGGAAGAGAAGAAAGTGCTTTCTTGATGCTGCATTAAAATGCGGCATCTAGCATGGTGCCTGGGAGGGTCAAACGAGTAAGTGAATGAATAAAGTGAAAAGTCGACAGCAGAGCCCATTAATGCTCTAACTTAATAACCACAGTAAAGGGTACTAAAATGTAATCACAAGGAACAGATTCTTCAAACATTATGAAGAGTTTGAATCCAAGACAAAGTCATATCAAATCTTCCAATATCATCTAACTTCCCCTTTTTTCACTTTTGTTTCTCTATTTTGTGGTATATTCTTTGCCTTTTGCAATCTCTCCTTGAGGAGGGCTAAACCATGAAAACCTAGTTCATCAAGTGAAACTGTGTTCTGATTGAGAAAGAGCCAAAAGCTCACCCCAAGGCCAGGTCTCTTTCTCCAGCAAAGTCTACCTGGGGGAAAACAGGCCCAAATCCAAGCTAGGCAAGACAAGTCCTCGTCCAATTTGTGGATAAATAAAACCCAAGCACGGAAGCCGTTACCTTAAGCAGACTAGGATTTTAACAAACTCTCGTTTTCACACATTCTCTAGCTCTTCCAAGAAATACAGCACCTTAATACTCACATACAGAATTATCATTCAGCTATTAATCATGGTAGTCTATCATCCTTCACTTTTAGATGAGACTTTAAACCACCCAATCAAGGTGATTTTCATAGACAAGTACCAGGTAAAACCCACTGTTAGATACACCTGTCTATTACACTGGTTTCAGTCAGTCACTAGGTCCTACTCCCCCAATAAATGCCTATTGACCATTTTTTGTCAAGAAAGTAAAGTTTACAGTGAATCTCCAAGCCATTTTCAATTATTTTCCACTTCTCTGGGAAGCAGGCTCTGCCTGCACAGCCTAGCATCAATGCAAAGGCACTAGAAGTGGTCTTGACCCATTAAAGCTAAGAAGTTCACAAAAGTTGGGGCACAAGACACAAAGCAATTTTTTAAAGTTCATTTTTACCAGAAGGTAGCTGTGTATTTTTCTAGCTAAATAAACAGAACAATTCTGTTACCAAAATTATCAGAAATACTACAGTAAATACAAACACAAAGTTTATGACGTAAATGGAGTCTCTTTAGATGTGGTGCCTTGTGCAACAAATAACCTACACAACTGTACACAGCGGCCATGGTTTCACACGACAAGCTGATGTGTTCTTCCTGATGGAGGATAAATACCAACTTATGGGCAATTTAATTTTTTTTTTTTTTTTTTTTTGCAGTACGCGGGCCTCTCACTGTTGTGTGGCCTCTCCTGTTGCTGAGCACAGGCTCCGGACGCGCAGGCTCAGCGGCTATGGCTGATGGGACCAGCCGCCCCGCGGCATGTGGGATCTTCCCGGACCGGGGCACGAACCTGCGTCCCCTGCATCGGCAGGCGGACTCTCAACCACGGCGCCACCAGGGAAGCCCTGGACAATTTAATTTAAAATTTTATCTCCCCTACTGACTTGGATATCAGGGGCAAAAAACATGTTTATGCCCTCCTAAAAGACTCAACTGTAACTATTCCCCAGTGTTTTTAGTACACCTTCCCTCAGACCAATGACCCCCACCTGGTTAGAACTCAGCTGTGCTCTAACCTCTCTTTATGACCCCCGTATTAAAAGCTGTAATTGAACTAATAAGAAAAAGTCCCATAAAAACCCAACTGCTGGGCTTCCCTGGTGGCGCAGTGGTTCAGAGTCCGCCTGCCGATGCGAGGGACACGGGTTCGTACCCTGGTCCGGGAAGATCCCACATCCCGCGGGGCGGCTGGGCCCGTGAGCCATAGCCGCTGAGCCTGCGCATCCGGAGCCTGTGCTCCGCAACAGGAGAGCCACAACAGTGAGAGGCACGTATACCACCAAAAAAAAAACAACCCAACTTCTTTAATTCAGAAAGTTCCCTTTATCTCCAACGCAATTTCTGTATTACATTTAAGGGTCCAGATACCAAAATTCAACAAATAAAAGGTCTCTCATCCTTAATTTAATGGATAAGGAGTTCCACAACTTCTACAACATCCAAGATTGTAGATGTAATAACAATTTAACTTCTGAGTCTCTGACTGGTGCAATGGCTTAGATTTATATTCACTGCTTTGTGCTGGAGTAACAGAACTCTTTGGATCATTATAAGAGATTGCATTTAATGACACTACCAATGTTTCACTGAGGCATTCTAAAGCTATGCCTGGCTTCTTTCCATTAGATATTATGGTTGACTACCATTTAAAAAATGGGAGTTAAAAAAAAAAATGGGAGTTGGCTGTTACTAATGAATTCCTTGTGTGATTTTGCCACAATAAAAAAACCACAAATGCTGCCATGATCACTGAAGCAAACTAGGCAGAACTAACTACTAGGTATCTTGCAGAATACACTATGTCAACAGAGATGGATCCCATGGTTTTCTAAAACAACTTACTACCATTAAAATGATAAAAGGTTAATATGTACTAGTCCACCACTACCATTACAGGAGCGGAGATTTTAAAGCTGACTTGAATTAGGATCCTCTCATTTATCAAATGATTCATTCAAGAGGCAATAAAACACAATGCTATATTTTCCAAACACTTTTTCCAGCAGAACTCTTTCTTCCCTCAAAGAAAATCTTATGCAGAATGCCAATACATACCACAAGTAATACTGAAGCTGCTCTATATAATACAGGGAGGAGCTTAGCCTCCTACTTGCCCTACTTACCATCTGAAGTCCTATACACATTCTAGGGCTCTGAGGAGTTTAGTCAGAAAACCATTAAAATGTTAGAAAGAATATGGAATCTAGCATCACAGTTCACTGCCCTTTACTAGCTGTTGACTTGGGGTGAGCCAATCCTCTGAGGACTGTTATTTGGCTCAAAATATTTCTGTACAATTCTTTATAAATCTTTGTAAACTATACACTATTAAACAAAGCTGATGAAGTGTGTACGGTTTATTTGCTGAGTAAGCAAGATAAAAATAAGAATCTCTGTGAAGTGCTTATGGTATACACATAACAACAGCACAGTGTAATGCTGCCATTCAAAGTTCTATGCCATCTGTATACCTGGCCCACAGCAAATAACTGTTGAATGAATGAAGAAATTGCTTCTGCCTGAAGGGTAGGAAACTTCACACAGATGGAGTGACATTTAAGCTGAACTCTGAGGTTGGGCAGAGAAGAGTCAACACTGGCCTGAGGCTGCTATCCTTAGAAAGGCCCGCTTGCAAGTGGCTCCTAGATGGCGTCTGGGAACTTGACTGGCATACAGGTCCCTACACACATGGGAAACTTTCCCTAAATGATAAGGACAGCTCACTATGCCTAAATGATTTGTCTCATGTGGTTTATGCTGAACACTTGCCTTTACTTCTGGGAGCCTTTACTTTGGGTACCTCCTAGGCAGAGGGTACCTACATGATCAACCCCCAATAAAAACCTTGGGCACTGAGTCTCTAATGAGCTTCTCTGGCAGAAAACACTTAACACATGTTGTCACAACTTGCTGTTGGAGGAATTAAATGTGTCCCATGTGACTTGCACTGGGAGAGGACTTGTATTAAATGCGTCCTATGTGACTTGCACTGGGAGAGGACTTGTATTAAACGTGTCCCATGTGACCTGCACTGGGAGAGGACTTGTATTAAATGCATCGTATGTGTCTTGCACTGGGAGAGGACTTGTATTAAACGTGTCCTATGTGACTTGCACTAGGAGAGGACTCTTGGAAGCCTGTGCCTGTTTCTTCCAGGCTTCACCCCATGCACCTTTTCCTTTTGCTGATTTTGCTTTGTATCCTTTCCCCGTAATTATTCTTAGCCATGAGTTTGACCATATTCTGAGTCCTGTGAGTCCTTTTATTTACTATTCTATTCACCAAACCTGGGGGAAGTCCTGGGGATCCCTGGCACAGAGCTATCTTCACAAGTAACTATCCAGCTATTTAAATTGCAATCTTTGTATACAATTTAATTTCAAGCTCAATTTATTTTCAAAAATTAAGAATTGCCTCTACTCCATTATGACACCAGGCCTTAAAAAGTAGATGAAGAAAGAAAACTAGGGATTTCCCCGGTGGCACAGTGGTTAAGAATCCGCCTGCCAATGCAGGGGACACAGGTTCGATCCCTGGCCCAGGAAGGTCCCACATGCCGTAGGGCAATTAAGCCCGTGCGCCACAACGTCTGAGGCTGAGCTCTAGAGCTCACGAGCCACAACTACTGAGCCTGTGTACCATAACTACTGAAGCCCACGCACCTAGAGTCCGTGCTCCACAACGAGACGCCACCTCAATGAGAAGCCTGCGTACCACAACTAGAGAAAGACCGTGCACAGCAACGAAGACCCAATGCAGCCAAAAATAAATGGATTAATTAATTAAAAAAAAACTATAGAGGAATGAAGTGTTTGCTTTAAACATATTCCTTCATGTATATGCCGAAAGAAACCTCTGAAAATGAAGACTACCACTTAAGAAACGCTAGGAATGGACAGCACAGCTTTCCCAAAAGAACTGACATAATACAAATTTGGTGGCTACTGTTAGTCATTTCTATAATAACACCCAAAAGCTACAATATAAGGAATTTCTACATCAAAAGAGGCTACTCTTTTTAAAATAATCCAACACTTTCCTATTATCTTTCCATGTTTTCAACTTTAAATTTTAAAATTATCAATGCTAAAAGCAAAGGGTAAAGAAATGTTACCAATCTGACTGCTTCTTTCATTTTTTCTGAAGCAATTGCCAAGATTTCTGTAGTAGGATTGAAGGTCAGAGAAGTAACACCTGTAACCAAGTTCATTATAGCTTTTATTGGCTTTGGGTTTGCTTCTTGGAGACAAGAATCTTGATTGTATATGTTTACCACTCCACAATTAGAACTGCAAAGAGAAAAAGGAATACAACAGATTAAAAACAAGCAAAAGGGTTTTCACAACCTAAGTGAATAAAGATCTAACCCCCCAAACTGATATTTACAGGAATCGTATTGTGTTACACAGGGACCATGGGCTGGAGAGTTCATCCCAAGGCAAAAGCTAGACACAGTCTGTCAGTTCTACTGTAGTCTTACTGAACTCTTGTTAACTCTGGCAGCTTTTTAGTTACGAGCCTAGCTAGAAAATCCTACAAAGCGTAAAATCTTCATTATTCATTCCTTCAATAAATATTTACTGTTCAACTCTATGCCAGGCACTATTTAATCGCCTCGGTTGCAAAGGGGAACAAAAGAGAGTAAGACTGCCACTCTCATGGTATTTATGGCCAACCTAACATCCTAATATGCGAATGAGAGCTGTCCTTCCCCTATCTAAATAGGTTTCCTCCTTTCCTTTTTTATTCTATCCTATTTATGAGAACTTCCAAAACAGTGCTGAACAACAGCTGTAACAGCAAGCATATTAATTTTTTGCTCTACCAGGAATATCTACAGTCAAGAGTTATGGAAATGATCATCCACTCCAAGTTAACTGAAACATTTACCAGCAATGAATTATACCCAATATTCATAAAAAGTAGATCTTAATGGCTTTAACAGAATCATCCAAAGACGAGAACTTTCAGTAAACTTTTTTGCCCTCAGTGTTCAGACAACCTAATGTTATGGGCATCATTTATAAGGAATAAGAATAAGGTACTTGTAATTCATAGATACTTAATTCGAACTTAATTAGCAAATGCAACATCAACCTGAAAGATGCAAGAAATTAAGCCTCAAACTAACAAGGGCGACACATATGTATTCCACTAAGTGTTCCCTCATTCCTATACTCATTCTCACTTAAACTTACTGCCTACAGTGAACCAGGCACAGTGCATACACAAGACAAATTCAGTTCACATACAAGATTCCATAGCTTGAAATTATAGCCAACACACAAATAGTATGTTAGATTTAGTGCTTTAAAGTCTTCAAACTGCTTACATATACAGTTTCTGATATATATTTCATATACATTAAGAACGCCTTAATTTAAGGACAGCTAACTATATAGTCCATATTAACCACTCAGGAGAAACAATATATATCCTGGGTTTATATAATTTTGTTATGGACTGAACGTCTGTGTCCCACTAAAATTCTTATGTCGAAATCTTAATCCGAAACGTAATGGTATTAGAAGGTGAGCCTTTGGGCGGTAATTAGGTCATGAATGGGATTAGGGACTTTATACGATCTCTTTTTTTTTTTTTTTTTTGCGGTACGCGGGCCTCTCACTGTTGTGGCCTCTCCCATTGCGGAGCACAGGCTCCAGACGCGCAGGCTCAGCGGCCATGGCTCATGGGCCCAGCCGCTCCGCGGCATGTGGGATCTTCCCGTACCAGGGCACGAACCCGTGTCCCCTGCATCGGCAGGCGGACTCTCAACCACTGCGCCACCAGGGAAGCCCAGGGACTTTATAAAAGTGACCCCAGAGGCTCTCTCACTCTCTTTTCACCCTGTGGGGTCACAGCAAGAAGCCAGCCTATTGCAACCTGGGAAGAAGGCCCTCACCAAGGACCCAAGCATGCTGGCAACCTGATTTCAGACTTCCAGTCTCCAGAAATGTGAGAAATAAGCTTCTGTTGATTATAAGCTACCAGTCTATGGTACTTTGTTACAACAACCTAAGACAAAATTTATATTTTCCTTATTTATGTATTTGACTTGGATCAAAATATCTATTCACTGTACTTATTTTATACTGAATCTCTTTTCTTGCTGAAAACTAATTTATGCCTAAATCCATCTTAATTAAAGATGGAAAGTTATAATCCATATACTCTCTTCTAAATATCAATTTTAGATCAAATCTTATCCTCATGAACATCAGAGTACCCTTAAATATAGCCTATGTTGCTTAGATGTGTGGAACAAAAATGGTACAAGTTAATCATTTTGATATATGGAAACTTACAGTGGTATTTGTGCTAAAATATATTGATAACTGATTCTAATATGCTACTGAGAGCAGTTATTTATTGAATGATATCTATATAACCAGCAATATGCAAACTGTCACAGGAACACAGAATATCAGAAGGAATTTAACCCCAGAAAAAATGCACCTGCAAGAAATACCCAGAAATACAGGAGAACATAAGCTAAGCTCTTTACGTGATCTAGAACCTCAAAGAAGGGAAAAATCAATATGAGGTGAAGTTGCTCCAGTGAAGCTCTGTGGAAGAGGTAGGTAAGACGTGAGATGGAGAAGGGAAATATTAGGTTAAAAAAACAAAGAACAACAACAACTAAAACCAGGTATCGTAAGTGGAAGAACAGGACCAAAGGGAGAAAGGAGCTCATCCCTGAAATCCAAACTAAAGAAACAGACATGACTGTTATCTTTCCACCCTCAACCACAGCTGATTGGACTAGAAGCAGGTTCTTGAATCAAGAAGCCAATCCATTAGCAGATCAGCAACCACGACGTATCCTGGTACACAAAAATCTTCCCCAACAGGAATGATGGCAATTAACCACATCAACCTACCTCTAGTGTCTCTCTCATCTCATTTACCCCCGTGGACCATCAGTGTCTTTAATTCCACTCACTTCTAACTGCTTGTGGAACAGCCCCGTGACACGCCTATCTCTGGCACGCCTCCCTCCTCCACCCTCATTCTATGGACAACTCCACTCTTCTGGCTGTCTTGGCCTAGAGCCTGATAATGTCACTGCTTCTCTCCCATCCCAATTTTCTAAGCAGTTATGACATATGTTACAAGCATTGTTTACCTATCTCCCTATTACCATTCCCACCGTTACTACTTAATGCCTGGATTATTGCAATGACCTCAAGGCTCATTTACCTGCACCTCTATTCCCCTTCTAAAGGCTGTCATGCAAATTATCTACTTCAAACTCTAAAATTCAAATATCATCATGATTCTCCTCTGCTTAAAAACTCTTAACGGCTTCTCTTTCCACTTAATGTCCATATTCTTCGACACAGCATAGAACAACTTTCTACAAGTTATCCCCTGACTGCTTACCTTTGTAGCCTAACCTCCCTTAAGAGTCATCCCATCCAGACTTCTCTCAGAACACAAACCTGAATTTTCTCATCCTTTCCACTATCTGCAATGCCTTTCTCTGAACCCCATCTGGCCCTCAAAATGGCCAGCTCAAGTGCCAATATCCCCCAAAACCTTTTCCAGACATTCAACAATAACAGCCCTCACCATTCCTAACATTCTTAAAATTAAAACACTGTATCTCAACTGCAGCCCTTAAGACATCTCACCTTGTAAACAGAGATACATGTATGCATGTCCTCACATAAGATCAAAAACTATGAGGTGGGCTTCCCTGGTGGCACAGTGGTTGAGAGCCCGCCTGCCGATGCAGGGGACACGGGTTCATGCCCCGGCCCGGGAAGATCCCACATGCCGCGCAGTGGCTGGGCCCGTGAGCCACGGCCTCTGAGCCTGCGCGTCCGGAGCCTGTGCTCCGCAACGGGAGAGGCCACAACAGTGAGAAGCCCGCGTACCGTAAAAACAAAACAAAACAAAACAAAAAAAACTATGAGGTGATGATGCATAGTTCCATCTCACAATCTCCAGCTCAATGCTCAATAAATGTTTTTATCAATGAGGAAACTGAAGCAAAAACGTATCCCTGAATAAAACAGGTTTTCCTTGCATTATAAAGCATACATGTCCTGAACAATCTCTAGATGAAGCAAAATGAAACCCATTTTATATGTTCAATGAGAGCACTAAAATTAAAGAACTATTAATTCCAGGCCCTAAATCGTAACAAATTTCATACTTTTCTATAGCCCTGAATTATTCAGTATTCTTTTAAAATAAAATCAAAAATACTTGGGGGGTGGCAGTGTGGAAAGAACACAGAACTGGAAACTAGACAACATGAGTTCCAGATCCAGCTCTGCCAATAACTAGTCTGATGAGTAACAACATTTAAATTACCTAACTCATAGACCTCAGTTTCCTTATCAATAAAATGACTGGATAAGACAGGCACTACTCAGTATACCTTTCTGTGACTATGGAAATACTCTACAGCCGTGCTGCTCAACATGATAGCCACGAGACACACGTGGCTACTGAATACATCAAATGTGGCCAGTGTCATCAAGGAACTAGATTTTTTAAATTTTAATTAATTTAAAATTAAATAGCACATGTGGC
This sequence comes from Phocoena phocoena, assembly GCF_963924675.1. NCBI lineage: Eukaryota > Metazoa > Chordata > Mammalia > Artiodactyla > Phocoenidae > Phocoena > Phocoena phocoena. The sequence continues at coordinate 25,173,882 of NC_089237.1, read as the reverse complement.
TAGAAGTTACTGTGATGGATGTGCAGAATTAGACTAAGACACCAGCAAGAAATTAAAAACAGATATACAAACAAATGGAAAGATAACAGAAAAGGGACAATCATCATCAGAATAAACTAATACTGAAAATATCTTAGAAAGAGAAACTTTTTGTTAGCTTTAAGTTACAAAAGACTAGTTTCCACATTCTCCCAATCCAGGTAGATTACTGAAATCACAAAAATCCTGAAGCAAAGTTTTAAGCTAAGGGTTTAAAACACAGATTTAAGTAGGAAAAATAGCAATCTAAGGTATATTTAGACATTTTAAAAGATGAAGCTATATAAAAGCTGAAGCACAGAATGTTTGAAGCTGATTTTCCAAAGGGATTATATACATGGCACAAAAGGATTCATTCTAAAGACAAACTGGACTAAATGTTCTTTACTTCTTGTAAGACTCCTTAATTTGCAAAACTCCTAGTGATTGTACCATTTTATATTTAAACACATCAACACACAGAGATGTACCTTTAAAAAGGCAGTAGAACTCAACCATAAAAAACAATGAAATGTTGCCATTTGCAACAACATGGATGGACTTGGAGGACATTAAGCTAAATGAAATAAGTCAGAGAAAGACAAATACTGTATGACACTTACATGTGGAATCTAAAAAATATAACAAACTCGTAAATGTAACAAAAAAGAAACAGACACAGATATAGAGAACAAACTAGTGGTTACCAGTGGGGTGAGGGAAGCGAGTAGGGGCAATATAGGGATAGGGGTCTAAGAGGTACAAACTATTATGTATAAAATAAGCTACAAGAATATATTGTACAACACAGGAAATATAGCTGATATTCTAATAACTATAAATGGAGTATAAACTTTAAAACTGTGAATCACTATGCTGTACATCTGTAACTTACATAATATTGCACATCAACTATACTTCAATAAAATAAAACAGTCCAGACAAAACTATAATTCAAAAAGATACATGCACCCCTATGCTATGAGCAGCTCTATGTACAATAACCAAGACACAGAAGCAACCTAAATGTCCGTCGACAGATGAATGGATACAGTATATATTTATATTCAATGAATATACTCAGCCATAAAAAAGAATAAAATAATGCCATTTGCAGCAACATGGATGGACCCAGAGATTATCATATTAAGTAAGTCAGAAAGAGAAAGACAAATACAGTATTATATCACTTATATACGTGGAATCTAAAATACGACACACAAAAAAAAAAAAATAAAATAAAATAAAATAAAATACGACACAAATGAACATACCTACAAAACAGAAACAGACTCACAGACATAGAGAACAGACCTGTGGTTGGGGGTGGTGGGGAGGGGTGGGAGTGTGGGATTAGCAGAGGCAAACTATTAGATATAGGATGGATAAACAACAAGGTCCTACTGCATAGCAAAGGGAGCTATAGTAAATATCCTGGGATAAACCATAATGGAAAAGAATATGAAAAAGAATATATATGTATAACTGAGTCACTTTACTGTACAGCAGAAATTAACACACCATTGTAGATCAACTGTACTTCAATAAAATTTTTAAAAAGAAAACAAACAAAAATTTTAAAGGTTAAAAGCTCCGGCTCTGGAGCCAGACTATTTGTAATCTTGGGTCTTCCACTTACTGTCTGACCCTAACCAAGTTACTTAACTCACAGTGCCTCAGCTTCCCCACCTGTAAAGCAGGGATCATAGTACCAATATCATGGAGTAGGAGATGAGAATTAAGTTAGATTATATATGAAAAAATATCTATATACATATTTGTATACACACATACATATGTAGCTTATATATATATACACACACACACAAAATACACATATACAGCTATATATGAAAAACAGTGCTTGGCAGATACTAAGTGCTGAAAAATTTTGCTATTAATATTATAAATCTTTTTATTGTAATTATTATTCAGAGCACAGTTTAAGACTATTTAGATGGAAACTAGTAAAAAGACAATCTTAATTTGTGTACTTTTAAGAAGGTAATGAAGACTAAAGTCAACAAGTATCTAACCACCTGATAGAACTTTGATGAGAAAATATAAAAAGAGGTATTTTTATGGCTTTGACCAACAGTTCTCAAAATAGAAAGAGCCCGAAGTGGTTTATCGTTTGCACACCCCCAGCCAAGGCAGGAGCCCAAGCCAGTGATGTTCCATGACTGCAGCACAAGATGCTCCTGACTTCTTCACTGTAAAGCAGAGAAAATAAAGCAACAGCAACAAGATACAGGGGATTCTCCAAGTCACCTTATGGGGCCACCTGAAGTTAGTGAGCTATCTTCTGAAGTCTATGTATTCAAAGAGCTGTCACGTGCAAAGGAGAGAATATGCCAGGTCTCAACTTCCCATTCTTCAATATACAGTGCTTTGTAATACATAGCCAGCATTCAAATATTTCTTTTTCTTTTTTACTGACTGACTTCTAGACTAGATACGAAGTCACAAAACACACTACTGCACATACAGAAGATGCATATACAGAAGGTACAATTTAACTAAGATTCTACCCAGTAGAGCGAGAAGGGCACTGCACCTGGAAAAGTAAGACTGCAGGCTTCAAGACCCCTCCTTATCAATGATTTCAGTTGTGTCTTACAGAACGCTTCAGGGCATCAGCGCCCCCCCCCCCCCCCCCCCCGCCGCCGACCTGTAAGGAAGGGTTAGTCCCTAATGATTTCCCAAGTATGTTCTAACACTGATGTACAAATTAATGTGAAAACTTTCTAAAAATATGCAGCAATCCTTATATTAACCAAAGCCATAAAAAAAAGATACTGTAAACTAACAGACCTCTCTATTTACAACATTCTTAGCGTCCCTATTTCCCTATCAGAGCAAAGCTGTAAATCAAAAGCATCCACTTTATGCCAGGACACTGAGGAGAGTTAACAGACACTATCAGACAAATTCTGAGATCAAGGGAGGAGTTAATTCCCAGCAGCCAAGTCCAGGATAGAGAAATTTCACACCAGTACATGGAGAGGGGTAAGAGAGGGAGGTGGGAGGAAGGGAAGGAGCAGCCAGCCAACCAGTCAAGTGAGTTCAGTTTCTCCTACCTCTGCCCTGATTCCACCACCAACTCTTCCCCGCCTGTCTAATAGCATGGGAAATTCCTCTAACAAGGTAAGGCCTTTCTTTCCAGGTTTAACAATAAAAACCTAATAATGGTCTTTGACCAAGCACATCAGAATTCAATTACACTGAAAGGCAATTAAAATCAAATGAGTTTAAACAACTAATACTAGATTCTTTCCTCTTTGGGCCCTTCGAAGGCGATTCACAAAAAGTGATACAAAAAAGAGAGGCAAGGACTAGAAAAAGATTAACTTCACAGATTTGAGTGAAGGTTATGTTTGTGCAGTTATTCTTTCCCACATAAAGGCAAAAGCAGGCCTGCTTAAAATTATCTATAATTAATTTAAATACCAGTCTTCATTGTAAAGGAGCTTTAGTCTCAGAAGACCTGCTCATCATGCACTGCTGCCATAGTGCACAGCTCTAGCAACGCTGGGCTCAGGCTGCCCTACTGCCTATGCAGACCCACGTGACGTTAGCCTGGCCTCCAAGCTCCACAGCCTGCTTCCACTTTCCTTTCTTCCCAGGCCCCAAGGTAGCTGCTGACCAATTTCCAAATGGTGGTAGGGATATTTATAAGCAGTTTCCCCAATTTTAACCTCTGAAGGAGTGAAATGAAGAAAAAGTGGTGAGTATGCTATAACAGCAAGACCCACTGGACCTCCCACCAAGGCAGAATTTGAAATCTCTTTATGGATCAATTGTGTTTAGTCTAAGAAAGTCATAAAGATTGACTTCTGGAAGTTCTAAAATTACAGGTGCTGATTAGTGATTTGGTAGGTAAAATCGTTTAGAATTACAGGTAAGTATCCAATACCCCCTCCTCCCACCCTGCATCTTTAAAATCAAGTAGGACAATAAAGCCATCTTTTCCCCAGTGTAATAACCATTTTTTTCAGCAGTGACACAATAATATGTTCTAGATAATATTTTCAAAGTCTCGAAAATACTAACAACAGTGTTCCCAAAAAACATGTTTTTGGTTTATACCACCTAGCTAGCTAAAGGCAAAAATGCTTTAAGTATCTTTAAGACTTAAACAAATATTTCAAACATAAGAAAACATACCATAACATAAGGTAGTCCAGTATTTTCATTGCTAAAGAGCTGAAACACTGCCATTAGTATTATTAAACACAAATATTAACAAGTATTATTAAGACAATAAAATGTAAGACCTGGATTTATTAATTTCATATTACTAGTTTATAAACAGAACTACTAGGCACCATTCAGTATACTCAATTCTTTTTTCTTTTTCTTTCTTTTTATAAATTTATTTATTTTATTTTTGGCTACGTTGGGTCTTCGTTGCTGCACACGGGCTTTCTCTGGTTGCAGCAAGCGGGGGCTACTCTTCGTTGTGGTGCGCGGGCTTCTCCTTGCGGTGACTTCTCTTGTTGAGGAGCAGGGGCTCTAGGCGCTTCAGTAGTTGTGGGTCGTGGACTCTAGAGTGCAGGCTCAGTAGTTGTGGCGCACGGGCTTAGTTGCTCCATGGCATGTGGATCTTCCCGGACCAGGGCTTGAATCCATAACCCCTGCATTGGCTGGCAGATTCTTAACCACTGCGCCACCAGGGAAGCCCCTCAATTCTTTAATATTTTCTCATTAGCAAAAGGTGAGTAAAGGTTACCAGAACCTCAGTTTACTTACCCACAAGCCACATACTGTCCATTCCTAGATGTGGCAATGCTTAATCCATATAAACTGCCTTCATCAACAAATCTGTTAAGGCACTTCCTAGAGTTCACATCCCAAACATAAACGTCTCCATCCCCTGAATGAAACAGCCAAAAAATGGGTTTGGTTAATTTTGTTTTAAACTTGAAAGGCAAGTGAACTGACTATTCTCAGTCCCTCTTTAATAGTACAAGATACTACAAATAAAGACCTACTATATACTATAATTGTCCTAGGTCTAGAAAACTGGTCTAAAAATGTTTCTTGTATACATTTTCATATATAGAAAACTACATCCTCATTAGTCATTAATAAATAATATCTTTAGGTTTAGAGTGAAAATCACAAACTCTTGGCTTGAGTTGAACTTTCAGAAAAAGTTTCTACATTTCACTCAGATAAATTATTGGCACAAAATTTGAAAAAACAAAAAACCCACCAGCAAAGGTTTTCCCACATCTATCAAGAGGTATCAGAGTAACTAACATGTGAGGCTAGGTGATTTAGATACCAAACTGAGGATGAAGTTGACGACAGAGGAGGAAATGAAGAATGAACTGCTCCAGACCAAAAGGAATTTATAATTTAATTAAGGAGATATGGATAATTTACTGTAATAAGCACAAATAGTTTAGAGAAGGGAGAATGTGTGAAAGATAAAAGATATTAAATCTGATGAGAACACAAATATTTTCATGATAGAAATGGCCATCTAACTGCCAAAATCAGTCCTCCTTTTTTCTCTCTCCTATACACTCAATATTGATGATCACCCCCTTCCTCACACCCATTACAGATGTGTATAATGACCCTATACCCATCTCAAAGGTGGCTCCTCACTCATGTATTTCATCTTTCTTTTATGTGGATATTGCTCTAACGTTCACCCTTCTATACTATTATCCTTCCAATGAGAATTCAATGAATCTCACTGTTTCAACTGTTTCATTAAGAAACAAAATTTCCCAGGCTGGCATAAGGGTTTAGGTTAGGTAGAAGTAAAATATGTATTTAGAAAAAATTTAATAGGCTCAAATTTTAAAAACTTACGTCTGTCTGTAGCGTAATGGTACAATAAAGGAAGGGGTTTAAAGATCAGCCTAGCTAGCAACAGACTAAAATGGGAACGGAAGGGATCAAGGGCAGGAAGACCATCTAGAAAGCAAGTGTATTAGATGGTCATAAGGTGATGTTGACTTAAGAAGCAATAATTAATCCAAGAGAAAACAAAAAGAAAAAACTGGTTCAGCTAAAAAGGTAAAAGGTAAATTCTTTCTTCAACACTCCTTCTATCAAAATATTCCTTATATGTATAAAACAATAAATATGAACAATATGGTGCCAATCACACAAATCACTCCTTACAGAAGAAGGAAAGGAGGAAGGGGAGGGGGGAGAACACCAATCAAAGTATAGGTAACCCCTAACTTACCAAGGCTCAACTTTTGATTACTCCTTCTCTGATTTTAGGACCTTTCTTCTTATGGTAAATTAGACCTCCATGGTACTAACCTAATTTGTAAATATTCAACATCTATATCCAATTCATATAACCAAATCTCAGTATCTGTGCTGACCCTTCAACTCTTCTCCCCAACTCTGACTCTCCCAGGATCCAAGGGCCATTTCATTAGGAACATTATTTCTCTGAACCAATGTTTATTCCTCACCCCTCATAAAACCTAGCATATCAATTAATAGAGACTATATATGCTGCTGACATTCTTATATTATTGGATTAAAAACATACAAATGTAAGTAACTCAACCTTGTGAAAGTTTGATCCTGGGCCAAAACTAAAACAAAAATTAAAGTTAATGCTAAACTTAATCCTTTTTTTAAAAAAAGTTTTTGAATAGATTGAAGAATAATACTCACTGGCAGAACCACTCTAATGCCTCCCACTACCAAACAGCATGAGCTACGCTGAGCTTGTGATGGTCCCCAAGATCCTTTAGGGAAAGGGGTAAGAGTCACAGGACATTCAGAAAGGCCAGCAGAAAAGCACAAGATTAGAGACTGTCAGGAATGATAAAGGGTTGGTTGGTAGTACTAAAGAAATGCCAGGATGAGATCAGAATTGTTTTCAGTCAATAATGAATAAAATTCCAAACATTATCCAAGTCAAAAGAGGCTAAAAGAAGTGATGATTCTAAGTAACTTTCAAAAAGAAAGTAAGAAAGTCTCAGAATAAATCATCTTTTAAAATGCATTTTCTGGGGACTTCCCTGATGGCGCAGTGGTTAAGAATCCGCCTGCCAACGCAGGAGACATGGGTCTGATCCCCGGTCCGGGAGGATCCTACATGCCACGGAGCAACTAAGCCCATGCACCAGAAACTACTGAGCCTGTGCTCTAGAGCCCGCGAGCCACAACTACTGAGTTCGCATGCCACAACTACTGAAGCCCACACACCTAGAGCCCGTGCTCTGCAACAAGAGAAGCCACTGCAGTGAGAAGCCCACGCACCGCAACGAAGAGCAGCCCCCGCTTGCCGCAACTAGAGAAAGCCCGCGTGACAACGAAAACCCAACATAGTCAAAACTTAACTAATTAATTAAATAAAATGCATTTTCTTCCCATCTTTTCCCCAAACAGTGCATGTTAAGTGGTTAATCCTTCACCATTACTAGTTAGTAAATGAGAAGGCAAATGGCAATGAAAAATGAATTGTAAAAATAAAAATGATTTTCTTACTAACACAAAAGAGTCTCAAATCAAACCCAGTTTTGGTTAAAGTTGGTATTTAAACACACCCAAAGCTTCAAAGAAGCTTCGGATCATCTTATCATTAACTTAACTTACCTGAAGATGCATACACTTTCTTACTATCTGAAGAGAATGTGGATGCTGCAATCCTTCCATTAATTTTCATACTACCAAGTAGCTCTTTAGTCTGGAAGAACAATAAATATTATTTATCAAATTGTTAGGCGCTGCAGAGAAGAATCACAACGTGCAGAATAAAAGCAATCTAGTTCTCTCTTTTGTAGCACCTACTCAACTTTGTTTATCCCTACCCTCAAAAAAAAATTCTTCCCAAACTGCCCACAACTTCTCCCCAAGTCTCAATATGTTCCTCTACTTGAGATGCAGATTTAAGGACACCATGAGTTATGGTTCAAGACCATCCCTACACTAATGTCTTATCCTAGAAAAACAAGCAACAGCTAATAATGGTTCACCTTCATTGACAGCAAGTGAAAATATCCAGCGACACCATTTATAAGCAAAAAGGACCCATCTGGGGAGACTTCGAAGCTCCTCACTATCTTCTCCTTCAAACCTAAGAAAGGAGATGAATCAATAAGGATTAATGGTTTACAGTAAAGCTTTCACTGACAACTGAGTTTCTTACTTTTTAAGTGCCTTAAATAAAACATGGGCTCAGACTCTGAATAAGTCTGACCCCATGCATCACTGAGTATGACCGAAATACAAGGTCACTACAAAATGCTTAGCAAACTTCTGTTCTTTGTCTTGGTTAACATTCACCATTCTAATTACAGGCCTGAGAGCCAGCTCTCCAACCAGTAAACTTATCGATTAATTTTCCAAACGTAAACAGTAATACCTGTAAGTAACTAAAAGGATAAATTATACTTCTCTGTCAAAACGTTCATCACCAGAAGGAAAATACACTGCCACAGAGACAGCTAAAACACAGTAACATGCAGAAACTAGTTGCTAGCCACCTACTATACATCCCATGATGAATGGGAGTCTAATTCTTAACTTTGTGGATCAGAAAGAAAAAACAAAACAAAACCAGGTGTCAGTAGTGTATTCAAGAGTTGATGAAGAAGAAGTAAAGTTGTCACTGTTTGCAGATGACATGATACTATACAGAGAATCCTAAAAATGCTACCAGAAAACTACCAGAGCTGATCAATGAATTTGGTAAAGTAGCAGGACACAAAATTAATGCACAAAAATCTCTGGCATTCCTATACAATAATGATGAAAAATCTGAAAGTGATATTAAGAAAACACTCCCATTTACCATTGCAACAAAAAGAATAAAACATCTAGGAATATACCTAAGGAGACAAAAGACCTGTATGCAGAAAATTATAAGACACTGATGAAAGAAATTAAAGATGATACAAATAGATGGAGAGATACACCATGTTCTTGGATTGGGAGAATCAACATTGTGAAAATGACTCTACTACCCAAAGCAATCTATAGATTCAATGCAATCCCTAGCAAACTACCACTGGCATTTTCCACAGAACTAGAACAAAAAATTTCACAATTTGTATGGATACACAAAAGACCCCAAATAGCCAAAGCAATCTTGAAAAATGGAGCAGGAGGAATCAGGCTCCCTGACTTCAGACTATACTACAAAGCTACAGTAATAAAGACAGTACGGTACTGGCACAAAAACAGAAAGATAGATCAATGGAACAAAATAGAAAGCCCAGAGATAAACCCACGCACATATGGTCACTTTATCTTTGATAAAGGAGGCAGGAATGTACAGTTGAGAAAGGACAGCCTCTTCAATAAGTGGTGCTGGGAAAACTGGGCAGGTACATGTAAAAGTATGAGATTGGATCACTCCCTAACACCATACACAAAAATAAGCTCAAAATGGATTAAAGACCTAAATGTAAGGCCAGAAACTATCAAACTCTTGGAGGAAAACATAGGCAGAACACTCTATGACATAAATCAGAGCAAGATCCTTTTTGACCCACCTCCTAGAGAAATGGAAATAAAAACAAAAATAAACAAATGGGACCTAATAAAACTTCAAAGCTTTTGCACAGCAAAGGAAACCATAAACAAGACCAAAAGACAACCCTCAGAATGGGAGAAAATATTTGCAAATGAAGCAACTGACAAAGGATTAATCTCCAAAATTTATAAGCAGCTCAATAACAAAAAAACAACTCAATCCAAAAATGGGCAGAAGACCCAAATAGACATTTCTCCAAAGAAGATATACAGACTGCCAATAAACACATGAAAGAATGCTCAACATCATTAATCATTAGAGAAATGCAAATCAAAACTACAATGAGATATCATCTCACACCAGTCAGAATGGCCATCATCAAAAAATCTAGGAACAATAAATGCTGGAGAGGGTGTGGAGAAAAGGGGACACTCTTGCACTGTTGGTGGGAATGTGAATTGGTACAGCCACTATGGAGAACAGTATGGAGATTCCTTAAAAAACTACAAATAGAACTACCATATGACCCAGCAATCCCACTACTGGGCATATACTCTGAGAAAACCATAATTCAAAAAGAGTCATGTACCAAAATGTTCATTGCAGCTCTATTTACAATAGCCCGGAGATGGAAACAACCTAAGTGTCCATCATTGGATGAATGGATAAAGAAGATGTGGCACATATATACAATGGAATATTACTCAGCCATAAAAAGAAACGAAACTGAGCTATTTGTAATGAGGTGGATGGACCTAGAGTCTGTCATACAGAGTGAAGTAAGTCAGAAAGAGAAAGACAAATACTGTATGCTAACACATATATATGGAATTTAAGAAAAAAAAAAAGGCATGAATAAACTAGGGGTAAGACAGGAATAAAGACACAGACCTACTAGAGAATGGACTTGAGGATATGGGGAGGGGGAAGGGTAAGCTGTGACAAAGCGAGAGAGTGGCACGGACATATATACACTACCAAACGTAAAATAGCTAGTGGGAAGCAGCCACATAGCACAGGGAGATCAGCTCGGTGCTTTGTGACCACCTAGAGGGGTGGGATAGGGAGGGTGGGAGGGTGGGAGGGAGGCAGACTCAAGAGGGAAGAGATATGGGAACATATGTATATGTATAACTGATTCACTTTGTTATAAAGCAGAAACTAACAAAAAAAAAAAATTGAAGCCCGACAAAATTTATAACATGGCCTTGAGAAAGAAGATACAGAGCTTTAAAGATGTCAGGTATAAATGTTTCTATGGATCAGGGAATGAGATTTTTTTGGCCACCCCACACAGCATGTGGGATCTTAGTTCCCAGACCAGGGATTGAAGCCGCGCCCCCTGCACTGGAAGCACGGAGTCTTAACCACTGGACAGCCAGGAAGTCCCAGGAATGAGATTTTTAGGTCAACTGCTGAGCAACTGATAGATAAGAAAAGAATGGCTAATTTAATTAGAATAGAGCCAAATTCCATAGGATGGAAAGTGAACTGGTGCTTAGTTACAATCTTCTAAAAAATTCTTTTAATATTTTAGAACCCTTGAGCTTACAGAAAGAGAAAACTAGGCTCAGCAATGACCATATGCCTATAAATCAAAATGGCTGCCTGACAAACTAACTGAATTCCCAAATGGTCAAATTCTTTGTGTTTTCCTAGAACAAGACAGCTCCCTTAAGAACTGCCCTTCTAGGACTTCCCTGGTGGTCCAGTGGTAAAGAATCCACCTTGCACTGCAGGGGACAGGGGTTAGATCCCTGATCACGGAACTAAGATTCCACATGCCTTGGGGCAACTAAGCCCACGCACCCCAACTACTGAGCTCGGGCACCTCAACTAGAGAGCCTGCATGCTGCAAACTACAGAGCCCACGTGCTCTGGAGCCCATGTCCCATGCACCACAACTAGAGAGAGAAACCCCACACGCCACGACTAGAGAGAAGCCTGCACACCGCAAAAGAAGATCCAACATGCCTCAACGAAGATCCCGTGTGCCGCAACTAAGACCCAATGCAGCCAAAAATAAAATAAAATAAATAAATAATAAATAAATCTTAAAAAAAAAAAAGAACTATCCTTCTAGGGACTTCCCTGGTGGTCCAGTGGTTAAGACTCGGTGCTCCCAATGCAGGCAGCCCGGGTTCGATCCCTGGTCAGGGAACTAGATTCCACGTGCCACAAATAAGAGTCCACATGCCACGACTAAAAGATTCCCGCATGCTGCAGTGAAGATCTCGCATGCGGCAACAAAGATCCCATGTGCCACAACTAAGACCCGGCACAGATGGATAGATATAGATAAAAGAACTGTCCTTCTAAATGATGCAACAGAAACTGCTTCTGAACTTTGAAATAGTAATCTGTGGTTCTTAACCTTTCTGTGTGCCAGTCTGGTGAAGTGTATGACACCCTTCTCAAAATAATGGTTGTTTAAAACTTTCGTAACCAAAGGAAATGCTAAATTTGATTTAGAAATTAGTGAAAATAAAGGTGGAATGTTTTTCCTATCCAGCTTCACAGACCCCTGAATTTTGAGAGTCCACAGACCCCACTTTAAAAGCCCTGACAGGTTAGTGGAAGGAACCATCAAAGCGGAATTCTTCAGAATGCATCAATTCTGAATTCTTCATTTTTCAGACTTGCATTTGCAAGAACCAAGAGCTCACATACATGTAAGGCTTGCATATCCTACTTGTCAGCAATTTTCCCCCTTGTTCTACTGTCCTTAGTTAATTTCGAGTTATGAATACTGTTTTATAATCACGAGAGACTGAGAATTATATTCAATAACACCACCACAAGAAGAAATAAATGTGATTTACCATTACTATTATAATTATCATTATTACCAAGTTATGCTTATTGAGGAAAGAGAAGGAAAAATATTAAAAGGCAAAGATAAATGCCATGTCTTAGAAGAATCCGGTGATCAGATACACACCCCTGCACACCAGCAGATCCACAGTACCCATCACTAACTACTGGATCTCAGCCACCCCTGGTTTGCTTTTCCCAAGAGGATGCAAGGCAAGGAAGGACCACAGCACATTCCTTTTGATTAGTGGAATGACATTTAAGAATAATAACTACTACATGTTGTTTTCTATTTCAATACGGGGAGACAGTTAAAGGTTTTCCAACTCAAAGGGAAGTCCATGGACCAGTAGCATCAGCAGCATCTGAGAACTTGTTAGAAATGCAGAATCAGGCCCGCCTCAGAACAACAGAATCAGAGTCTGCATTTTAACAAGATCCCCAGGTGATTCGTATGCACATTAATGTTTGAGAAGCACTGATTTAAAGCATAAATAGATAAATTAAAACCGCCCTTGGAGAGTTTCCCTGGTGGCGCAGTGATTGAGAGTCCGCCTGCCAATGCAGGGGGCATGGGTTCATGCCCCGGTCCGGAAAGATCCCACATGCCATGGAGCGGCTGGGCCCGTGAGCCATGGCCGCTAAGCCTGCGCGTGCGGAGCCTGTGCTCTGCAACGGGAGAGAAAGAAAAGAAAAAAAAGAAGAAAACCCCTTGGAAAGGATCACTGAAAGTGTCAGGAACACAGGAAAGACCAGACCGGAAACACTGAAAATAAACTTCATAAATGTTTCTAAAGTTGGCCTTACTCACTTTTAACCACTAGCAGGAAAAAGGCTGTACAGAGCAACCTGTAACCTTTACAGCCCCACATATGTGCAACTTAACAGGGAGACAGCCAGCAAGCTGTAGCATATGACAGCAACACCTCCCAAGATTTATAATGTTACCCCAACCAACTTCATTACAAGGACTTTGGTTCCCAAAGGATTCATGAAGGTGTCATCATATTTTTGAGGTAATGGGAGTAGGAGAATGCAGAAGAAGAGATAAAGCAGAGGAAAGATAAAGTTTCATCTGATAAAAAAAGATGTATTATTTAAGTAGTTCATTCTTCAAAATACATTACAAATTCCAAAAGCAGTGCTTTATTTCCTTTAAACATAAACCAAAATTGTATTATAACAAACAGCAGAAGAACTGGAGGGCACCCAAATTTCAGGTCAGAGGAGTGAAATAATTTGTCCAAGGAAGTAGAACCCAGGTCCTCTAGCTCCCAGGCTCATGTTCTTTCTGCTGCAGCAACTGCTAATTTTACAGCCAAGTGTTTGCAACTGCTTTTCTGGTCTAGGGGAATATATATTTGCAAATTATGATTTTCTTCCCATAGGTACTCAGTAAAAAGTCAGTTCACTTTTTTCATTCAAACATGTTATCTCAACAACATGACATTTTCCAAATACTAAAACCAAAGAAATCCTTATTCTTAATAATTCTATGGGGAGGAAAAAAAGTGGTTGTAAATACTGTTAAACAAACTCAACTATGGGCTGCGGGGGAGGGAGGTGCGTGTCAGCTATATGTTCGTTAAAAACCTTACCTCTTACTTGATGCACAGGAATTAGCTTTCCAGCCAGCATATCATAGACATAAAGAACCTTGCTGTGAGTACTCGTGGCTAAAACCTCTTCTCCATTAGCACTGAAACAAGCTTTAAAGATCGGAAACTTTTCCAAATAGATGCTCTGAATTTTAGGATTTGTTTTTCCATCAACCTATAAGGAAGTACAAAATATTCCTTTTGATTATTTCCACAGACCATGTAAGCTGACTGTAAACACTTTTCACTACAAGTCTTTTTTTTTAATTTATTTATTTATTTTTGGCTGCGGTGGGTCTTCGTTGCTGTGCACGGACTTTCTCTAGTTGCAGTGAGTGGGGGCTACTCTTCATTGCAGTGCACGGGCTTCTCATTGCGGTGGCTTCTCTTGTTGTGGAGCAAGGGCTCTAGGCACATGGGTTTCAGTAGTCGTGGCACGTGGACTCAGTAGTTGTGGCTCACGGGCACTAGAGCACAGGCTCAGTAGCTGTGGTGCACAGGCTTAGCTGCTCTGCGGCATGTAGGATCTTCCGGCACCAGGGATCAAACCCGTGTCCCCTGCATTGGCAGGCGGATTCTTAACCGCTGTGCCACCAGGGAAGTCCCTACAAGTCTTCATTTAAAAATGCATACCTGGGGCTTCCCTGGTGGCACAGTGTCTTTCCCTGGAAAGACATTTCTAGGGCATCAAGCGAGTAGAAAGGTGCCACTTTAGGTAAGATGGCGAGGAAAGACATTTCTAGGGCCTCATGTGAGCAGAAAAGTAAGAATGAGGGTTTCCCTGGTAGCGCAGTGGTTGAGAGTCCGCCTGCCTATGCAGGGGACACGGGTTCGTGCCCTGGTCCGGGAAGATCCCACATGCCGTGAAGCGGCTAGGCCCGTGAGCCATGGCCGCTGAGCCTGCGCGTCCGGAGCCTGTGCTCCGCAACGGGAGAGGCCACAACAGTGAGAGGCCCGCGTACCGCAGAAAAAAAAAAAAAATGCATACCTGAAATAGCGATACAGCATTATCTAGTCCAGCGACCATCACAACCTGTGCACGAGGATGGAACTGCACAGACGAGATCCGAGCAGTAGTAGGACGTTCAGCATTAGCATGCTGGCAGTGCTTCATCTACAGAAAAATAAAGCTGGAATTTTATCAGTTCGAATGGGTTAACATTATTTTCTTTAAAGCATGAAGACATTATAAAGTAGTTTACAATGCAGAAGAAAGTGCATTGGAAGAGTAACCAGAAGACCACAGCTCTGCTACCAACTAGTATTCTAGTACAGTGCTTTACCATACAAGAATCCACTTTTCGGGGGCTTCCACTATATTGAAAATGCAATTACATAAAAAACACAGTATCGTATGATGTTTTCTTTGTAACCCCTGAAGATAAATTTTTGTGGTGACTACATTTTCAATGGAGGTGAATTCACCCTATGAGGAGCTAAATGAATTATCTGCACAGGGTGGGGAGAGACAGAATCACTCTGTCTAATAATTTACCATAATAAGGTCCCCTCTCACCATCTAAATTCGCATGCTACCCTTTTATAATGGGGAAAATTATGTCAAAGAGAGAACTGTTCATTTGGCATATATTTAACTGAAGCAAGTGCTGGGTAGGCACTTGGTTACCACAATGAACAAGTGAGACACAGTGATGAGTTAGACAGTAACTAGAGTAAGCCACTTCAGATAGGATGGCAAGGAAAGACATTTCTAGGGCATCATGTGAGCAGAAAGGTGCCACTTTAGGTAAGATGGCAAGGAAAGACATTTCTAGGGCATCATGTGAGCAGAAAGGTGCCACTTTAGGTAAGATGGCAAGGAAAGACATTCCTAGGGCGTCATGTGAGCAGAAAAGTGAGAATGAGGGCTTCCCTGGTGGCGCAGTGGTTGAGAGTCCGCCTGCCGATGCAGGGGACACGGGTTTGTGCCCCGGTCTGGGAAGATCCCACATGCCGCGGAGCGGCTGGGCCCGTGAGCCATGACTGCTGAGCCTGCGCGTCCGGAGCCTGTGCTTCGCAACGGGAGAGGCCACAACAGTGAGAGGCCCGCGTACCGCAAAAAAAAAAAAAAAAAAAAGTTAAGAATGAGTTGGTCACTGGCAGTGCTTAAAGAACACATGGAGGGATGAGCAAGAGCAAAGGTTCAGGGGCAAGAAAGAACTTGGCATGTGCAAG
The DNA here is from genome assembly GCF_963924675.1 of Phocoena phocoena. Classification (NCBI taxonomy): domain Eukaryota; kingdom Metazoa; phylum Chordata; class Mammalia; order Artiodactyla; family Phocoenidae; genus Phocoena; species Phocoena phocoena. Next base: position 25,157,811 of record NC_089237.1, on the reverse strand, counting down.
AAACAGAAAGAAGGCCTGTGTGGCATGAGTAAGGAATAAGAGGAAAAGGCATCAGATGAAGTTGAAGACATCGGCAAAGGCCAGATCCTGTGAAGGGCAGTGTAGACTATGGTAAGGAATTCAGAAGTTTTCAAAGAGCAATGAAAAGTGACAGGACATGATATTTTATTTTTAAGAGAGCCCTCAGGCTACTATAGGAAGAACGGTTTAGGAAGAAGGAAAGTGGAAGTGGAGAGTCTAGCCACAAAGCTGTTGCTATGCACTGGGCGAGAGATGAGAGCAGCATGAACAAGGCTGGTGCCAACAGAAGGAACAAGAAATGCAAAAGGAGGAATCAAATAACATTCCTAAAAAATTCCTGGGAACATAATTTAATCTTGTTTTTGCAAAAGGTAAAAAACCTAACACAAATATTTACCAAGGCAAAATGACAGCAAGCACATTTAATCCCACAGATAACAGGAATCCATACATTTGTAACTGGGAAGTATACTGGATTTCAGAGGTAATTAGTTGGATTGACCCAATTTTACTGATTCTCACCTTTAAGATTCCTTTAGGAAGAGAGGTTGATGTGGAGATGAAATTCCCAGTCCTTTGCAACAAATCATCTTCATCCTCTTCACTTTCATCTAAGTCAAACAAACCCATAGGCTGATCTTCAGAATCAATGAGATGGCCATTACCTATCCCAAACATCTATATTTCAAACTTCAACTCCCCTCCCAGTCTCCCAACCTCAATCGTTTCACTTAAGCTGCAACTGGTAAAAGTAAAACAGCCAAACAAATTTGAAGGAGAGGAAAACGATGACAAGACCTCCATGTATACGGTTAAAATCAACGCCTGACTCTGGAACAAAAGACACGCATTCACTACAGTGACTAAAACAACATGAAATGAAGATGAAACGGAGTCAGCATTTAATTTAAAAAGAGAAACTCGTAACAGTGGCAAGATGAGCAACAGGATGAACAGCAGATCTAGCTTAACAACTCACAGGAAAAAGAACTAGAACTTTTAGCTGACTGAAAGAACAATGCCAGCAAACTGTGTATCAAAACTTCCAAGAGAGGTAATAGGGCTGCTTTTCCCCTGGAGATGACTGACGATTCTAGTAAAGAAAGCTGAGAAGCTAAGCAGAGTGTTTAAAACACTTGTAGGGTTAAGAGAGCAAAAACTAGTACCAAAAGCCCTCTAAGGTTCCTAAGGAGTCTGGTAAACCACCAGGCTCTGGATTGTTGCCACAAAAGGCTATACATAAAATTAAAGGTGAAATCAAAGAATTACGAGAAAATCTCCCAAGAACAGAAACCCGGCATTGAATCCTCACACTCTCTCACTAGAATAAGATGTTCTAGGATTGCTAGTGCCCACTGCCCAACCACCTACCCAAAAACAAACATACAAATTCTCTGGAGAAAGATACCATTGTCCTAGACCTCTAGTTAATCAATACTATTTCTCATATACAATGCCCACCACTCAATGACATATAACCAGGTAAATAATGACAAGGTAAGATAACTTAACTGAAAACCTAAAGAAAAACAAACAATCCTCACAGGAGATCTAGAATGAAGTTATCAGACATAAAACTTTTAAATATTACATTTAAAACTCATAGAAAAAGAGATCAGGTCTGTGGTTACCAGAGATGGAGGGTAACGTGAGGGGAATTGGATGAAGACAGTCAAAAGGTACCAACTTCCAGTTATAAGAAATAAGTACTAGGGATATAATGTACAACGTGATAAATACAACTCTGCTGTATGTTATATATGAAAGGTGTTGACAGTAAATCCTAAAACTTCTCACCACAAGAAAAAATACTTCTTTTCTACTTCTTTAATTTTTATCTATTTTTATCATGAGATGATGGATGTTCACTGAACTTACTGAGGTAATCATTTCATGATGTATATAAGTCAAATCATTATACTATGCACCTTAAACTTATACAGTGCTCTATGTCAATTATATCTCAGTAAAACTGGAAGGAGGGCTTCCCTGGTGGCACAGTGGTTGAGAGTCCACCTGCCGATGCAGGGGTCACGGGTTCGTGCCCCGGTCTGGGAGGATCCCACATGCCGTGGAGTGGCTGGGCCCGTGAGCCATGGCCGCTGAGCCTGTGCATTCGAAGCCTGTGCTCCGCAACGGGAGAGGCCACAACAGTGAGAGGCCCGCGTACCACAAAAAAAAAAAACAAAACTGGAAGGAAAAATAATAATAAAAAATAAATAAAATAAAAAATTTATGTTTAACATATTAGAGATAATGAAAGGCAAGACTCAGAATTAAGCCAGAGAACTAGACTATTAAAAAAAAAGAACCAAATGGAAATTCTAGCACTGAAAAACAGTAATTAAAACTAACACCCCAGTGGATGGTGTTAACAGGATATCAAAATTACCTGAAGAGAGAATTAGTGGTCTGGAAAAAGGATCAGAAAAAAATATCCAGACTAAAGTACAGAAAGCAGAAAAACAGAAGATACAGAAAGCAGAAAGACAGAAGATACAGAAAAGAACACAGTCTACAGCCATACCACCCTGAATGCACCTAATCTCATCAGAAAAGAACAAAGAATGTTTAAAAAAAATTTTTTAACATACATGTAATTGGTATCCCAGAAGGAAAGAAAGAATGGAACAAAAACAATGTGTGAAGAGATAACAGGCAAGAATTTCCAAAACTTAGAAAAGACATGTAGCCAGATTCAACAGCACCTATGAAGACCAAGCAGAATACAAAGCAAGCTAAAAACACTGGAATAGGGCTTCCCTGGTGGCGCAGTGATTGAGAGTCTGCCTGCTAATGCAGGGGACATGGGTTCGTGCCCCGGTCCGGGAGGATCCCACATGCCGCGGAGCGGCTGGGCCCGTGAGCCATGGCTGCTGAGCCTGTGCGTCTGGAGAGACCACAGCAGTAAGAGGCCCGCGTACCGCAAAAAAAAAAAAAAAAAAAAAAAAAACACTGGAATACTGCGGCAGGGGGCTGGGGGGTGGGGGTGAATAAATTGACAAAACAGCAACAATAAAACTCCATAATATTAAGGAATTACTACTGATTTCTGAAGGTGTATGCTAATAGCATTATAGCTGTGTTTAAAGGGGGGAGTACTTCTCTTTCAAAGATGCTCAATCTAGGGACTTCCCTGGTGGTCCAGTGGTTAAGACCCTGTGCTTCCACTGTAGGGGGCACAGGTTCAATCCCTGGTCAGGGAACCTGCATGCCAGTGGGCCAGTGGGGGAAAAAAAAAAAAAAGGTAATTCAGGAAAAAAAAAAAGATAATCTAGTATTTACAGATAAAAACAAATAATATGTTGGAGATAACTGTGAAGCTGGGTTGTAGTCACCGCTCCGCCAATAAGTATACCTTGGACAAGTCACTTCTATCTTTTTGAACTTTACTACTGTCATATGTACAATTAAGGTATTAGACTTGTATATCCCAGATAGTAACAGACTGGCTAACTGTTGACCTAATTCATTTCCTTTTTCTCCTGGGCACAAAGACAAACTATATTTCCTCGTATTGCATGCAGTTAGTGTGGCCTCGTGACTGAGTTCTGGCCAATAAAATGTAGGTGAAAGTATCACGTAGCACTTCCAGGACAGGACAATAAAAACTTCCCTTGGTGAGTTCTCTCTCTTCTCCTATAAGTCAACTGGTGGTCAATATCCTAGGCAACATTGGAAGAGCCAGCCTGAAGATGGCAGAACGTCTATAAACTTGGGCCCCTTAAGTAGAGCATCACCTTCTCACCACCTCAATTGTACTCACAGGAAAAAAAACAATTCTACTGGATTAAGCCACTGGGATCTGGGAGATTTCCTGCTTCAATGTCAGCATAAACCTAATCTATATCTAAACTGCTGTAGTTCTATGAATCCAATATTCTAAAATGGATAATAAAATTATATTTCATCCAGGAAGGTAAACTGATGACCGAGGTTTATAATTATGCCATGTAAAAAAAAGTGACAGGATGGGACTTCCCTGGTGGTCCAGTGGTTAAGACTCCACGTTCCCAATGCAGTGGGCATGGGTTCGATCCCTGGCCTGGGAACTAGGATCCCACATGTTGCGTGGGGCAGCCAAAAAAAAAAAAAAGTGACAGGACAAGATGATTAACATATTTTTAAAAACCTGGAAAGACATTTCTCAAATAACAGAAGACTCTTATATGAAAGAGAGATAAGATTATATCTCTTCAAAAGGTAGGACTACAGTGTAGGGAGGCTAAATTTCAATAGTAAAAAAATTACAATTAGTTTTTAAAGAGAAGAAGAAAAGAGGAAGAAATAGTCTAATAAAGGGCACAACATTATTTGAAATATTTAAGCAGAGGCTAAATTATCATCTAACAGATGTTATAGAGAATTTTCTTGCAGCAGATAAAGTCGGGCTACATCACTAAGAGTCCTTCAACCTCTAAAAGTATCTGGTTGGAAACCAGAAGGTAAGTTTCTACTTAATAACAGATTGAGTTTTCTAACAGATTATATAAAACTGGCTCCTTGTAAGGGCTCCCTATACGTGAATACCATGAAGACTGACATGGGTGGGGAGATGGGAGGGAGAGGTGATGATGATAATCCAACAGAGGTTCATCAGATACCAAAGATGCTAAGAAAGGAGCTCCTGTATTACAATGGGAGGATATACTCTGGAGTTCCTCAAGGATTTCAGAAGTCAATTCCAAGGCTAAAATTTATAACTCCAAGAACTCAAATCAGATCTTGGCCAAACCATCCATATAAATAATATCTAAACTCAAAGATCTAAACAGCAGAAAACAGTTTTGGTACAAGTCAAACTTAAAATCTGCAGTTGAAAAATAGGTTTTTAGAAAGTGAATAATCATCTGGGCCTAACCTGACATGTGCTCCTTAGAAAGACATTCCATTTCCTAGTGGATAGCTAGATCAGCTGCTCATGTCTTTGGAAGGGGCTCTGAATCAAGAAATAACACTACTACTTATTTTTTACTTAATCTATGCCATAATGTAACAGTTCTGTTGAGGAAAAACATCATAAAATCCATCCATTATTGTCTCTACAAGTAAAGAATATGCTACTAAGTACCTCTTACACTATTGTAGAAGAGCTTCCTTCAGAGAAATGATAGACTTCAAAACCAGACATAAAAAAAAAAAAGACATAAAAAAAAAACACAAAAAAAAAACACACCAGGTTTTAACAAGCCTCGTGAGAAACCTCAAACAATAACAGAACAGGAATAGGAATCTATTTATCAACTTAAACAGAGGTGTCAACACTCACCATCTGAAGATGTTTTCCGCTTATTGGTTTCTGCCCAGGCAGGTACTCCCCCCATGGCATGCTGGAATCTAAGCAAAAATGTAAAAATAAAATTTTGTAGTGACCACTGTATTTATATAGAGTTTAATACATTTCAAGAATATAGGTCAGAGCATGAATAGAATCTCTTCCAAAGAAGTTATCTTTCAGAACAGAAGGGCTACTCACACAGGATAGTCCTAAATTGGTAATAACCACCTGGATACATATTTGTTGTTATTTATTTACATCTAGTTACATAGTTGTCTTATTTGCACATATCAACACACCAGATTTGGTGACTAAGTAAAGAAACAGAAATCTCTTTGTGGTTATAAATCAGTGCTATAGGACACAGAGTACACAAAAGAAGGCTAGAACATGTCTGAAAGAAAACCACCAGATTGGTAAAATAAACAAAACTTCATCATATATCCTTTGCATAAAATGGGAGCATTTCATCCTGGAAAAAGTAAGCTTCAGGAGAAGCATGACAGTTATATTCTGAAGGGCTGGTATTTGGAAGCCTGAAAAGAATCTTTCTGTTTAATGCAGAATCACAGACAAGTCCACCAAACTAAGCCCACTGGCCATAAGTAACTAGAAAACTGGACAAAATACGTGAAACTATTTTCAGAAATTGGACAACAGGCAACATAGGACTATGATCTCTAAGAGAAGAAAAATAACAAGGTGAGCAATGCCATTACTGGGATTTTCCCCTCAAGGCATTTTTATAAGACCCTGACACAGAAACAAGGAGACAAAGATCAGACTTGAAAGAGGCTGAAACAACACGAATTTGAGGGGCAGTCAACTGTAGAAGAAAAAGAGAAAGAGCTCCAGAAATCTGCACAGGGGTCCACAGACACTTCTTCTGAATACTAAAAACACTCATAGGATGAAACTCCATGAGGTCAAGCAAAGATCTACTGGGGGTCTGTAAGTTGCACAGAACCAAAACTCAGACATTTGAGTTCAACCAGTCAGAGGAAGGGTCCCTACTGAACACTCAGGGCATTCAGGAGAGATCCCAGGAAGGTCATAACCTAATAATGGGGCTAAACCAGCCTAGAATAAATGCTACTGTAGAAGAAAGCTAAAAACAAATCCTGAAAGGATCAAAGTGATTTCCAAGTCAATTAACTGCCTGCCAAGGCAAAGTTCAACACACATTAAAAGCAAAAAACAAAATCCAGACACTGAACAACATTCACACTGCCCAGAATCCAATCAAAATTACTAGATATACAGAGAAGCAGAAAAACATGAACCATAACCAGAAGAAAAAGCAGTCAACAGAAACAGAAATGACCGACCTGACAGAATTAGCACACAAGGACTTTAAAATAGCTAATACACATAAAAAGGAACAAAATTGTGCCATTTGCAGAGATGTGGATGGACCTAGAGACTGTCATACAGAGTGAAGTAAGTCAGAAAGAGAAAAACAAATACCCTATGCTAACACATATATATGGAACCTAAAAAAAAAAAAGAAGGTTCTGATGAACCTAGGGTCAGGACACGAATAAAGACTCAGACGTAGAGAATGGACTTGAGGACATGGGGAGGGGGAAGGGTAAGCTGGGACGAAGTGAGAGAGTGGCATGGACTTATAAATACTACCAAATGTAAAACAGATAGCTAGTGGGAAGCAGCCATATAGCACAGGGAGATCAGCTCGGCGCTTTGTGTCCACCTAGAGGGGTGGGATAGGGAGGGTGGGAAGGAGATGCCAGAGGGAGGAGATGTGGGGATATATGTATAGCTGATTTGCTATACAGCAGAAACTAACACACCACTGTAAAGCGTTTATACTGCAATAAAGATGTTAAAAAAAAACAACATCATTGATTATATTTAAATGGCAGGATTACAGGTTTTTTCCAAAGATTTTGTACTTGATTCCTTCTCAGACCCCCATACTAAAACTTAATCATGTCTTCCAAGAACAATGCTCTTCCAATTCAAAATGGAAATCTGACTACCCAAGAAGCCAAAGACTGAGCAAATCAAAATAAAATACTGGTTATAAATACATCTTGGCAAACCTATAAAAAAGGACACTTACTCTTCCTTAAGTCTCTTTTGAAGCTCATCTTTTGAAAGCTTATTTTCACTGGCATTTTTCATCATATCTTTCCGAAAATGATTGTTCATCATGTCAACCCTATAAAAAAAACAGAAAACAGCATGCTTTCAATAACTTAAAGAATCAACAGAAATAGTTGCTGCCTTTAGTATTTTGAGCAAACAACATAGGTCAAGATTTATAAGATGTGGAACATCTCCAATGCACATTCTCCATTCTTCCCGAAACAAAAAGGAATCTCCAATATTTCGGATCATCTAGTTTACCCTTTGAAGAGCTATTTCAAATTCACAATTACTTATCTAGACACAGCTTATGCCATTCACCAAAATAAATTCCAGGTAAATCAGAGTTAAATACAAAAAATCAAAAAACAAGAAAAACCAAAACCTTAAAATACTGTGAAGGAAAAATACAGGCAAATATTTCTCTCTCTCTGAAGAACTTTTTACTAAAAACAACAGCAAAAAAAAAAAAAAAAGGAAAAGTGTCATAGACTTCACTACATCAACATTAAAATATTCTGTGCATTAGACAACATTAAAACAAACTTAAAGGCAAACAAAAAGCTAGATAATGTGCAATAACTTTGACATATAAAGGTTCGAAATTCTCAATATGCAAGGAGCTGATATACTAAAATCATTAATAAACAGTCTCATCTGCCATTTGCAACAACATGGATGACCCTGGAGGACGTCAAGCTAAGTGAAATAAAACAGACATCAAAGAGAAGTACTGCATAATCTCACTTATATGTGGAATCTGAAAAGAGTAGAATACGTAGAAGCGAAGAGCAGAATGATGGTTACCAGGGGTGAGAAGGTAGAGGAAATAGGGAGATGTTGGTTAAAGGGTTCAAAGCTGCAGTTACGTAGCATGACTGCAGTTAATGACAATATTGTAGGCTGGAAATTAGCTAAGGGAGTAGATTTCAGGGGCTCTCACCACAAATAAAAATGGTAACCATCTGAAGAAATGGAAATGCTAATTAACTCACGTGACTATAGTAATAACTTCACCATGTATATATAGCAAATAATCATGTTGTACACCTTATGTACAATTTTTATTTTAAAAATAAAAACACAAAATGAAAGTCTCCAGTAGACAAATACGCAAAGACATAATAGAGACTACTTTTAAGAAAAACCAATGACTAATAGTTTTCTCAACACAAGTTAGATGTTTCCTACCCTAAACTATCACCCTAAACTGACAATGTCTGAAAAAAGAGAAATAATTGCTTTTATTTTTCTTTAAGATTTTTTTGATGTGGACCATTTTCAAAGTTTTTATTGAATTTGTTACAATATTGCTTCTGTTTTATGTTGTGGGTTTTTGGCCGCAAGGCATGTGGGATCTTAGCTCCCCCACCAGGGATCGAACGCGCACCCCCTGCACTGGAAGGCAAAGTCTTAACCACTTGGACCGCCAGGGAAGTCCAGAGAAATCATTGCTTTTAAAATGGAGTGAAATGGACACTTTTCAATGGAAAGGTAAATTAGCAGAACCTCAGGGTCAGCCTGGCAGTATTTATCAAGAACCTTAAAAATGTCTGCTCTTTGACTAAGTTCATCTACCTCAAAGAATCTTTCTTAAATAATTTTAAGTAGAAAAAGATTTATGCGTAAAGATGCTCATCTCAACATCAATCTATTAAAAGGAAAAATATTTATCCAACAATAGCTATGTAAATTATGGTTAAATCATATAATGGACTATAATACATCCATTTAAAAATGTTTATAAAGGTTTTTTTTTTTTAATTGGGGAAAATACTTGCAATACAATACATTCTCATCTTAAGGTACATATTGTACATTATGGCTAACTTTTTTGGGTCTTTTCTCAATTTCAGGCATTGTGTTAAGAGCTCTACATACACTATTTAATCTCAAGAGCCTTCTGATACAGTTACTATTATCTCCATTTTACACATGAGAAAAGGTAGGTTCCAAACTTGCCAATGGTCAGTTAGGACTGGCCAAACTAGGAGGCAAACTCAGGTCTGACCCCAAACACTGTGCTCTTTTAGCTTTTCTATACAGCACAGAAAAAAGAGGGAGAGATGTATGCCAACATGTTAACAGTGGTTCTCCCTCGGTGATGGGATTATGAATGATCTTTGCTATACTTTCCAGTACTTTTCAAGTCTTCACGTACTCACATATTCAGAAAGAGAACTTTCTTAAAACCTGCAAAGTAACTTTTGAAGAATCCGGAGGGACTCCAGAAGAAAAATTAGGCAACCTACATCTCCTCATCTTCATCTTCTTCGTCCAACCAAACTGGCTTCTTTTGAGGTGGAAAATTATCTTTTGCTTCATTCTCCACTTCAGAGTCACCTGAGTCTTCCTGTACTTGAACCTAGAAAAGACAAAATACCCACAAGCACTGAGTCTTTCATACCCCATGGTGGCAGACTTTGCAGAATGGTGGCTTGTAGAATGCTTTGTTTTTATGGCCCTCTTATCAAATTATGGGACAGAATGCTACCACAGCAAATGCTGGAGATCGAACAGAAAATGAGGAGATTAGAGAATGGCACCAGCCGTTGGACACGTGAGGTAAGATTGGAATAGTCAAAGAGTCAACTTGCTGAAAGGAAAAAACCAAGTAAGACAAGTAAAAAAGGTAAGTTGGGCTTCCCCGGTGGCGCAGTGGTTGAGAGTCTGCCTGCCGATACAGGGGACACGGGTTCGCGCCTCGGTCCGGGAAGATCCCACATGCCGCAGAGCGGCTGGGCCTGTGAGCCATGGCCGCTGAGCCTGCGCGTCCGGAGCCTGTGCTCCGCAGTGGGAGAGGCCACAACAGTGAGAGGCCCGCGTACCGCAAAAAAAAAAAAAAAAAAAGGTAAGTTGACAGATGAATAAAGGAGCAGGGAAAATCACAGAACTACAGAAATCACAGGACCAAAGGCAGACACCTAGATAAAATAAACATGACAATGTCATAATTAAGTCATATTTCATATTCATAAACATACTTCTCCACTTTTCTTAACTGTTCTTGACCCCTTACCTCCTCAAGAAACTTTATACTACCCAAACAAATCTAAATCTAGACCACAGAATTTCACCTGAAGTGAGCTTGAGAGCTTTCCCAAAACCACATGATAGAAATGTCCAAATGATTTCTACTTGCTCTATTATTGGCCTATGATCCTTCAAAGCCCAACAAACCCCACCTCACTTAAACTGTTTCTTTTCCCGAATGGGAAACTGTCACACAGTTCAGCATTTTTCCAGTAGTATTTCTCTATCTCCCAACTAGATTCTGCAACCTCTCCCATAAGCACCCAAATGAGGTTCTGGCAATCAACTGATACTTGCTAGATCTGCATTCGTTTATCAAACTGAGTAATTCTCAGTAAGGCTTTGCTTGACTACCCTATGTAAAATTTCACAGGCCCCCTCGACACACGCTTATCTCCCTTTCTTGAACGCCTTTATTTTTTTTTTCCTTCAGCACTTCACTGACATAACTTGAATTTTATCTTCTGCCTCTGCCACTAAGTATCCAAGCTCCAAAAAGGCAGGGGTTTTTGTTAGTTTTCGCCCACTGCTGTTTCTCCTCCAGTGCCTAGAAACTGCCTGGGACTCCCTATATTGGAAGAAAAGACAGGTATAGGATTAAAAAAAAAAAAAAAGGCAAAAAGCATGCAAAAAATTATAATCAATTAATCATGCAGGGTTTGCACTGCCAGAAGTATCTGGCGCCAAACTGGCTCACAAATATTACTTTAATAGACGAATACACGGCCACTCTCAAAAGCTGGCTTATCAACCACTCGATGTGGTTGTTAAAACAGACTCCCAGGCCTGTGCCCACGAATTCTGATTTCACAAACGAAGTGGAACCCCTGAATCATAGCAAGTATTGAGGCAGGCGATTGAATGACCAAGAGAGAAGAAACACTGAGTCTGGGGAGAAAACAGTGGAACTGAGCCACTGCCACTAATCGAAAGATGCTCACGATTAGTTGGCTAAACGAATATGTGTTGAGCGCCTGCTGCATACCAGGCTCAGCGGCTCCCTCGGGGGCGGAGAAAGGCGCGGTCTCCGCCCTCCCGGAACTTTCAGTCTGGCACCCCGCGGCGTCCGCATTCCCGGTTCCCTCCCACCTGAACGCTCCCCTGCGCCACAGGTCGCCCAGGCTCCGCCCTCGGAGGCACACCGCCCACCGAGAGCCCAGCCCGCAAGCCGCGGCCTCCCTCACCCGTGGGCTCCGCAGACGCCGCAGCAGCGCGTCCTCGTCGTCCTCGACGTCGCCGAAGACCAGCTCCTCCAAGCACCGCTCCACGGCCGGCTTGTCCTCCTCCAGCGTCTGGCGGTTCCGCTGCCGGAGCCGTCTCTCCTCCTCGGCCGCGACTACGGCGGCCGCCGCGCGCGGCCGGGCCGGCGATTTCCGCTGAAATGAAGGAGCAGCCTTTTGGAGCGGCCCGCCCGGCCCCGCAGCTCTATCGTCCGGCCTCATTCGGGTCTTCCGGTCTGGTCTCGCTCCGGCTCTCCGGTCCGGTGTCGTTCGGTTCCTCCGTTCCGGCGGCATGGTTCGGTTTGAGAAGGAACGCAGATGCTCACGTGGATCCTCACAGCGCGTGCGCCGAGGCCCTCGCTTTCCGTAGCGGCTGAGGCCACGGGGGGCCGGAAAGAGGCTGCACCGCCCTGTGAGCACGTGACCAGCACTGTCCCCCTTGTGTAACGCCCATCCCCTCACGAGCCCCTCCCCGTGTGGGAGTTCCTCCGAGAGAACCAATCTTCCGGGTGGAGGGGGAAGCGGCGTGACTGGAGTGGAAATTTTTTTCCAGCACAACTTCGCAGCTGCAATTGATTGAAAGGAGCGCAAGAAAGCCAGGGTATAAACTGAGATGACAGGCTAATACTGCTGCTCTTCTTCCTAACTTTTTAATCACTCGACTTACACGAGCCCAATCGCCTTTTCCACCCCTTCGTCTTGGTACGGCCCTTGGAGTACGGAGCCTGCAGAGGGTCCCACGCTGGAAGACAGACGGAGGGTATGTAGGGAAGTGGGCCAATCGGGGCGCGGGTCACGGCGCAGGCGCGTTGGGGAGGGAGGGCTATGCTAATGTTGTTGATATCCTGGGGCCACCCGAGTTAAAGGGGGGAAATCCGGGGGCTGCCGCCGCCGCCACCGGTCTGGGCCCAGTCGGGGCCCCCCTGTAGTCGCCGTAGTCCCGGGGAGAGGCGCCTGCCCCCAGCTCGGGAGGGGGCGCCGCGGGCCCGGGGAGCACGGACAGCCCCTACCCATGAGGCCCTGATGGAAAACACAAAGGATCTGGTGAGAGCCGAGCGCGGCATCTGCTTTGTGTGCCAGGTTGGGGGGACGCCGGCAGGCCCCCGACCCCAGGAACCCCTGCAGCCCCCTGACCCCGCTCCCAGGCCTGCTTCTCCATCCCACGCCCCCTCCACCTCCGGAGCCCCCCTCCCCCTACCGGCCGTTAAACGATTCGGGGGTTCCCCTCCCCCCACCCCCGGACTCATCAGGGTTCTTTCTATCCTCTTTACTTTTTGGAAGAAAAATTTTAGAAGAAAGTTCTCTTCGTTCCGGTCCCCCGTCCCCCTTCAGCTCTGGCTTGGGGAGAAAGGCTGGATTTGAGACTTCCTTTTTTGGCCGCCCAAGAATCGGGGAGTGGAGTCTTCACTTCTCCCAAGGGGACAGAGTTTTGGTGCTTTGCAGGGGAAGGCGCCTCTCCGCTGTGGGGCAGGTGCCACGAGGCGTTTCGCACGTGGAGGTGGAAAAATTGAAAGGGGGCGGGGTGGGCACGTGTGGGATGGGAGAGGTGGGAGTGGTGATTGGGAAGCCGCCGCCTATTTAAAAGGGTTCTAAGTCGGTGGGCTTTTACGACCGTTGCGTTCTCTTTTGTGAAATAAGAATCCTAACATTTCAGAGTCCGAAGAGACATTAGAGGTCACCCAAAGCAGCCGTCCCCTGTGCAGCCTCTCTGACAAGTGGTAGGTAGCCTGGCCTCTGCCTAAACCCCTGCAAACACTGAGCGCTCGCTGCTGCCATGGAAAGCCCTTGCCGTTCAGTTCTGATTGTTGTTTGCCTACCCTTATTAGACTCTTTAGACTCATTCATGTCCTTATTAAGTGGATTCCCTTTTTACTTCTCAAATTTTCTCTCACATTCTCCTCACCCACTGCTCATTGGCCTATATTTTGTGTGCCAGGAAAGAACAGCAGGGAAGTGGGGGAAGGAGGGCTTGAGAGATAGTGAGGGCCGTCTGAAAACTTTGTTTTGTTACATTCGTCAGTTCAAATGTGCTGGCTTCTATGTCTGAGAATGGTTGATATTTTTCTACAGGAAGTTTGGGAAATAGGATCTGGGAATTTCATGACTGTTTTCTCTCACTAGTGCATCTTTTTAAAGTTAGAAATTTCAGCATTCTATCTCAAAGCACATTTCTCGTTGCCTAAATCACTTTCCCTAAGGGATGCTAAATTGCCTCTTGGAGATAGTACCGAAGCTGTTAGAAGCATCTCCTGGTAGAGGGATGATCAGAAGAACTGCACTCCCCACCACCACCTCCTTTTGACCTGTGTTTTCCTTTCAAGCTGGGCTTCCTGCTTGGGGCCCCTCCTTCACAATACATTCTCTTTTTTGTTTCCAATTTTTAATGAGATATGAAATTTTTGCAACACTTTAATATTTGCCTAGAGTTTGCAGTATTTTTCATGTTTCTTGTATTAGTATACATCAGTAGTTATCACTCGGTGGTTTATATAGTTCAGTTCTACTATCGTCACTTAGCATTTTCCTAATATTCTCCTTCATTTGGTGAGCTATGCTGCTTCCAAGAGAAGTTTTACTGGCATAGGAATCTTGGGGGCACATGTTTTCCTCTTCCTAATATGGTGAAGTGGGAGTCAAGATGTAACAGATAAAATGTAGAGGTAATGAATCTAGTATAAAAGCCAGAGAGTAAATTTTACTTTAAACTCCCAGTCCCCCGGTTAAAATGTCAGAGCACAGAAATTGTTTTCTCTCCCCCTTTTATGACTTGGAGACTGTTGGTTTGCTCTAATGTGCTTACACTGTATTTTTTTCCATTTGTTTACCTCTACACCGATGAGTGTTTAGAAAGAAAATAGCTGTCTTTTTTTGCACCACCTCCTTCCCTGAATAACAAGTAGCTTCTAATTATGTAGAACCCCATACTCCACGCTTCTGGGTGCCTTGCATATTATGGCAAAAACTGTCTGAATAAGTATCTGTTCATAAGTATCTTATGTTGAACCATGTTTTTTAACTGTCCAGTTTTTAATTTTGTACACACTTTGACATGTGATATTTTCTCTAAATCTAGTCACTGAAAGTTAACATGGGAATGAATACTAGATACTGATAAAAGTTAATGGAGCTGCATAATTCTGTCTTGAAAGTTTTCATTAACGTGAAATTCCCAAGTTCCTGTTCACTTTAAACATGAACTGTCATGACTTAAGCTGACTGACTTTGGAGACGTTTGCATTCTAAACATACTAGACAGGAATGACTGGTTTAATTTTAAAGAAGACACTACTGTATATTTTTATGGCTGGTTATATGTTGATTTAATTAGTGTCTAAACCTTTTCTTAGATGTTCAGAGGCTTCAAACCCTCAGTTTCATCAGAAATTAAAACTATTTAAATTGTTTTAAATGTAACATAGTTGTCAAAGGAAGGTTAAACTATAGCTTAGAAGTGAAAACAACCTATTAATGTTATAAATATAAAACCACTAGATTACTGAAAGCCATGAGTTCTCAGTGATTTGAGTGACCACATCCTAAAATTAGACAAGTCACTATTCTTTTGGTTGCTCTTTGTTTCTTAATTTTTCATCTTTAAAATGTTTGCTAAGTAAGATTTAACTTTTTCATATTTATAATGTTAAGGTAAGCCAATTATCATTAGTTTCAGAGTTTCAGATCCAAAAGAAAGATAAAAACATCAGGATGGTAAAAGAGGAAGGAGTTAATAGTTAAACTAAGATATGCCTCCTAACACTAGGGTATTCTTAACTGTCCAAGGCTACTTTTAATTTTATACAAAAATTGCAGATTGTTTGATTTTAGTCATGAATTTTAAATAAACCTTTGTTTTTTTAGGATTTTTTTCCCACAAATTTAAAATTTCTTACTGCAACCCACAAGGAAGGGTGGAAAGAAAACAATTCCCATTTGAATAAACCCTAAATTTATGGGGATGAAGTGATGCAGTATGAGGGACACTGGCAGATTAGGTTAGCATTTCAGTTCTGCCACTAAATAACTTCATATGCCTTGTTGGACAAGATTCTGTGCCTCAGTTTTCTCATCCTTAGAGTGGAAAGGTTGGTCTAGAATTAACATTATCCAATAGAACTTTCTGCAATGATGGAACTGTCCTATATCTGTGCCATCTGTATGGTGGCCACTAGCCACATGTGGCTGTTGAGCACTTAAAGGGTAACTAGTGTGGCTGAGGAACCCAATTTTCGATCTGATTTAATCAGGTGTAAATTTAAATAGCCACATGTCTGCCACACTGGACAGATAATAGAACAGTGTTTTCCAAGCTTAGCTCATCACCACAGTCACCTCTGGGGGATCTTATAAAATTACAAAACCTCCCTCTTATGGATTATCAATCAGTAGGTCTGCAGTGGAGCCTTCTTCAGAAAGGTTTATCAGATTGGTTAGAGCAATACTGCATGAGAAGATTTCTGAGCTCCCTTCTAGTTCTCACTTTAGTATTGATAACTTAAAATGTAATGTAGTAGAAATGAGCTATGGACAAAGTTGGCAAACTGGCCAGGCTCTGCCTGTGCCACCTCCTGACCTGTGATCTTAACGCAGGTTGCCTAATCTCTTCAGGCTTCATTTTCCTCATCTAAAATAAGGGCCAGCCAGGGATCAGCTGTGCCTTCCTCCCAAGGTTTCCGTAAACCTCCAGTCAGATGTGATGACCACTGTATAAGAAAATGGGAGCTGCTATAAATGATAAAATGTTAAGATATCTATCCAGAATCCCCTTTTCTGATTTCCCTTTTCACTGTTATTATCTAATTCCTACTTATATTGTAGAACTAGTTGTATACGATACGCATTGATTAATTTAGTAATTTCTTATTGTCTCAACTATCTGGCCGTAGTTTATAGTCTAGTTTTAGGATGTGCATATTCAGTTTAACACTTTTTTGTATTTCTGGTGCTTAGCATAATTATTTGTATATATTGCTTAGTAAATGTTGGATAATACCATCTATTACTTTACTATTAGACTTCAAAATTTTAATTAGCTAGTTTCAGATTATTTTATACACCAGAGAAATAACCCCCTTGTGTGCACATGTGTGTTTAACTCTATTTCAATTGTTCCATTATTAATACCCTATAGTGTTTATTGTTAGTGATTGTGTATATTTTGAACAACCAGCTCCAAATATATTTTTAAAAGATAAACACCAAGAGACTGTCATCATTTTGCATCAGTATTTTTAGGTATATCAAATCAAGATGATGCTGAATAACCTATTTAACTTATTTTTGCTACATTAACGTTATAAATGCTCTTGTTTGATTACTCAAATTACATTTACACTTCAGCCCAGCCTTAATATGAATTCAGTTATTTGGAGTAGAATTGATAGCTGATAATGAATGATCTCAAAGGCCCTCTCGGTTACTGTATTTCAGACTTAATTTTGATGAGGTCATCTTATTTTTAATTAGCTTTTCAGGTTCCTACTTAAGGATTCATAACTTTCTTCTGAAGAACTGAAAGCACATTCATGTGAATTATTTTATTTTTCAAACATCCTTCCTGTGTGGTAAGTGGTGTTTTCCTTATTTAGAAGAAAGGGAAACTGAGACCCAAATAATTGTTACATCCAAAGTCCTGAGTAATAGAACCAGGACTTGAACCCAAAGAGATAGAAATTTGTATTTTTTATATATCAAAGATAGCTTCCCTTTGCTCACTGTCGCTTTAAGTCTTAGAGTATTGTTATGTAGAACATTGTCCTCTCCTGTCTTTCTCTGGGTACTTTTCACTTTCTCTAGGTGGGATATTCAGGATATTATTGCTTTCAGTTTCGATGACTGTATTATTGACATGGACTTACTCTTTCACATTGAACTTGTGGGAAACAAAAACCCAACAATCCCAAATCCTTACCATTTATTTTTCTCCTAATAGTAAGCTTAGAAAGCCAGAAGGCCCTTCTGTTTAGCCCAGTGAATTGTATCTTGACAGTGGTATGAGGAAGAAACCAGCAAGAGCTAAGTAGCTCTTGCTGAGTCCAGTCATCATAGAGTATCTGTTAATTCTTATTTTGAACTTTGTCAGTTCACACATACAACTTTCAGACTTAAGTTTCTAGGAAACTTATATTCCATGACTAAATATAAAACTGTGATAATTATATGGGTCACTGTACCCTGTTAGTGTGGATAATGGAGAATTGGTTAACTTTTGATTAGTTTATTCATGTTGAAATTATGCTATTAGTACTTGGTTGCATATTTATATGTGCTTGCATTTAGAATCTCAAATATTTTCTGTAAAATTTCTCCTGGAGAGGTTTACACTTTTACTGCAACCTGTGGGGTGATTATACAAATAAGTTAATGGTTATACTTTTTAATTCCTTTGTAGATTTTATAAGGAGGAAGGTTCATCAGGGTTACAGTCACGGTAGGAAAATGAAATTCTACTGCAATTTATGACTTCCTACATTTTGTCACTCTAAAAACCTCTTTTTTGTTTTATTTGTTTTATTTTTCATTATAGAAGTGTTACATATTTACTGTTTTAAAAAAAAGAAAATGAAAAATATGGAAAAGTTAAAATTATCCTCCCATCCCATTCTCACACTGTTAACAGTCTAGCTGTTCCTTTCTAAATGCATACATAAACAAACACAGATATATCAATCTGTGCATATACCAGCATATATTGTTTCTTTTAATAAAAAATGAGTCAATTATTCATATTTGGCAATTTACTTTTTTTCAGTATTTCAAATACTTTTTACTCAGTATTTTACCTGTAGTAAATCACCCCCCTACTGATTGGTTACATTGCCTTCAGTTTTTCACTATTACATTATTGCTGCAAGAAATATCCTTCCACATGGATCCTTGTGTCCTGTGAGTATTTCTGAAGGACAGATTCCTGAAAGTGGAATTCCCTGGTCAAAGGCATGCTCATTTTTTTTTTAAGTTTTCATAAGTAATGCAAATTGCCTTCCAAAAAGATGGCATATATTTGCCTTCCTACCAAGTGTATATGAGTGCTTTTTCTCCCATACATAAATTTGCCAATGCCAGATATCATCAGTCTCTCAATTTTTTACCAATTATTGAACTTTTTAGAGGTAGTTGATACTTTATAAAAATTAACTTTTGTTTTTATAAAACTAATGCATGCACTTGATAGTACCATGTAAACAATAATAGAAGTGTACCCCCAAAAAGGATCCCTTGCAGCAATCTTTTTTTCTCTTCCCAGTTCAGCTTTCATGAGACAAGTACTTTTTTTTTTTTTGGCCGTGCCTCATGGCATGTGGGATCTTAGTTTCCTGACCAGGGATCAAATCCATGCCCCCTGCAGTGGAAGCACGGAGTCTTAACCACTGGACTGCTAGGGAAGTCCTGAGACAACTACTTTTAATTCTTTTATCTTTTTGATCTAATATCCATCTCCATAATTCTAAATATTAGACTTCCATTACCTGATGTATGAATTTTAGGTATTATATTTTGACTTCCTCTGTGCTAGTTGAGGAGTTACCATATATGCCCTAATATTAGGCAAGGTTTCACCACCTGCAGTCATCCCATCACCTTATATTCAAAGCCTTGAGTAGTCACCTAACATGGTTTTTCAGTTTTATTTTGAAGAGCAGTGTGTTCAGAATGGCACATTACCTGAAACAGTTTTATTTGATATTTGTTTTCTGTGCTTACAGAAGTTAGCTGATAGAACCATAATTAAGAAAGAAAGAGAAAGGAGGTTAAAATTGAACATAGATTTTAGATTATTCCCTTGATTCGTATTGCTAGTGTTCATTTTAGCTCTATGACCTTGGGCAAATTACTTAATCCGTTTGAACCTCTGCTTCCTCATTTGTAAAAAGGGAGTAATAATATTTGTAAGGATTAAATGCATTGCTACATATTAAGTGCTTAGAATGTCCCTAGCACATATTAAGCATCCTTTAAGTTGTATGACTTATATTAGTTGTATTACTAATCTTACCAGACTTTTTACAAATAAGGAGCAAAAGTATTTCATAAGGTTACTGCGGAATTTACAAATAAACTCCTGTAGAGAAAATGTGTTTCTAAACCAAATTAGATGAAAATGAACAAGACTTACTCTGGAGAACTGTCAAGTGATACAAAAAGTGAATCTAATGTGTGACAGGGGAAGTGTTTCAGAAAATGGCAAAAGCAGTATTTCTTAGATAATATATTCTAATATACTACTTAAATAAACATGTATGTATAGACTTCTAAGTCTGGAGAACAGTGGCAGAAGCCTGATGCAATTTTCCCACCCACCTACCTATAAACCAATAAAAAAGCATGTATAAATCACACACCACCCCTGCCTTCAGCATTAAGAAACAGATTACCACAACCTTCAAATTACTTATAAGCAGAGAAATCAGATTCCAAGAGCTCCTCCTGCCCATATGAAGAGTGGGAAAGGGAAGTCTTAACAGGTTTGTTGAAAGAGTTTAGGGACATGGAAGGCTTAGATGAAGCACAAAAGTACCACTTCCAAAAGAGAGAAATTCATCACTTAAGTTCCAAAATACTGAACACAGGTTTGAAATCTGATAGTTCACAGTTCCAGCCACAGAGAAGAGCTTGAATGCAAGCAATACCAGAATTGGTAAGCTGAAATTACCAGTGCTTCATAGGGAAGGAGGGAAGACATGGAGACTTGGAGTCATGGATAAAGAGACAGAAGGAAGAGGAAAAAATTAATAATCTTTCAGAAAAAGAAAGAGGATGTTCTTTAACTAGGAGCTCTGACCATGAAATGAATAGAGATAGAAAAGAATGGATCACATCCATACAGAAATTCTCTGAGAAGAAACAATGTGAGTCAAAGCCTATCAGCTGATGAATATCTCTCCTCCCCCAAAAAAGAAAAACGTGAGGCAGAAGAAAATTGACACAATAATACTGAAAATGAAATAAAACATCTTCAAACCATACTTGGAGATAAGGGTAAAAAAATACCTTCACTCAGAAATATAACACAGAACAGAAAGGGACAAAAAACAGTATGAAATAAGGTCAGATTAGATTAAACTGAGAAAGTAGAAGGAAAAAAATCATATCAGAAATGAAGACTAAGTTACAAGTTTCCCAACAATAGAGTCAAATGCAATAAAAGACATAGAAGAAAAACAAAACTAAGAGAATGAAAATGACAGTTTTAGTGAAAGGTGGGTACAAAAAGTCTCACATGTAATTGGTGTCTCTCAAGAAGGCAGAGGAATAAAAGCATAACATTTAAACGCATAATCAAGAAAAGTTTCTGGAAATAAAAGATCTGAATCTTGAATATATGAAAAGTTCATACCAGAAGATAAACTCCAAGATATATTCTAGTAAAGCTATACAACTTTAAAGATTCAGAAAAATTCTCAGGGCCTCCAGGGTAAAAAGATGAAGTGACTTACAAGGGCCCGAGAATTAGACTGGTATTGGGTTTCTCAAAAGCAACATACACAGCAAGAAATAGTGGCGCATCGCCAATTAAAAATATTTTCAAATTGGCTTAGAAAAGCAAAACCCATTTTATAACGTACAAAAGGCCCTTAAAACAGTGAAAGTAAAAGAATGAACAAAGATATACCTGGTAAACAAATAATAAGAAAACAGGATTGGCAATGCTGATAACAAAGTAGAAGTCAAACCAAAAAGCATTGAACAAGACAAAAGAGGACAGTTTATAATGCTACAACCACAATTCACAACAAAGATACAATAGTTGCATATATGAACCAAATAACAGCAACAATCTGTGTAAATCAGAAGCTATAAAAAATACAAGTAGTGAAAAGCACTAAAAATTGGAGACTTTAAGACTCTTAGCACAAGATAGGTGTTGTAGACAAAAAATAAGGTCATAAAAGATGTAAACCACATAATAAGGCAGATCATCAGGTATATCCATTGCTACATCCTAGTAGACACTATATTTCAAACACAGAGTATTCATAAAAATTGTTGCTAAATTAGGAAAACATCAGTAGGTTCCATTCAAGAAAACAAAAGCAAAACCAAAAAGCAAAAGGGCACTTCCATCTTGAAATTTAGAAACCTTCTATTATATGTTAGAAAGCCTTGTGCAAAAAAGCTCATAGCAGTTTTATTCATAGTATTCAAGTCTGGGTGGAGAATGGATAGACTGATATATTGATAAAGTTCAGTTTCACTCAGCAGTAAGAAGCGTTGAACCATTATACATGCAATAACAGATAAATCTCAAAATGTCCGTATAGTTTTATTCCATTTATGTAAAATCTTAAATATATGCAAAATTAAGCAATTGTGCTAAAACTGGGAGGAGGAGAAAAACTGACTGTGAAAGGACATGAGGGAGCTTTCTAGAGTGATAGAAAATTTCAGCATCTTGATTGAACTTGAAAAGTTCAGCATCTTTGATATGCATTCAAAATTATGCCTCAATTAAAAAAATCAACTTTTGGATAAACAGGGAATGCAAACAAATTACAGTTTCTAAAAAGTAATAATAATGGGGCTTCCCTGGTGGCGCAGTGGTTAAGAATCCACCTGTCAATGCAGGGGACATGGGTTCGAGCCCTGGTCCAGGAAGATCCCACATGCCGCAGAGCAACTAAGCCAGTGTGCCACAACTACTGAGCCTATGCTCTAGAGCCCGTGAGCCACAACTGCTGAGCCCGTGTGCCAAAACTACTGAAGGCCACGTGCCTAGAGCCCATGCTCCACAACAAGAGAAGCCACTGCAATGAAAAGCCCGCGCATTGCAACGAAGAGTAGCCCCTCCTTGCTGCAACTAGAGAAAGCTGCACGCGGCAACAAAGAAACAAAGCAGCCAAAAGTAAATAAATAAATAAATTTATAAATAATAATAATGAAAATGCTACATACATACCAGAATCTGTGGAATATGTTTAAAACAGTGAGCAGAGGAAAATTCGGACTCCTAAATTATCAGCTGTTAAAGGAAAATTCAAAAGTAAATTCTAAAGATTTTATTGGCTTTATCAGCAGTTGATACATTGGGCAACATCCAGTCTAGCAGGTAGAAAGGGGCTCTGAAGAGCTGCAGAAGGCCAAGAGATTTTGATAGACCAAAGTGAGCAGGAGGAACAAGGAAGTTATACTGGGCATTTGCTGATTGGTTAAAATGGGGTTACTGGCCTTAATGGAGCAAAAGGAAGTCTTGGAGCTGGGTCAAGTAACTTGTGCTGATAGGTTGACTTAGGCTTATCTTTTTCTGGAAGAGCTGAGTGTAGAAAACTAACCACTAAATTTTGGCTTTCTGACTTGGGGCATAGCATGAGCAACTCCACCTTGGGCCTAATCCGGTTACTTTAGCATAGTAAAAATAGAAGATTGAAAAGAAATAATTCCCAACTCAGAAACAAAAATAGCAAAGCAAAACACACACAAAAAGGGAATAATAGATAAAAGTAGAAGTTAATGAATTAAAGGACAGAAAAACTATACATAACATTGATGAGTCAATCCTGGACCTTTGTGGGAAAATTCACAAAGTATGTAAACCACTAGCTAGTTTAATCAAGGGGGAAAGGAGAATGCGCAAACATACAAAATAAGAAATAAGAAGGAAATGATACAGAAGAAATTGAGAAAATCGTACACAACTATTTTGCACACACTGTGCAAATAAATTTGAAAACCTAGATGAAATGGATTATTAGGAAAATACAGTTTGAGAAAATTGACCTCACTAGAGAGTTTCTTAAAAACTTAGGTAAATTTCTCTATTTCTTTATTAGGGAAGACAACAGATATCTGTTATCTGGGAAATTATCAAGGAGCTATCCCACAAAACACCAGGCCTGAGTGATTTCACAAGGGAATCTGCAAAACCTTTAGATAGCATGTAGTCCCAATGCTACACAAATCATTTCAGACCATAGAAAATGAAGGAAAACTTTCTAATTATTTTTATGAAGGAAGACTAATACTGATTTCTGAACCTGATAAAGATGGTGCAAAAAAAAGAAAATTAGACATTTATGAATATCAGTGCAAAATCCTAAATATTGTGCAATCTCTTAACACAATATTCAAATACATTATGACGAAGTGAGCTTGATAGTAGCAGTACAAGAATGATTCAGTATATGGAGGTTTGTTGATATAATTTACCATATTAATAGCTCTAAGGAGAACAGTCATATTCTCTTTTTAGATGTTGGGAAAGTCTGTGACAAATTCAACACCTATTCCTAATAGAAACTTTTAAGAAAACAGGAATGGATAGATAGATCCTTCCTTAACATGATTTTTGTAAATGCACATGCACACTCACATACATACATACATCAAAATGTCTTAATCCTGGGGCTTCCCTGGTGGTGCAGTGGTTAAGAATCCGCCTGCCAGTGCAGGGGACACGGGTTTGAGCCCTGGTCTGGGAAGATCCCACATGCCGTGGAGCAACTAAGCCCGTGCACCACAACCACTGAGCCTGTGCTCTAGAGCCCGTGCTCTGCAACAAGAGAAGCCACGTCGGTGAGAAGCCCGCGCACAGCAACGAAGAGTTCTTCCCACTCGCCCGTGCAGCAACGAAGACCAACGCAGCCAAAAAGAAAGAAAGAAATAAAGCAAATGCAAAAAATACAGTTAGGAAAAAGAAAATTATAAGCTTAGTGGAAAAGAGAAAAGTTTCTTTGCAAGTGACATTATAGTGTATCTGGAAAGCCCTAGAAAATCAATGATAAAACTTTCCAAATAATTTAGCAAGATTGCAGGATATAAAATAATAAATCTAAGTGTACTCAGTCAATTCAACAATATAACAAAAGGGAAAATTGCATTTACATTGGCCACGAAAAATAAAATACTTAAATTCATAAGGATTTCCTTTTAACAAGAAATGTTCAAAAAAAAAATTGTTCAAAAGCCTATATGATGCAAACTATACAACGTTTCTTGTTCTCAGTTAAGACATTTCAACATTATGAAGATTCCGAAGTTAGTAAATCTAATGAGGCCCTAATAAAAATACCCAACAATTTTTTGATATAGAACTAAGCTAGTTAATACTGAAGTTCATTTGGAAAAATAAAACATGCAAGAATATCAAAGCATTAAAGGAAAAATATTGGGGGAGGGTGTCTAGGCCTACCAGATTTCAGACTATACTAGGAAGGCTCTCTAATTCAAAAAGGAAGCTATTGGCACATGAATAGACAGACCAATAAGATAGTATAACGTTTAGATATGGACACAACTACATATGGAAATCTAAAACATAAAGTGGTATTTCAAAGCACTGTGACAAAAGGGACATTTTAGTAAAAAGCGATGGTACAACTAGATAGTTGGGAAAAGATAATATTAGAGCCACTGTTTATACCATACATAAGAATAAACTCTAGGGGCTTCCCTGGTGGTGCAGTGGTTGAGAGTCCGCCTGCCGATGCAGGGGACACGGGTTGGTGCCCTGGTCCGGGAGGATCCCACAAGCCACAGAGCTGCTGGGCCCGTGAGCCATGGCCGCTGAGCCTGCGCATCCGGAGTCCGTGCTCCGCAATGGGAGAGGCCACAACAGTGAGAGACCTGCGTACCGCAAAAAAAAAAAAAGAATAAACTCTAAATGGATCAGAGATGTAAATAACAATATGGGTGAATTTTTCTATACCATCGTATAAGGGAAATTTTTCTGTGACTCAAGGTACAATGAAAGAAAATACTGATAAATTTAACTACGTTATAAAAATTTTATTTAATTGTATGGCAAAAAATTCCATAAAATCAAAATTTGCCATATATAACAGAGGTAAATTTAGGGTAAATTCCTAAATACAAAGAGTTTTGAAAAAACATTTAAAAGATTAAAAACGCTTAAAGAATAAAGGGCAAGAGATAAGAACAGACAAGTCCACACACATATACAGAAAGGTACAAAAATGGCTTAGTGTAGAACTATACTGGTTTTTAATACCAAACCCCAATAAAAAGGATGTGAGATCTCCTTGGAGAAAAGGGTAATTTAGGAGCTGGAGCAGTGTAGGGTTTAAAACGATCCTAGAATATCTTGATATTCCAGAAAGTAAGGTACTGCTCAAAAATTGATGTGGGCATGTCAAAATGACATGGGAGTCAGTTCAAGGGGATCCTAGTAGCCAAATCTGGGATAATTTGAACCCCCAAATAATTAAAGACAGAAATGAATTATGAACTAGGGGGGTGGGGCGGGGAAATAGGAGTTAGTGAACTCATACTGATAATGAATAGGTAGATAGATATATGAAGGGGATGATGAGAGTTTCCTGCTGACTGGTAAGAGAGTACTAACACTAGAAAATCATTTTGCAGACATCATAATGTTTGGTTCTGCAGGAGTTATTGGATGCCTAATTTAGGGATGAGGGGGGTAGAATTTCAGTGAGCAACTGTATTAGTTTGTTTTAAATGTGTCCCCAAGATTGCTTATTAGTTGCAAGGAGAAATATGGTAAGTATACTGGAAAAACTGGACAACACCTTGGCAGGGTGATGAAAATGAACATCACCACTGAGGGGCAGATATGTATCTTGTGCCTCTGGATGTAATACTCTTTAGAAGGAAAAATCACTTATATAGTATTATGGAGATATATAACCTGAAAATGAGGAAACTTCAGATGAACCCCAAATGAAAAGCATCCCATTAAAAAGAGGAGAGGTCTTCCCAGCATTGCTTGGGTCTGGATGTAGGTGTTTCCCCAATTGGTGCTGTATGCACTTTTATTTCTATCTATATATATATTGCTTGTTCTCCCAATTTGGTGATGTAAGTTCTCCAAAATTGGTGATGTATGTACATTTATCTCTGTCTCTGTCTCTGTCTCTCTCTCTCTCTCTCTCTCTCTCTCTCTCTCTCTATATATATATATATATATATATTGCTTGTCCTTATATTGTAACTTACTACTAATATAATAAATTTCCTTATTTCTTGCTTATTAAAAAAAAAAAAGAGGAGAGGAGGCCTACATTCTCCAAAAACAATCTTCTAGATTAAAGGAAACAAATACAGCATGTGATGCTGGACTGGAGGGAAGAAATTCTATAAAGGACATTGGGTCCATTGAAATATGGATGGTAAATTAGGGCAAAGTATTAACGTTAAATTCCCTGAAACTAATAACTGTGCTATAGTTATGAGAGAATGTTTATATTCTCAGGAAATGCACAGTGAAGTAGTTTGGAATAAAAAGACATGTATGGGACTTCCCTGGTGGTCCAGTAGTCAAGACTCCACATTTCCACTGCAGGGGACATGGGTTTGATCCCTGGTCAGGGAACTAGGATCCTGCATGCTGCTGCCAAAAAAAAAAAAAAAAAATTGTATGCAACTCACTCTCAAATGGTTCAGAAAAACACCTATATATTTCGAGAGAAGAATAAAACAAATGGAGCGATTTTTTAGTAATTGGTGAATCTGAGTTGAATACAAAGGATTTCTTTGTACTATATTTCCAGCTTTTCTGTAAATTTGGAGTTATTTCCAAGTAAAAAGTTTCTTTTAAAAAAAAAAGGGGAAAAAAGACTACACTGACATACCATTTTCATCCAGCATATTATGGCAAAAAAAAAAAACCTCCCAGTATTGCTGGAGCAAATACAAAACGGTAAAATTTCCATGGAGGGGAATTTGGCAATATCTAACAAAACATTCACCATTCTACCCAGCAGTCACACTTCTGAGGATATGCCCTGAAGTTATACCTCAAACAATTTATATACATATATGTGTATATGTATATATACATGTGTATATGTTCATTGCAGCAATATTTGTTATTGCAAAACATTGAAAGCTGTTGTGTCCAAATGAAATTGATTGAATAAACATGCACACAGTGGAGAACTGTGCAGATTAAAAAGGAATGAGGAAGACGTCTGTGCCCCGAAATGAAGTGGTTTCCAGGATGTATTTCTAAATTAAAGGACAGAGGAATTTAGTATGTGGCCTTTTGTGTATATAAGGAAGCATAAATATACCTGTTTACCTTTTTAAAACATACACACATAAGAAAGATGAACCAGAAAGCAATAAAGTTGGTTACCCACCTACAGGAGACAGTGGTGAGGTAAGGGAAGGAAATATTTCTCCAAGTTATACCTTTTTGTATAGCTGTTTATATTTGAAAGCAGGGTGATTTTTTTGATAGTCCCAATAAATGAAATTAACTCAATAAGGATGTCAAGGGAGACTAAAACCAAAAGCAAACCAAAACCAACTTATTTCAAACTGACAATTGAAGGAGGGAGAAATAGCTAATCCAAGTAACTCTAAAACTCAGTACTCTGTTCCTCAGTTTGAGGAGAAGGGACTACAAAGAAATTCTGAACTCAAAAGTTCATTTTTGTAGCAGTATGGATGTTATGCTCTGAAGCTATTTAAATATATAAAAGGATGGAGCAAATGAATAAATGTTAATTTTGTTGGAAGCCAGGGTTTTCAATAGAAGAAGAGAGAGACAAATACGGATGTGAGAAGGTAAGGAAAAGCCCTGTGGGGATGGATTCTAATTGGAGGTGTAAGTGTGAACTTATGATTTTGAAAATACATTGTATATACATAAGTCATATGTCACATACATGTGTGCATATATATTCCAACTCACATGCACTGAAAGGCTCCAGAAGCAAAGAGATACCCCAGTAGCAATGAACACATGGACCACCTAGATCTTTATTTCTAACATTCCTAGTAAAAGAAACCAAGGCTCTTTGGAGAAATGGTTGATTTCAGAGCTGAGACAGGAAAGTGAGATAAGCCTAGAATGTCTTGTTATGCCAGAAAGCAAAAAATTGTTCAAAAATGATAGGGGCATGTCAGAATGACACAGGAGTCGGCTTGAATGGGTTCCCACTGCCTGAATCTGTCATGATTTGAGCCCCCAAATAACAAAGGACAATAAAGAATTACAAACCATTGAAAAGTTGGAATCCAGGAGTTAATACCCATAAGAGAAAAAAGAAGGGATCTTCCTAACAGAAGAATGCCAACTGATGAATATGGAAGGAATTCTGGGATTGGAAAATCATAGTAAAAGATTGGGCAAGAATCATTGGATGC
Organism: Phocoena phocoena; assembly: GCF_963924675.1. Lineage (NCBI taxonomy): Eukaryota > Metazoa > Chordata > Mammalia > Artiodactyla > Phocoenidae > Phocoena > Phocoena phocoena. Next base: position 25,129,083 of record NC_089237.1, on the reverse strand, counting down.
TAAATCTGGAGTGAAATTTTGATGAGCAGTATATTTGCATGGTCTTGAAGTGTCTTCCATAGGTTGCTTATTAAAAGAGGGAAAACAGTAAAACACCAGTGGAGAACCAGATCCCACAGCTAGACCAAGTCTTATCATCACCAATAAGGGGCAGATGAACATCATATAATCTGGGTTTACTACCCTGAGTAGCATGAGTTATGTAGTATTTCAACTGGGAGTATACAGTCTGAATCTAACGATGAGAAGACTGCAAACCCAAAAGGGGGAAGTTTTTAAAGGAGAGGAAATCTATGTGAAAGAATTCCAAATAATTTGTGTAGATAGCCACACTCAAAGAGGGGGTGCTTGATGGCCTCTTGCTGATGTGCTTTCGCCTATGCTGTTCTCTGCCTAAAAAGATCCTCCTCTTGCCCATCAGAAATCTTCTCTCAGCCTTTAAACAAGTCTAATTTGTGTGTGTGTGTGTATGTGTGTAATACTGAGTTGACCTGACCCCCTGTTTTTCTCTCGGAAATTTTCATTCCATTCATCCACATAATTGTCTTTGGAGCTGCTCTGTTCTTTTATGCCCCTGACCCTCTGGTTGAATACCCCTAGGCATGCACTTAACCCAGGTGAAGACAACATACCCATTATTTGGGATTTTTTAAATTTAGGAACTCTGCTCTTAGAACTGTAAGATGGCAGATTTAAGAAATGAATGATAAAGAGATAATACCAGGGAAAAAAGCTAAAGGCTTTGACTAAGATTTTGTCTGAGGAATAAAGAGGGATCCTCAAATATTCAGGGACAATAATGAGAGAATAAAATGGTTTCTGCTTATCTCCTACCAAATTCAGTTTGTTCATCAAATTAGGAACCACAGTTTAATTAGGTTTCTGTCACTTATAACCAAAAACATAAAGGCTCAGTTTAAATCAGGGTTTCTCACCAGTGGCACTAAACAGCGTTTTGGACTCTCCTGTCATGTTAATGCAAAGGAATGTGACTCTTTTCCTCCAGTCCTCTTAAGGGATATTGCCAAATATCTACCAGGGGGCTAATATCCACTGCCCCCAGTTGAGAGACAACAAATATTTGAGTCCTGCAATGCTGATCGCTGAGAATATTGTGAACAAGACAGAAATACTTACAGTTCATAGAAGATAGGCAAAAAATTAAGTGCTCACAAAAATCTTAAAATCAAAATTCTCTGAAAGAAACAAACAGGATACTGAAATGAGAAATAATGGGGTGAAGAGTGCTACTTCATTTAATTAATTTGTTTAAGAGTGCTTTATTTTTTTAAATAAATTTATTTTTTTAAAAAAGAGGGGGTGTTTAATTCCCCACTCCTTGAGCGTGGGCTTCGAATAGTTACTTCCTTCCAAAGAGTACAGTATGGAGAGAGGTGAAGAGTAATTTTATAGTAGAAAAAACTGCCAAATAATTCTTCAGGCAAGTGGAACTTCCCTGATGGTGCAGTGGTTAAGAATCCATCTGCCGATGCAGGGGGCGCAGGTTCAATCCCTTGTCCGGGAAGATCCGACATGCCGCGGAGCAACTAAGCCCATGAGCCACAACTACTGAGCCCGAGTGCTGCAACTACTAAAGACTGCGCACCTAGAGCCCATGCTCCACAACAAGAGAAGCCACCGCAATGAGAAGCCCGCGCGCTGCAACTAGAGAGGGCCCACGCGCAGCAATGAAGACCCAACACAGCCATAAATAAATAAATAAATTTATTTATTTTAAAAGAATTCTGGCAAGTAATCAAGGTAAACATCAACAGGGATAAGTTATGTTGACAGGATGTATCCCCAGTCTAATCATGAGGATATGAGACAAATTCAATAGAAGCGACGTTCAACAAAATACCTGACCAGTACTCCTCAATTGTCAAGGTCACCAGAAACCAGGAAAATCTGAGAAATTTTCACAGCCCAGAGGAGCTTAAGTAAATCTAACAACTAAATGTAATGTGGGATCTTGGAACAGAAGAAGAACATAGGGTAAAAATGAAGGAAATTTGAATAAAGTATATATAGACTTAGTTAAATGACATCAATTGTAGTTCATTAACAAATGTACAATACTAACGTAAGATATTAATAGGGGAAACAGGTATAATATGGGAAATCTGCGCTGTATTTTCAACTTTTCTGTAAATCTATTGTAACTATATACATTGTAAATCATTTGTAAGTAAAGATATTTTGCAAAAATAGCCATCTATTGTTAACATTCTTAAGGGGGGACATAATCTTATAATAAAGAGTAGTCATTTAAGTTTAATAAGTTAAGCTTTATGGAAAAAATTTATAACCCAGGCAATAAATATAAGTTGACATTCGCCCTTTTTATCTCCATCCTCCAAACTTTTTATTCAAGTTGATCAAAAAACTCACTTCTTATTATTTTTAATCTCATGGGGAAATGAGGAATCACTATATCTTTATACCTATCCACTTCATAAGTTAAATCATTAGTGTTTATATGATAATGTTTACTGCTGCTCAGCCCAGTCACTGGATTGAACCCGGGCTACGGCAGTGAAAGCCCAGAATCCTAACCACTAGGCCACCAGGGAACTTCCTTTGTTCCTTTTTGTTTGTTTGTTTTGGGTTTTTTTTGCGGTACGCAGGCCTCTCACTGTTGTGGCCTCCTCCGTTGTGGAGCACGGGCTCTGGACGCACAGGCTCAGCGGCCATGGCTCACAGGCCCAGCTGCTCCGCGGCATGTGGGATCTTCCCGGACCGGGACACGAACCTGTGTCCCCTGCATCAGCAGGCGGACTCTCAACCACTGCGCCACCAGGGAAGCCTTCCCTTTGTCCTTTTTGATATAACTTCTTTTCCTGGAGTTAACAACTGTCTCATATTTTTTCGTTTAATCATTTAACACTATTAAAAGTGTCTATTGCCTTTTTCCTAAATCCTCCAACAAACTGTCAAACACAAAAGTTTTATTTTTATCCTGGAGCTGCCATCATCCATCCTCCTCCAGTATAGTCTGGTTGCTTTGCAGGCCTCCTGTACAGCTGTCATCCAAGGACATCCCTTTTATCATTGTCTTGGGAATTCCCTGTCCTCTGTTGGATCTTTCTCTTTCTTCATTACTTTGATATTATAATGAAGCACATCTGAGTAAAAGTGGGATCTAAGTTTTTTGAGACTTGGCATATCTGAAAATATCTTTATCCAGCCATTACACGTGGCTGATAGATTGACAGGATATAGATTTTTTTAACAGCTTTCTTGAAGTAAAATTGACACAAGATTTAAACCTTTAAAGTGTACAATTTAATAAGTTTTGACAAATATAACACTCGTGAAACCATCACCACAGTCAAGATACAGAAGCTGTCCATAATCCCCAAAAGTTTCTTCATGATCCTTTATAACCTCTTTCCCACCCCTGGCCCATCCCTTCCCCAGGTAACTTACTGATCTGTTTTCTGTCACTACATTAGTTTGCATTTTCTAAAGTTTTATAAAAATGAAATCATGCAGCTTGTGTTCTTTTTTTTTTGGGTATGGTTTTCGCTCAGCGTAATTATTGTGAGATTATCGCTGTTGTGTGTGTCAAAAATTAATTCCTTTTTATTGCCAAGTAGCAAAATGGAATCATTGTATGGATGTACCACAATTTGTTTATTCATTTACTTTTTGATGGACATTTGGGTACTTCCAGTTTTGAGCTATTATGATCATTCATATATATGTCTTTGTATGGACTTAAGCTTTCATTTTTCTTAGATAAATACCCAGGAGTGGAATGGATCGTAGGCGGTGTATATTTAGCACATCTTATTTAACACTGTATTTAAAACTGCGTGTTCTCCAAAGTGCTTGTACCATTTTACATTCCCATCTTCAGTATATGAGAGTTCCATTTGCTGCACAGACCATAGAGGGCTGTGGGTTTGTTTGGCCATTCTAATAGATGCATAAGAACATCTTGTGATTTTAATTTGTAATTTCCTAATGACCAATGATGTTGAACATGTATTCGTGTCCTTATTTGCCATCCATGTAGCTTCTTTGTGAATTCTCTTTAGATCTTTGCCTGTTTTTTTTTAATTATGTTGTTTAAGTTACTGAATTTTGACGGTTCTTTATATGTCCTGGATACAAATCCTTTATCAGGTATATGATTTGCAAATATTGTTTTCCAGTCTGTGGCTTGTTTTATTCTCCTAATAGTGTCTTTCAAAGACCAGAAGTTTTAAATTTTGATTAAGTTTAGTTATCAATTTTTCCTTTAATGGGTCATACTTTTGATGTCATATCCAAAAACTTTTTAATACCTAACCTAACATCGTGAATGTTTTTTTCCAGTTTTTTTTTCTGGAAGTTTTTAGTTTAAGCTCTTACTTTTAGGTCTGTGATCCGTCTTGTTTTTGTTTTTGGCCACGCCGTATGGCTTGTGGGACCTTAGTTCCCCAACCAGGGATTGAACCCAGGCCACAGCACTGAAATTGCCAAGTCCTAACCACTGGACCACCAGGGAATTCCCTGTGATCCATTTTGAGTTACGTTTTGTTTATGATATAACGTATAGATCCCAGTCTTTTTTTTTTTTTTTTTTTGCATATGGTTATCTGCTTGTTCCAGCACCTTTTGTTGAGAAGACTATATTTTCTCCACTGAATTGCCTTTTCACACTTGTGAAAAAAAATCAATTGACCATATATGTATGGGTCTATTTCTTTTGATCTGTTTGTCGGTCTTTATGTCAAAATTCCACTGCCTTGATTAGAGTAGCTTCAGCATACGTCTTGGAGTCAGGAAGCTTAAGTCTTTCAACTTTGTTCTTCTCAAATTTGTTTTGGCTATTCTAGGCCCTTGCAGTTCCATATGAATTTTAGATTCAGCTTGTCAATTTCTACCCCAAAGTCTTCTGTGTTTTGATTATGTTTTTCGGGGTTGGTTTGTTTGGCCACTCCATGTAACATGTAGAATCTTAGTTCCCCAGCAGGGATTGAACCCCTGCCCCCTGAAGTGGAAGCACAGATTCTTAACCACTGGACCACCAGGGAAGTCCCTTGATTACAATTGTGTTGGATCTATAAATCAACTTGGGAAGAATTGGCATTTTAACAATATTTATTCTTCTAATCTGTGAACACAGTAAATCTTTCCATTTATTTAGATCTTTCTTTAACCCTTTCAGGAACATTTAGTAGTTTTCATGGTATTGGTCTTGCACATCTTTTGCCAGATTTATCCCCAATTATTTCATACTTTTTGATGCTATTGTAAGTGGTATTTTTTTATTTCCAGAAATTGAACTCCAGAAATTTCAATTTCTGGAGTTTTGTTGCTAGTATATAGAAATGCAGCTGATTTTCCTGTACTGATATTTTGTCCTGCATCCTTGCTAAACACTTATTAGCCCAACACTTACTGTATATTCCATCAGATTTTCTACAATCATGATGTCTGGGAATAAAGATTTAGTTAAATTTACTTCTTTACAATCTGAATTCTTTTATTTCTTTATTTCTGTACTTTTTGTTTCTTATTGCGCTGGCTAGAATTTCTAGTACAATATTGAATTAAAATGGCAAAAGCAAATATATAAACTCCCAGTCTTCATGGGAAAACATCCAGATTTTCATAATTAAATTTCTTTTTTTTTTGGCTGGGCCACACAGCATACAGGATCCTAGTTCCCCTACCAGGGATCAAACCCGTGCCCCCTGCAGTAGAAGCATGGAGTCTTAACCACTGGACCACCAGGGAAGTCCCCATTAAATTTCATGCTAAGTTTAGGATTTTCCTGAATGTTCTTTATCGGGTGAGGAAGTTCTCTTCTATTCCTAGTTTGCTGAGGGTTTTTTTTAAAAATCAGGAATAGGTCTCGGAGTCTGTAAAATGCTTTTTCTGTATCTCTTGAGATAATCATATGACTTCTGTTTTTAGTCTATTAATATGATGAATTTATTGATTTTCAAATGTTGAATTAGCTTTGCCTTCCTGGGATAAACCCACTTGGCCATCCTATATTATTCTTTTTATGTAGTGTTTGATCAGTCTGCTAAAATTTAGTTTAAAATGTTTGCATCCTATATTCATGAGTAATATTGCTCTGTAGTTTTCTTACAATAGCTTTTCTGGTTTTGGGATCAGAGTAATGCTGGCCTAATAGAATGAATTGGACACTATTTCATCCTCTTCAGTTTCCTGGAAGAGTTGTTGTAGAATCAGTAGTATTTCTTAAGTAGAATTCTCCAGTGAAGCCATTTGGGCTGGCGTTTTCTTTGTGAGAAGGTTTGTAACTACACATTTAATTTCTTTACCTATTCAGGTTATTATAGTTATTTACCTATTCAGGTACTATGTTTATATGTGAGATTTGGTTTTATGTCTTTCAAAGAATTTGTCCGTTTCCTCTAAGTTGTCAAATTTATTAGCATAGAGTTGTTGGTAATATTCTTACTCTCCTCTTAATATCTCCAGAATCTGTAGTGATGCTGCCTCTCATCCATGATACTGGAAATTTTGTCTTTTCTCTTTTTTGCTTACCTCTAATCAGTCTTATTGATCTTCTCAAAGAACTGGCTATTGCTTTCTTTTTTTTTTTTTTTTTTGGGTTTGTTTGTTTTTCAGTTAGTTGATTTTCACTTGGAGCTTTGAGTGTAGATTTTATGATAAGAATCTTTTTCCTTAACCAGCTATTGCTTTCTTTTTTTTCTTCTTTTTGTTTGTTTGTTTTTTAGTTAGTTGATTTTCACTTGGAGCTTTGAGTATAGCTTTTCTGATAAGAATTTTTTTCCTTTAGAAGTTTGAAGGCATTACTTTTGTTAATCTTGTCATTGAGAAACCCACTGATATCCTAATTCCCTTCTCTTTTTGTGTGATATAGTGTTTTTCTTGAAGCTTTTAGTATGGCAAAGTTCTGTAATTTTTATAAGGATGTACCTTGGTATAGTTCGGTTTTTTTTTAAGTCATTAAGCTGGGCTTGTGTGGTCCCTTCAGTATAGGAACTCTGTCTTTTGATCCTGGAATTCTTGTTGTTGTTGTATTTTTTTCTTTGTTCCTATCTGTTTTCTTTCTTCAGTATCTCTATTCTTTGGATTTTGTATCTTCTGTATTTAACTTTTCTCTTTTCTCTTTTATTATCTACCTATTTGTCTCATGTATACACATACACACATGCTTTTTGAAAGATTTCCTTGATTTTACTATCCATGTATTAATTTATTATTTTGCCTCTTCTGTTTTTTTAAATTCCAAGATCTGTCTTGTTCACTGATAGCATCCTATTATTATATTTCTCTGAAGAATTTTTTTTTGAAGTTTTCTTTTGCTCCCTGTATTACTTCTATTTCCTGTAGATTCTTTTTTTCTGAAGATTTGTTTTGGTCTTTCACATTTTTTTAATTAATTTTTTTAGTTTTAAAATTAATTAATTAATTTGGCTGTACTGGGTCTTCATTGCGGCACACGGGCTCTTCATTGAGGTGTGCAGGCTCAATAGTTGCAGCGCAAGTGCTTAGTTGCAGTATGTGGGATCTTAGTTCCCCAACCAGCGATCGACCAGGGCTCGAACCCAGGCACCCTGCCTTGGGAGCGAGGAGTCTTAACCACTGGACCACCAGGGAAGTTCCTGGTCTTCCACATTTTTAAGAGGCTTTTCACAAATGACTGGTAATCCTTGCCTGTTTATTCATATTTAATGGTTAGTTACTAAGCAGCTGATGGGACTAAATGTGCCTAAACTGGGCTTGTTGACTAGTGAGATTCACTGTTGTGATTGGTTACTTTTAAAATCTCTCTGGTCTCCTGCACTTTTACTGTCATCTGTTTAGATGTGGATATCTTTTTGTAGTGCTTAACGTATATTGTAGTTCTATCTGTGAATTCATGTTTTTGTTATTTCTTCAAAATTTTCAGCCAGTATCTCATTCAGCTTTACCTTTTTCCATTCTCCATAGTCTCTCCTTTGAGAATTTTTTTATATATATATAAATTTATTATTTATTTTTGGCTGTGTTGGGCCTTCGTTGCTGCATGCGGGCTTTCTCCAGTTGCAGCGAGCAAGGGCTACTCTTCGTTACCATGTGCGAGCTTCTCGTTGCAGTGGCTTCTCTTGTTGTGGAGCACAGGCTCTAGGCACGAGGGCTTCAGTAGTTGTGGCACTCGGGCTCAGTAGTTGTGGTTCGCAGGCTCTAGAGCACAGGCTCAGTAGTTGTGGCACACAGGCTTAGTTGCTCCGCAGCATGTGGGATCTTCCCAGATCAGGGCTCGAACCCATGTCCCCTGCATTGGCAGGTGGATTCTTGACCACTGCGCCACCAGGGAAGTCCATATCCTTTGAGAACTCTTACTGACATTTATTATTAGATCTTTACATTCAGTGCTCTTTTAACCTCTTAGTTTCTATGTTTCTGTTCTTCTTTGCCTTTTTGGGTTCTTTCTTAATGTTTATCTTCCATTTCCCCAATTATTTTTTAGGCATGTCTAATCCATTTAGGGTTTTTTTGGTTTTTTTTTTTTAAATTACAGCAATTGTATTTTTCATTTACAGAAATAACATTTGGTTCTTTCTGATTGTGTTCTCTGTTCATTTTTTAATAACATTTTTTATTTCTTCTTAGTTCTTGTACGGTTATTTTATATTCTGTCTCTGGCAATTCCAGTGCCTAACTATTTGGGATATCTAATCTATTTCTGCTGACGCTTGCGGTGGACCGCTTATTGTGTATTTGATATTTGATTGTGTACTGATATTTGATAAAAATCTGTGGAAATGCTGAAAGGCCGGAATTGTAGGTGATTATTTCTGAAATGATTTAGGATTGCTTTTTCTGGGTGTCAAGGGGCACTGGTATCCTAGAACCACTTTAATTTCTTGACATGGGAATTTTCTGACCATCTAGGGTAGGATAAATTATAACCTCAGGTCTTTGGTTGCAAAATCCCAGAGAAGCCTCTCCACCCAGAGCATGGACAGAAAGGCTCCTTTGTAGGTCCCCGAGCTGTGCAGCTTGTGGGATCTCAATTGCCTGACCAGGAATTGAACCCAGGCCACCACAGTGAAAGCCTGGAATCCTAACACTTAGGCCACCAGGGAACTCCCTACATGTAGTCAGTTTTTTTCCCACCCATTTTACAACTTATATTGAAGTTGCAGCCCCCTCAGGGGCTTTGGTCTGATATAGAGAACATTTCTCTAGAACATTAGTCCTTAAAGATGCTTTGGGGGCTTCTCTGGTGGCACAGTGGTTGAGAGTCCGCCTGCCGATGCAGGGGACACGGGTTCGTGCCCCGGTCCGGGAAGATCCCACATGCCGTGGAGCGGCTAGGCCCATGAGCCATGGCCGCTGAGCCTGCGCATCCGGAGCCTGTGCTCCGCAACGGGAGAGGCCACAACAGTGAGAGGCCCGCGTACCAAAAAAAAAAAAAAAAAAAAAAAGATGCTTTGGAAAACACTGCATACTATATATACCTCTTAAATTATTGTAATATTCACAAGCATCTTAAGGGTTCGAAGAGGGCTTTGAAGTAAGGAAAATTTCCCAAATGTATTTGACCATAATACGTTTTTTTAAATGTTAACAGCCTATACTTATTGAAACCAAAATGTTTGTAATCATTGGGTCCCTGAAATTTTAAGTTTATATTCTCTAACAAGTTGAGTCAGAATAAGATATTCTGTGTTGACATTTCAGGATCAGTAAATAGCGGCTAACCAAGCTGACTATAAAGTGGACGACAAACTTATATGAAAACTCTGGATGCAAAAGATCATCTCTGTATGGAGTCAGGGTGTATGAATTTATTTGGATTTAGAATTCTAGCCGGTGTTTACTAAATGTATCTTCCAGGCATTGTGATAAATATTTCATAGTGTCTTTATGTTGCCCTCAGGAAGAAAATACATCAAACTTTAACCTAGCCTTCAAGGGCCCTGGTGATCTGGCCACTGCATCCTCCTCCAACCTCATCTCCCACACCTCTCACACTGGACACCAGCCACATTGGCCTTTCAATGCACCAAGTATGTTCCAGCCCAAAAGCCTTTGTCTTGCCCTTTCCTTCCAGCACCAGATATTCAAGTGGCTGCCCTTTTTGTCCTCAGGGTCTTTCCTCACCACCGAATCTCAGTTGACTACACTTGCCTTATTACTCTATTATCACATGGTCTTGCTTGGATTTCTCCCACCAGTAGACTATAACCTTATGAGAACCATTGATCTCTCTTAACCTCTCTTACTGTGAGGCACACAGATGCTTGATAAATAGTTGTTGAATGTTGAATGAATAAGAGAAAGAAAGTCATCACTTGCCCAAGTTCACAGCTAATAAATGACAAAACTAAGTCTCAAACCTGGGTCTGTCAGAATTCTGTGTTGCTAGTACCATACTTTATCTAAACAAGCATTATCCTATTCCCTGCCACCTTACCAGTTCAAAATATTGTTAGGCTTTTCCTTCTGAATTGCGTTCAGAGTCTTTATTCTTTTGAAATCTCCTGGTGGTAGCAGATTTTGATTCTTTGAAGATACATGTAATTTATAGAAATAACAAAGCTATTCAGAACCAAATCTGCTAAATAATCAGGCTGGGGAAACCAATAGTGGGGGAGGGGGGAATATTCTAAAGTGACCTCAGTCGGCTTTTCTTTTTTAAATTGGGTCTAAAAGAGGGTTCTGAAAGAAGAATAGTAAAAAAAAAAAAAAAAAGAGTTTAGAAGTTGCGGCAATATTAGTAGAACATGTGTAGAGTCTCCCAAGGGGACTTCTTTAAAAGACAGTATTCATTTGAGTATATAATATTTCCATTGCGTGGATTAAGAAACTAGTTTTGTTGCTTTCATAGTTACACCTGATACAAATGAAAATCAGTTCCCCATCTCAAAGCAAATGTTTAATACAAGCATATCTGAAAATGACAGTTTATTCAATAAAACTAAGATATGCATTCGGATGGTTTTATCTTGTCAAACCTTGGACCACAGATTTCAGCTTTGTTATTGGTCATGTTAAGACGTTAAACTAGCCAGAGAAGAAATTGTGCATAAGGTGAAAGATGATACAAAAAAAATTATAACTGAAGCAAAATAATAAGATACGTACCAAACTCTAAAGATTTTTTGGTTGATGGTTTTCACTCTACTTGTAACTCACTGGTATGTTTAGTGATGGTTTGATTTTTTTTCATTTCAAATATTCCGTTTCTTTTTTCTCTTTGTTTTTCCCTGCTTTCTTTTAACTTTCTTCTCACTGAACTTGAAGTTTTGGAATTGATTTCAGGAGAAGTTGGAGTGGTGGTAGGTGTTTAGTTTGGGGGTTTTTGGGTGGCTTGAGTGAGGGAACATTTTTGGAGGAACATATGAGTAGCATTTGCTGAACATGATATGTAGTATCTTTGTGCTTTTTCTTTTGAAAAGGAAATAGTGTTTAGCTGGAGATGATTGGGTTTTTTTCTAATTATGTATGTTAAAAAAATGAAATAGTGTTACATGTAGAAATGCTGTCTTCTATAATTTTTGAAATAGGTATTTGTTATGTGTATTTCACCACAGTTGTTTTAAAAAAAGAAATCATCTGATCTAATCGCATTTTATAGAGAAGTGATATATCTAGTTTATGGCAAAACTTTAATTACATGATGATCTTCTGATTCCCATTTAGTGTTTTTTCCATCATTATTGTTACTCCTTTTAGCTAACATGGTAGCTAATAGATTTGTGCCTCATGGAAGTGGAGGGCTCCACTTGACACAAACATTTAGCTTTCCATTATAAAATAAAATTATCAATTCTCAGGGCTAGATTTTCATTTTTCAAATCTCATTTATCACAATTTGAACTAAGGTCTTTTAGGTAGTGTACATGAGTGCTGTGTCATGTGTTACTGATTTCTTCTACTTTTAAGACTGAACATTCTTCACGATCCGAAAGGAAAAGAAGAGACTCTTTCGGGATGTTTGACGGTTATGATAGCTGCAGTGAGGACACGAGTAGCAGCTCCAGCTCTGAGGAGAGTGAAGAGGAAGTTGCTCCTTTACCTTCTAATCTGCCAATTATCAAAAACAATGGCCAAGTGTACACATACCCAGATGGTAAATCTGGCATGGGTGAGTATGGAGATATATACTTCAGCTCAGGTGAACAGCCTTTACCTGTTACACACCTTTATACTTGAGGGTATGTTTTGATTCCATTTCTCCTGTCATTTCCCTTAGAATTTTTAAAGAACAGTTTGAAGAAACACAGTCTGAAACTTATAGTTCTAGATAAGATCACTGGGTTTGTGTTAGATCTCTTTATTTTGCATACCTACCACCTGCTGGTAGAAAACAAGTAGAAAAAAATGAAAACAAAAGGCAGCTGAGAAACTTAATGGGACTTAAGTTCCATAATTAAATAATAAATCCCTATGTAATTGGAAGTGTGTAAGATAATAGACTTACAGAGTTGAAAGAGACTTTCAAGGTTAAGTCTCCCTTCTCTTTAACGATTCCTTATAAGTTTTCTGTTTTAACACTTTGGCTATAGGGTATCTCTAATTACCAGAATATCCTTTATATTGAACCAAAATTATCCTTGCTCTAACTTTGTCTTTTGGTCTTAATTTTGATTTTTAAAGGTACACAGAATGATTCTAATCCCTGTAACAAAGACATCTCTTCCCATCACATTACAACACTTATTTCTAGGGTGTCTCTAGGACACACTAAGTAAACCTAATTGCTTCAGTCATTTCTCAGCATCAATGATTTAATTCATCAGTATCCTGCTCACTTTCTTCTGGGAATACTTCAGATTATGTGGTAGTAGGGTGACAACTTGTCTTGCCTGAGACTGTCCTGGTTTTAGGATTAAATGTCCCACATCCTGGAGAAGGACCTCAGGCAAATAGTTGGTCACCCTGTGTGATTAGGACAGAAGGTAGTTCAGCTTTTATCTCCTTTTTTTACGACACTGTGTTTCCATTCAGGCCACCAAAATTGCTTTAACTTTTTTCAAACTAATACTGAATTTGCAAATAACTGAAACCACATGAACTAGACCAATTTAAATCAGTCTTGCGCTTTTCCAGTTGATTTTTTAAACCCAAAGTGTTAAGACTTTAAAACTCTCCATGTAACCTTTTTCTTACTAAATTTTGGTCTTAGAAATATTTTATTCCTGATTCTTTCATCTAATGTTGAATGCAGTGTCATCTGATCGTCATTTGCAGATTTGATAATAATGCCCTGTAAGTCATATTCTAGTCTTTTTTTTTTTTAATTAGTTTCCTTTGGCCTTTAATGACATTGGTAACTTTTTTTTTGGCTGTGTTGGGTCTTTGCTGCTGTGCGTGGGCTTTTCTCTAGTTGCGGCGAGCGGGGGCTACTCTTCGTTGTGGTGCGCGGGCTTCTCATTGGGTGGCTTCTCTTGTTGTGAAGCACGGGCTCTAGGCGCGGGGGCTTCAGTAGTTGTGGCACTCGGGCTCAGTAGTTGTGGTTCACGGGCTCTAGAGCACAGGCTCAGTAGTTGTGGCACACAGGCTTAGTTGCTCTGCGGCAAGTGGGATCTTCCCGGACCAGGGCTCGAACCCGTGTCCCCTGCATTGGCAGGTGGACTCTTAACCTCTGCACCACCAGGGAAGCCCTATATTCTAGTCTTTTGATTAAAACGTTGAGCATCGAAGGCCCTGGTACAGAGTCCTGCAGATCATATCAAAGAACTTAACTTCACTTATCAGGACTCACTAGGTGTAGTCATCCAACCAGTTAAAACCTACCTAGGTGTTTTCTACTTCAGCTTGAATTTCTCAATCCTTACTGACAAAGCTACATGAGAGATTTTATCAAATGTGTTAACTCCTGTTAATATACATCTTGTCATGGTTTAGTTATGATATACCAGTCTGGTAATCTTATAACAAAAGGGAGCTTTATATGTGCCAGACTCTGTTTTACAGATACAAATAGAAACAATATAGAATAAACTGCCTGGTGGAGCTTACATCCTGGTCATGAGAATTCTAGTTTGACGTGTTTAGTTCTTGGAAAAGATATACTGTCCCCTTGGGATCGCTTTTTTTTTTTTTTTTTAATGTAGATGATCCACAAACCTTTTAAATAATCTGTTCTAGAATTTTTACAACAGAAAATCATTCAGGCTTTTTTTCCCTTAGACAGCCTTTGTTTATCTCTTATCCTTGGCTTCTTACATTTTTTCCATGATTTCTCATAATTTGTTATGAGAACTTACTGGTTAAACTGTAAGTTCCTCCAGTTATAACTGTTTAGATGGAGATTTGAACCCACTCAACCCACTCAACAACATAGTTTGCTCTGTTATCTTTTTTCCCCCCAGCTTTACTGAGGAATAATTGACAAATATAATTGTATATGTTTAAATGTATAAATGTCTATAAATGTGGTGGTTTGATATACATGGATACGGTGGAATGATTACCAAGATCAAGATAATTAACACATCTGTCACCTCACAAAGTTAACTGAGTGTGTGTGTGTGTGTGTGTGCGTGCGTGCGGTGTGAGCACAAGATCCCCTCTCAGCAGCTTCCAAGTATACAATACAGTAGTGTTATTAACTATAGTCACCATGCTGCACATTAGATCCTCACATCTTATTCTTTTTATAACTGAAACTTTGTACCCCTGGCAACCACCATTCTATGAAATGGGCTTTCTTTTTTTAAGTTTCCACATATAAGTGATACCATACACTATTTGTCTTTCTCTTTCTGGCTTATTTCACTTAGCATAATCCCCTCCAGTTTTGTCCATGTTGTCAGAAATGACAATATTTCCTTCTTTTTATGGCTGAATAATACTCAATTATAATGAATAATATTCCAATTTAATGAATAATATTCCATATATATGGATACCATATCTATCTGTCTATCTATAGATAGATATATACCACATTTTTTTTTTTTATCCACTCATCCATCAAAAGACGTTTAGTGTGTTTCCATAACTTGGCTATTGTGAATAACGCTACAGTGAACATGGGAGGGCACATATCTCTTTGAGATACTGAGTTGCAGTCAACTAATTTTTGATAAGGGCAACAAGAACACACAATGGGGAAAGGATAGTCTTTTCAGTAAATGGTGTTGGGAAATTTGATATCCACATGCAAAAGAAAAACTGGACCCCTATCTTATACCACTCACAAAAATTAACTTGAAAATGGATTAAAGACTTAAATGTAAGACCTGAAACTATAAAACTCCTAGAAGAAAATATAAGAAAGAAGCTCCTTGACGTTGGTCTTAGCAATGATTTCTTGGATAAGACACCAAAAGTACAAGGCCACAAAAGCTAAAATAAGCGGTGAGGTTACATTAAACTAAAGAGGTTCTGCTCAGCAAAGGAAACAGTAAATTGAAAAGGCAACCTACAGAGTGGGAGAAAATATTTGTAAACCATACATTTGATAAGGGGTTAATATCCAAAATATATAAAGGACTCATACAACTCAATAGCCAAAAAAGCAAATAATCCAATTTAAAAATGGACAAAGGACCTGAATAGACATTTTTCCAAAAAAGGCATGCAAATGGCCAATAGTACAGGAAAATGTACTCAACATCACTAATCATCAGGGAAATGAAGATCAAAACCACAATGAGATATCACCTCATACCTGTTAGGATGGCTAGTATCAAAAAGACAAGAGATAACAAGTGTTCAGGAGGATATGGAAAAAGGGAAGTCTTATAAACTCTTGGTGGTAATGTAAATTGGTATAGCCATATTGAAAACAGTATGGTGATTCCTCAAAAATTTTAAAATAGAACTGTTATGTAATTCAGCAATCCCACAACCTATGTATCTTTTTTGAGCTTCACTTCTTACTACCCTGTTCTTCTAATTCTCCTTTCAAATTATTGTCCATTATGCTAGTTTACAAAAGAGACCCACTAGTGGTTAGAGTTTTGTTGCCCTCTATTATCAGTTAACAATGGTGCACGTACTTCAAGCTTTGAACCTATCCTGTTTCTCTCGTCTCCTGAATATAACTTGAGAGAATCCTCATACTGCCTTTAGCATTTTTCTGAGTTGGCCATTTTTATGTTTCAGTCTTTACAGTATTTTAAAGACCTGTGCTGCACTTTGTATTAATCTTCAGTTGTGTTGCACTTTTTTTAATCTTTTGTTTATAATCCTTTCAAACATCAGAGCTTATAATGTCTGGCACAAGGTGGGCACTAAGGAAATGTTAGTTGAATCTAACTTATATTTGTTTGTGAGTCTTTTGACCCTTTTTAAAGCCCTTTCAGACCTTAAGCTACTGTCAGACCTTCTGGAGCCTGTAGCTGTGGTATCATTCCAGTCTTTCCCCTACCTTTTATTAGGTTTTTATATCATTTATGTATCAGATAGAAGAAATTTTCTATCTGCTTTAAAGAAATGTTTTAAATTAAAACCTTTAGATAATTGGAGGAATTATTAAACTGTTAGATGAAAATTGGTTTTATTATATGATCATAACACCAATGTTTTTGTTAATTAGCTACCTGCGAAATGTGTGGGATGGTTGGTGTGCGAGATGCTTTTTACTCTAAAACAAAGCGTTTCTGCAGCGTTTCATGTTCAAGAAGTTACTCGTCAAACTCCAAGAAGGCAAGCATTTTGGCCAGACTTCAGGTAACGGTACAGAAACCTTCTTATTCTTTATATCTGTTATTTCTATGGCTTTCACTGTTTAT
The DNA here is from genome assembly GCF_963924675.1 of Phocoena phocoena. Classification (NCBI taxonomy): domain Eukaryota; kingdom Metazoa; phylum Chordata; class Mammalia; order Artiodactyla; family Phocoenidae; genus Phocoena; species Phocoena phocoena. Next base: position 25,112,410 of record NC_089237.1, on the reverse strand, counting down.
CTGTCATTTGATTGTGATTCGTTGCACTTCACCTTTGCCCAATTGGCCAGTTATCATTTTCTACCCCACATTTTAAAGAAATATGTTCATTCTATAAAATTGAGTAGCTGTTATAAATAGAGAAGGCATACTATCCAAAATAAACTATGACTTGTTTGTGTCTTTTTTCTAAATAAGTATAGATGTAATAAACATCTTTAGATATATATGAATTGAAGCCATTTTTCCCCCTAATTTTCTTTGGAGTTAACATCAAAGTAGAAACTTTCAGTGTTGGGAGGGGGAATGATTTACCCTTTGGTTTTATTTTTCCATCATCTTTGGTTTGTATTTTTGATTGTAACCCATTTGATACCTTGACCAAGTGTATTTGGTTAATCCAACTAACTTTTTGGAAAAATTCATAATACGAAAGGCAAATCATCTTTCTGTAAATGCACGTCAGTGCCTACAAAATGACTGGAGATTTGACCATTTGACTAAGTTATTACTATTGTAGCATATAAACTACTTTTTAAAGGCATCATGTAACTGATATTTGTAATATATTTTATTTGAATGATCACATTTTTCATATTCTTCTTTACCTTATTGTGATCATTACATAGCACTGAGAGGATTATTTAAATTCCCCAGATTAAGGAAATACATCACTTAGATGTATTTCTATATTTCAGATAGACAGTACCTAAAGATCCTGAGCAATGGTCTGTACCCAAATGGATGGCAGTTTGTCACACTGAATTTGGCCCATGATCATTTTGTCATTGATCTTTTGCGTTAGCGCTAAAGGTATAAACCTCAGTCACTTGCTCTTTAAACATTAAATTATCTTTTCTTATATGAATAGCAATGCTTGGCAACCTGCATGAGTGAATAACCACTGGTTTTATCTAGTACAAGAAGGAATGAATTATCCACCACAGCCTATATTTTAACATCTTATGGGATATAATTTTTTATTAACATATTAATTTGCATATTGCTATTTTAGTCTGTGCCAGCTCTGCTACCCATATTACGTATCTACATTGTAGCAGAACTCCAGAAAACATTTCTCATGTTAAAATTCCTTGTATGTTTCCTCTGCTTTAATAATTTTCTAAACCCTCGATGTTTACTTAAGCAGAATGAGTAGTATGCAATCAAGTTAGTTTTCAGATTTGGGGGTGGGAGGATGAGAAAGAATCCTATTTACTTAACTCTTCTTGTTTTAGGGTAAGCCTCCAACAAAGAAAGCAAAAGTTCTTCAGAAACAACCTTTAGTTGCTAAACTAGCTGCATATGCTCAATATCAAGCTACCTTGCAAAATCAAGCAAAGACTAAATCAGGTAATATGGGTGAATGTAGTGGAGGTGAAATATTTGGTACTGATTCATCTAGTTTTAATTAATAACATTTTAATTTTGGATTCTGTTAACTAAGCTATTTGTGTACTGTATTTGCACATTATGACACTGGGCTTCCTGGTAGTGGTTTTGGTTTCAGTAAATTATTCTAGAATAGAATAGTGTTTGCAAGTTACGGTGCTATTAGGTGGTGGATACTGGATAGAAATCTCATTGAAGTGCACGGTAATAGCTGCGTGGGAATAAAACACAAGAGCAGTCAGAACAGCATTTGTTATCCTGAAGGTATCTGCTCTCTGCTGTTCTTTGTTTCTTATAACTGGAGAGCCCTTGCCTCACTTCCCAAGGAGCATATGTTGTATATAGAAGAGTTAAACTGCCATTTGTTTGCAAATATGATATATGCTAAAGTTCATGTTTATTTAGAGAAGTTTTGTCTTTATAGAAGAAACTTTCTTTAGAGGTGATAAATTTATGTCATTTCACATTTTAAAATAATAGCCTTCTTACAAATTTGAGAACTGTAATATATCTAAATTTATTTTATTTCAGTAGCAGTCTCCATGGAAGGTTTCAGCTGGGGTAACTACATCAGTAGCAATAGCTTTATAGCAGCTCCAGTTACCTGCTTTAAACATGTGAGTATGGAATTTCTCAGTTTATGTTGAAATGCTTAGTCATTGTTTAAATCTGAAGGCACAATGGCATTTAATCATCTTATCCTTAGAAGGTCTTTATTTTATACGTTGTAATGGAAATGTTTCTTTTTTTATTAATTATTGTACTATGAATAGTTACATAACTTCTCTAAGTTTTATAAGTAAAAGGTTCCTATAAAGACATTGCAAGTTGAAATTGTTTCAAACGGGGAAAGCCACTAGTCTCATCCAATTTTCGTATTAAGTTGAACCATATAAAATTGCTGGTTTTGTGCATCAAAAATAGTTGTATATTGGCAAAGTCATATGGTTCAACCTCATAGAAACCATGCATTGTATATGTTACCTAAATTTTTGTGATTTGACCTAATAATTGAGAAAAGGAAGGATCTTCTAGTTTTGTTTTGTCTCAAATGTAAAATCACAAAAACAAAGAAGGAACTATTAGTAATACAGTATCGTGGGCTGAAATGATCTGTCGGAAGATGTTCTTTTTAACAAGTAGTGTCACAGAACATCTGAAGTAATTGAGAGTTATGTTTAAAATGTATCTAATGATAAATTCTTTCCTTTTGATTTCATTCCTTTTGATTCAGTTATCTGATTAATTCTCTTCAATACTTTTTTTAACCTTACTCTAAGCTTAATTTATATTTAAAGCTTCTATCTGCTACTGACCATGCATAAGAAGGAAAGAGAATTTAGAAAGTTAATGAATGAAGTTTTGTGTACACTTGTACACAAATTGTTAAATAATAGCATGTGAACAAAACTGAGCTTGAGTTCTTGCTGTGGAAATCCAAATGAATTTTAATTCATTCGTGTCCAATAAAGGATGTTGATCAAGGCCAAACATATTAATTCAGTGGCAGAAATATGACTTAAAGCCAAATTCATTCATTTGCTAAGTTTTCTTTCTTAAAAGTCCAGGTGTTAAGCCCTTAGTCGGTGGCATGCTGACCATCTGAATCAGCCTAAGTGGAATCTTAGATACTTTACCTTAGTATACAGTAGCTGATATATTTTACTGTAGTGTTGATAGTAGTGTCACATTTATGAGATACATTAAATACATGGCAACAGCAGCTTTCATGAGAATTACAAAGCAAGCCTTTAACTCTCCTCTCTTGAGATAGTTCTTTTTGGTACTAAGAAGATAAGAATTAGATTAAATTCTCAGTTATAATAACTCTTTCATCCCAGATTCCTGGGACATTTGTCTGTTGTCTCCTTCTGAGTATCCTTTATCTCTTTTCCTATCTTTATTTTAATATTTTGTTTTTTTAGGTTTTAATATCATAAGCCATGTTCAGCTATTTTATATAAGTAGTCAGCATATTTTTAAAAATAGCATTTCAAAGTCCCAAAAGTATAATATTTTATTTCATGTCCGTATCTTTGAATAGTAATACTATGTTAAAGTTCTTTGCAAGAAAATCTCTATTATAATGAAACAGATTTTTTTTGACTTTGCTTTTTTAAGATTAAAGTGTTCTATCACATAGAATAGAGCAGCTAGCCTTAGCTGTATGATTAATAATGATACTGTGGGACCTCCTGTTTCTCGTTCAGAAGCAAGGTATCTGTCACCCAGTGCCTTCCTGCTCCACTCATCTTCCTTTACTGCCTTCTCCTTACCAAATAGGAAACATTTTATACTGCTAATGTCTTAATATACTTTAGTACAAAATGAGTTTGCTTTGTTGCCTTAACCAGCATTTTTATTTGAAGTCATTTGGTTTAGGAGGTCAGACTTTGTGCTGTACTTGATTTTTGTCCTTTAGAGTTGACTCTTCATGGTTCTCCCCCTTAGATAGTTTTTGGGGTCTCCAAGGAGAATTACTGGCTTTAGCTTTAGAAAACCTATTGCCAGGAGCAGCTGCAAGCACAAGGTCCTGCCTTGAATCATCAGTCTTCTAATCTTCTAACACTTGATGCCTGCTCTAACACTGGTTCATCTGTGGGGCCTCTTCCTCCACACTCTACACCTGCGTTGTCTCCAACTTGAGCGCAGGTTGGGAGCCTTTCCCTGCTCCTAGGGGATTCTTTTTTTTTTTTTTTTTTTTTTTCCGGTACGCGGGCCTCTCACTGTTGTGGCCTCTCCCGTTGCGGAGCACAGGCTCCGGACGCGCAGGCTCAGCGGCCATGGCTCACGGGCCCAGCCACTCCGCGGCATGTGGGATCTTCCCGAACCAGGGCACGAACCCGTGTCCCCTGCATCGACAGGCGGACTCTCAACCACTGCGCCACCAGGGAAGCCTAGGGGATTCTTTTTTCAAGCATAAGTTTTTAACACATTCTATCTGTGGGAATTCCCTGGCAGTCCAGTGGTTAGAACTCGGCGCTTTCACTGCTGGGACCCAGGTTCCATCCCTGGTCGGGGAACTTAGATCACGCGGCTTGCAAGGCACTGGCACCGCCAAAGAAAACAAAACAAAAAAAAATTTAATGTGTACACGGAAACAGAGCTGTTCTGGTTGAACCAGGATTTGGGGGTGGGGCTGGTGTCACAGCTTTGACTGCCTTGCTTCTTTAAGGTAACTCAGCCTCTTCTGCAGTAGGGACCCCAGGTAAATATATTTTCCAGCACTTAAAAATGATAGTGATTAGTTCTTAAACCATAGAATTTCAGTAGAATTCCTCTTTTCCACGGTCTGTCTTTAAATTTCTGGGAAGTTTCTGCAAAGTATATCATAGGACAATATTCTCTTTGAATATTGCTGTAATTGTGCATAATGGTTTATACTTAATCACTCAATTACAACAGTGTTTGACATTTTTTATAATTATCAGTGTAAATGGAGCCCAGTTGTCATTAAGTATATCTACTTAGAAACCTGTATATTATGATTGCTGTATATCTGATGCAACTTTCATTTCATCTAGGTGGTAGTTTTCAGACTTTTTTTTTTTTTTACAGCATTACGATTCCCGCTTTCCCTAATAAACATAGCTAGCATAGGGGAAGTTATACTGATTGGTCTGGCAAGAGTAGGGTGGTATGGCTAGAGCCTTGGCCCCTGACCCTTGGCTTTCCCTTCTTTGACAATCTCTGAGGTTGGAAACCACTGAATTAGGTTAATACCATTTTAAAAGAAATTTTTATTGGAGTATAGTTTATTTACAATCTTGTGTTGGTTTCAGGTGTTAGGTAGTATCATTTTTAATTAATCCTAAATCATATGGTCACAAAGCTGTAAGTTATCTTAAAAATCATCTAGCTCATCTACTCCATCTCTTATTATAAATGAAGAAACTCTTGCTACATTTTTCAGTAGCTGGATTGAAATTTTCAACTTTGGGCTTTAACCTGCTTTTTCTCACGCAGTTTTTCTTATTTGTTCGGGTGTTAACATAGTTTTGAATTAGGCCCCTATAGGAAAACCCTCCTGTGCTCCCCCTTTACTTACACAACTCGACCACACAGTGCTGCTGATACCAGATGTGTGGGTTTCCGCATATCAAGCATTTCTCTGACACCAGCTTGGGTGTCCTACAGTTTAGTTCAATTCTGACACTGTCTGTCGGGAGTTACCATCAGATCCCACGCTTACGGACTCAGTCCCACAAGACTGCCCCTACTTCAGACACCAGTTGCAAATCCCACATTGTCACCTCTACTTCTGACAGATAGCTGTAAATCAGAGTTCCCATGCTCCTTCCTTGGGTTTGATAATTTGCTAGAATGGCTCACAGAATTCAGGGAAACACTTAGGTTTACTGTTTCATTATTAAGGATATAATAAAAGAGATGAACAGTCAGATGAAGAGATGTGTAGGGCAAGGTATATGAGAAGGGGCATAATTTCCATACCCTCCAAGGTGCACCACTCTCCTAGCACCTTTACTTATCCACCAACCCAGAAGCTCTCCAAATCCTGTGTATTGGGATTTTTATGGAGGCTTCATCACATAGGCATAATAGGTCATTAACTCAGTCTCTAACCCCTCTCCCTTTCCTGGAGGATGGGTGATGGGGCTGAAAGTTCCAAGCTTCTAATCATAGTTTGATCTATGTGGTGACCAGCTCCCATCCTGAAGCTATCTAGGGGCCCACAAAGAGTTGCCTCATTAGAACAAAAGACACTGTTATCACCCAAGAAATTCCAAAGGATTTAGGAGGTCTGTGTCTTGGAATTAGGGTCAAAGATCAAATATTAAAATAAAAGATACCTCTAGTACTCTTATCACTTAGATAATTACGAAGGCTGTTAAGACCTCTGTGCCAGGAGCAGGGCCAGAGACTAATACATACATTTTTTTATTTCACAGCTTCTAAAAGCACCTTTTAGCCTTATCTTTACTAACTGTGGAACAATCTCCAAAATACTACTGCAGTATCACATGCCAGTTAGGTACTCTACATTAATGAAATTCACAGACTATTTTCTCCTATTGACAATTTATGTTTGAACCCAAGAGAGTTGTTCTGTGTATGCAGAACATTTAGCTTTAAAGCATTCTTAATTTTTTTAATATTATAGTCTTTTAAATAGAAGCACTTCTGTTCCCCATTATTTGCCTTATAAAATCAAGTACAGAGAGTTCCATGGTGGCCTAGTGATTAGAATTCCGGGCTTTCACTGCCTTGGCCCGGGTTCAATCCCTGGTCAGAGAACTGAGATCCCACAAGCCACATGGCGTGGCCAGAAAAAAAAATCAAGTAGAATATGTCTTTCCTAAGCATTACAGCACAGGCCAAAATGTGCTAATATCAAATGTACGTGAATCATAAAAAGCTAAAATCATATTCCTTTAGTTATGTATTTACAGACTTCAGATTTCTTTTGTTTGGTACCTGGACTGTATACTCTGGTGTCTTGTTGATACTGTCATTGCCAAACCAGAAATGTAATCATCCTACTTTCTTCTCCCTTGAAAATAGTTGTAGTTAGGTATTTTTTAAAAAGGTCCTTTGCACACGTGCGTGCCATAACTTTAAAGCTGCGTTTACTATACTGTTTCATCCTTTCTCCACAGATATCACCTTGTATTGCTTACATGATGTTTTCTGGTTTGTTTGGGTTTTTTTTGCGGTACGCGGGCCTCTCACTGTTGTGGTCTCTCCCGTTGCGGAGCACAGGCTCCAGACGCGCAGGCTCAGCGGCCATGGCCCACGGGCCCAGCCGCTCCGCGGTATGTGGGATCCTCCCGGACCAGGGCACGAACCCGTGTCCCCTGTATCGGCAGGTGGACCCTCAACCACTGCGCCACCAGGGAAGCCCTACATGATGTTTTCTAATCCTCTCTTTGGTACCAGACCTGTATGCCAGCTATTTTGAAGGGGATAAGGTTATCCATATTTCTTTGCAACACATATTACAAGTATATTTTTGGATTTTAAGGACAAAAACAGAAACCTTTTTGTTTGTGTATGTGCGGTAACAGTAGCTTATAGTAAAACTCATGATTTATTTCTCAGGTCTGTATTTATTACTAAAATAATCTCTTTCAAATAAAATTATTCTTTGTTTTTTTTCCTAGCCTGAACCATGCATACGTAACTCCATTGAAAATTGAAAATAAATGTGATTTCACATCCATTTTAACTAAAGTTAGAATCTTCAGTATGTCAATCCTAGATTGCAAAACTTCTTTCTAATGGAAATAAGACTTAAATTAGTTTCTGGTACTTGTTAGTACTCCATCCAGTTTAGCTATTATGAGTGTTGCCACAAAATAGATTCTCTGCAGGAAAGCAGTGGACTCATATAATAAAACTCACCTGTTTTAAGGAAGGCCTGAATAATCTAGATTATTTTCATTTGATATGTTTTTTTTAAATTATGGGCTGTTTATGCCTTTCAAATTAGTAACCACTGCTTCCTGTCTCTTTTTACATACACTAGCATTCCCTCATTCTTAATCTTACTTTCACCCCAGACATCCCATTTTACTCTTGAGCTTTCCTTGTACTCCCTATCCCCCTGCTACCACCACCCCAAAACGTATTGGGATGGCCAAAAAGTTCCTTCGGTTTTTAAGTAAAAATAAGAACACACATTTTTCATTTTCACCAAGAACTTTATTGAACAACATATTCACTCTTTTGTTCCACTACCTTCTGCCATTTTTTCAGGCAGCTTCATAATTCCATCTTCCCAAAGCTTTATCTTTTTGAGCAAAGAACTGTTCCAGGTACCTTTTAGTCTTCCAGGGAATTGAAATTATTTCCATTAAGAGAATTTTGTAAAGACCGAAGTAAGTAGAAATCCAAAGGTGCAGTGTCTGGTGAATACGGCGGATGAATCAGAACTTCCCAGCCAAGCTGTAACAGTTTTTGCCTGGTCATCAAAGAAACACGTGGTCTTGTATTATCCTGATGGAAGGTTATGCATTTTCTGTTGACTAATTCCGGATGCTTTGCCGATGCAAAGTGCTGCTTCCAGTTGGTCTAATTGGGAGCAGTCCTTGTTGGAATTAATCTTTTGGCTTTCCGGAAGGAGCTCATAATAGAGGACTCCCTTCCGTTCCCACCATGTACACGGCATCACCTTCTTTGGTTGAAGACCAGCCTTTGATGTGGTTGGTGGTGGTTCATTTCGCTTGCCCCATGATCTCTTCCATTCCACATTATTGTACAGTGTCCACTTTTCATCACCCATCACAATTTGTTTTAAAAATGGAACGTTTTCACTACATTTCAGTAGAGAATCCCATGCAGAAATACGGTTAAGAAGCTTTTTTTCACTTAACTTACGTGGAACCCAAACACCAAAGCGATTAACATAACCAAGCTGGTGCAAATGATTTTCAGTGCTTGATTTGGATATTTTGAGTATGTTGGCTATCTCCCGCGTGGTATAGTGTTGATTGTTCTCAATTAATGTCTCAGTTTGATCGCTGTCAACTTCAACTGGTCTACCTGACCGTGGAGCATCATCCAGCAAGAAATCTCCAGCACAAAACTTCGCAAACCACTGACACGTTCCATCAGTCACAGCACCTCCTCCATACACTGCACAAATCTTTTTCTGCGTTTTAGTTGCGTTTTTACCTTTCTTGAAATAATAAAGCATGATAACGCTGAAAATTTTGCTTTTTTCCTTCCATCTTCAATATTAAAATGGCTACACAAAAATTCACCAGTTTTGATAAGTTTTTTTTTTTAAGTGCACACTGATATGACAGCTGTCACAATACAGTCTAACAAAATTGTTTCAAATGAAGTTAAAGACAACTAAGGGCTACTAGAGCCATCTTACGGAAAAACTGAACGAACTTTTTGGCCAACCCAATAGATTGTGTTATCAAATCAAAAGGTGAGTGGACTTTCTGGGGAAAGAGGGGTCGATTATTTTTTCTGTTTCTACTTCCTATCAGTTCTAGCAAATAATACTTAGGAGTTCTACTTTCTTTCTCGTTAATTTCCTATAATGTTTTCTCCCCTTTTTGGCCAAATAATAGTCTGTCTTTCTCTACTAGGTTCATTTTAGTCATCATAATGCCTATTCGTTGAAGTATTTTAATGGTGGCTTTTTGTATATTTGCCATATCATTATTAGGATCAATAATAGTTACCTATGTGCAACCTGAAGGCTAACTTCTGCCCACTTAAATTCTTTGTCACTGCCGGAGGTTGTGATTATCAAAAGCTGTAGGTTGTCAGCTCTGTGGAGGGAAATCTGTATTTCTCCCATAAAGCATCACATGTACAGTGTGTCAGCCCTCTGAGAGTCTAAATACTAGCCATCTGAGCTGTTGGACTATCTGGGAATATTCTTAAAGCACAGAAAAGTAAGAATCCCACCCAATTACTTTCTTACAGATAGACAGTCAGGTGGAGGTTATCATACATTTGTGTTGGGGAGCCCTCAACATTTGGATCTGGCCATGTCCTGCAGGACCTGATGACAGCGTACCTTGCAGGGAAGGAGAGTCGCTCCCAGATAGCCCTCACGAGTGGCCCTGGAGCAGGAAGTGGTGAAGCAGATCTTCTTGGTTTGGGAGGAACCTGAGGTGGACCTCTCGTCCTGAGTCTGGAAGGTAAATTTGTTGTTACCTGTAAATTATGGTTCTGCTAGTTCATGCTATGCCAATCCAGACTTTCAGAGGTATCCCTCCTGCCAGCAAGAGAAGACAGATGACTTGGATGAAGATGGCTCTCAAGCCCTGGGTCATTTAGTCTTCCACACTTAAGAGTATTCATTTTAAACAAAAGGGCAGATATATCTATGAAATGACTTTATTATTTCAACACATTGAGCACATACTATGCAATGACTGTGGTGCTCGTTTTTGTTTTTGTTTCTTCATTTTTTTTCTTAGAGTGAACCATATGGATTGGTTTAAGAGGGCCTAGCAGAACCACAACCTTACAGGCAAGAACAAATGTCACTTTCTGCTACTTTCTCCTATACCAATCCAGACTGTAGGGAGCAAAACATAACATCCCCCACTAAAGTGAGCATTAACTTTATTTTCTAAGTGAGCATATTGACACATTCTCTTTAGTAAAATGTGACCGGAAGTTATTTTCTCCAAACAATGGTTAAGACTTAAAAAAAAAAGTCAGTATGACATTGTCACATCTAGCTCAAAAGGGAGCCAGTCCTGTATGCCAAATTCATTTAACAGTGTGCCCACCTAACACACAACTTGTCAGCATAACCATGCTTCTTCCTTCTCAGTGAAAAATAAAGCCCATTCCACAAGCTTTGGCAGCCAAACAAAGAGGAATGGATAGCCTACCTTAATTTAATGCATACATTTCACCGCATCTGTCTGCTCTAATTGGTTCATCCTCACAGAAATTAACACATGGTCTTTGTGTTAATATATGGTAGCTTAATCTGTTACCTATCTTCTTTCCAGCCTCTCCTTTTCTAATCATATCTGCTGGCAATAGGGATGGCCCTACAGTCTAGAATGATATAGGGGGAGATAGCAGAACCTGAAGAGTCCATTCTTTCAATTTAAAAAAAGCAGAAAGAGGTAGTCATAATAGATGTATTATTTTTTTGCACAGCTCGGGAAGATAGTTATGTGTATCCTTCCAGAATTACAAATAGTTGAGATAGGCCACTGTCTCCAAGTGATTGAAGTATATTCGTTGCTTGCTACTTTAAAAAATAGCCATAAGTTGATTCTGTGTTTGGTTTCTAGACTTATCCTAGTTCAGTGTTGTTTGACATTTTCTTCCTCTCCTTCAGAAATTCCTTAAACTATCGAGAGCATGAGGGTTGAGTACTGTTTTAAGCTAATCCTGTTGGGTTAGCATCCACCCAAGTGTGAGCAGCCTTGCATGGAAGACATTTGCCCAGTGTTCAGATGGACTAGTTTGTGTGACTCTTGGATATCTTTGTTTAGTCATCTTTGAGCTTTGAAGCTATTTTGTCTTTTCCTGATTTGTTCATATTATCAGGTCTTTTATAACCTTACCTAATCCTTTTTTCTGTGATCAAGGTTCTAAATTGTATTTAACGAGGAGCTGATTATCAAGGACCGCAGAAACTGTTTGGTATTATCAGCATTTAAATTCCTATATTCATTTATTTGGTTTAGTTAACCATTGCTAAATTCCAAATAATTGTAAACTGCCTCAAATTTAAGGATTAAAATATAATGGAAATTGTAATTTGGAAACATATTAGATTTTGGAAAATCCCTTCATGGTATTCGTTTAATAGGTTTTCTGAGTCCCCATCTTAACCATTTGCGTGGAGGCCATTGATTACCAGATCTAACACTGAAAGTTTTCTCTTTGTTTATGTTAATTCCTGCATGAGAAATTTTGAAATAATAAATTATTTAACAATTTACCATGGTACGATTCTCCAAAAACTCTTCCACTCCACCTTTTTAATAACGTTTATCTGGTGCTTTTGCCACAGGTCAGTTGTAACAGACTATATTTCTATTCTATGAATTTAACTGAAGTTGAAAATATAGATAACTAAGTTTTGTTTCTCTTATGTTTCTGAAACCACGTTGCTGATTGGAATTATCTTTCTTTCTGCTCTTTGACCAGATCTTTTAAAATTAGAGGTTAAGGTAAAGTACATTCATTCAGTTCATATTAAAAATAATGAATTTCTTAAATCAGCTTTTTCCTTTGAAACCTACTGTCAAGTTTGTAATTTGGATTTTGCAAAAATTGCTGCTCAAGTCTTGTTTTAGGGCAGTTTTGAATTTTGAACTCGACATGGATCTATTCTTATATATGTGAATTCGCTTCATCTTGAGCTTGTCCCTGACATCAGCTTTTTCCAAATAGAATTCTGTGACACAGGGAATACCAATTATATTTTTAGAGAAAAATGAATGAATTAAACGGTATTTTTAGTTTAATGTTTCCATGATTGATAGTAGTGCTTAATTTTGAATGATGTGTTTTAGGCTTTATTTAATAAGATGATAATTTAATAATTTTTATATGACAGGCACCTATGGGGACCTGCTGGGGTGATATCTCAGAAAATGTGAGAGTAGAAGTTCCCAATACAGACTGCAGCCTACCTACCAAAGTCTTCTGGATTGCTGGGATTGTAAAATTAGCAGGTGAAAAGCATGTGTAATAATTTACTTTAAAAATGTCAGTTATATTTGTAACTTATGAGAAAGCATATTTGTAAATTTTCAAGTATTGCCAGATAAGTGTGATGTAGGGCAGAGGTTAGCAAATTTTTTCTGTAAAAGACCAGACAGTAAATATTTTCAGCTTTGTGAGCAATGCAGTCTCTGTCACAACCATTTAACTCTACCATCATAGCATAGAGGCAGCCGAAGCAGTACGTAAATGAATAGGCATGACTGTGTTCCAGTAAAACTTTATTTATTGTTACGTGTCATAAAATATTATTTTACCTCTGATTTTTTTTTCAGCTATTTAAAAATGTAAAAACCATTCTTAGATGGCAAACTAAAAAACATCAGGCAGTAGGCCAGATCTGTGGGCCATATATAGTTTACCAGCCCCTGATAGAGGGAGATGCTTTGGAAAGTAACAAAAAAATCGAAGTACTAAAAAATAGTGATATGGTCCATAATATGAGAAGTAAACTAGTGGTGAAAATTTCATCTATTTTGGGTACTACCTTTTTCTTCATTCCCACCTCTTCCAAGTACCCCAGCCCTTATTACATTGTTGCTCATGAAGTAAATGCATTAGGTGTCTGCTGTGTTAGACACCGTGGGCAGTTGACATGCAGATGTATAAGATTTTTTTCAGCGAGCTCACATCTGCTAAATATTGAATACGTTTTAACACAAGGTGCTTAGTGAGTGGTGCAGTAGGACACTAGTGCTTCAGAGGGGGAGCAGCCGCTCAGATGATAAAAGTTGTCCTGAGATTACTGGTAGAGGTATCTTACTCCTCCTACTCTTTCTGGGCTTATCTCCAGCCATTCTCCCCCATACACCCTGCGTATTGCTCCCTATGTACTGCTGATAGACTTAATTTACCTAAAAATGATCTCAATTCCATCTTTCTGTCTTTAATGGCTTCTTTGTCCTAAAGGATCAGGATGGTCAGCATTTACAGCTATTGATGAGTTTCACCATACACCACTGACAAGATTTTTTATTGTCCCCCAACATAAATGATCTGTTCTTGTGAGATTAGTTTTCCTCCTCTCTCATACAGCATGTTCTGTGTCACCTCCATGCCTTTACTCACTCTCACACTCTCACTTACCGTATTTAACCCAGTTCAGTTCTCACCTTTTCCTTGAAACATTTCCCCAGCTATATAAGCATTCTCTAAATGCTTGTATTATGCTCTACACCTTAATTGAAAACAGCAGTATATATTTTTTGCTTGATGTTTAAATCAGTTGCATTTAACTGGCTCTAAAGATCAATGTATTTAATATCCAAGAATTATTTCTATCTTCCATCTGGTTTTACATTTCTGTTTTATCTAATTGCAACTTATATCTCATTTTAAGCCCCTTTAATGACATGTTAGAAGTGAGCCTGATATTGATCCTGAACCCAGAATCAGCAACAGTTAGCAAAGTCATGAGTTGTTCTGTGAATTATAGAATTTTAAAACTAAAAGTTTAATGCTATAAATTTTCATCATAAATATTAACACATGAAAATGCTGACTGAACTTAGCTCCCAGGCTGAAATACAAGTTTATTGGGCCTTTTTTATTCCACTAAAGGCCTTAAATTAAACCTTAATCTATTATCAATACAAGGTTTATTAAATTATAAACTATATATCATATACTATTTGTTCTTTTCAGGAAATAATTCTTCCAATTTGTTTAGTACATATAGATTTTAAGTGATTTCACATATTTTATTTGTGTTTACGGAACTTTTTGACCTCGCATTTTCAAATCTTATTTCCAAATAAACAAGACAGAAAAGTTTAGGCTCCTAAAGGAGCCACATCCAAATTATCCAATAATAATTTGGTCACCTGATCACTTGGATAAAGCAGTTTCTTTGAAATGTACTTTAACTGGATTTCTGTGACTTAACAAGGTTATACTAACTTACCACAGTCTTCTTTATTTCCAAAACTACACATTCTAATAGAACTTTCCCACCGCTCTTTTCACTGAGAATTTCTTTTGTAGAATTTAAGAAACTATGGGTCAAGTTGAAATATATTCAGAGGAGTAGGCCGTGCTCTGAAAACAGTTAAACTAATGACATTGTTCAGATAGTTCTCAAAGCTTCATCTATACCATTAGTGACAGCAGCCTCTAGGAACGTGTTATAAATGCAGATTCTCAGGCTCACCCAAGATCTACTGAATCTGGATCTCTGGGGTGTGAGGCCCAGCTATGTGTCTGTTCACAAGCCCTGCACGTGAATCTGTTTCAGATGCTCACTGACATTTGACAACCACTACCAGCAACTATATCCTGTTTTATTTCATGTGGTTTTCTTATTATGCGGCAATTGCTTTGTTGGTTTCAGGCTACAATGCCCTTTTAAGATATGAAGGATTTGAAAATGACTCTGGTCTGGACTTCTGGTGCAATATATGTGGTTCTGATATCCATCCAGTTGGTTGGTGTGCAGCCAGTGGAAAACCTCTTGTCCCTCCCAGAAGTGAGTAGCTTCTTTACCCCTACTATAGAGTATTTGCACTTTAATGCAGTTTTACACTTAGTAACGTTAAAGTGACATAGAAATTAAAATAATGTTTTTTTGGTTTCAAGTAACTTACTTGCTAGTAAGACATGCTTATTTTCCCTATTTTTGTTACTCTTCTTGAGAACTTTAATCGCAGGGAAATTTGTTACTTTTTTTATTTTAACAGTTTATGAAGCAATTCTGTTCTTTGCTAAAGTGTAACTGGTTATTTCTTTTGTTTTAGCTATTCAGCATAAGTATACAAACTGGAAAGCTTTTCTAGTGAAACGACTTACTGGTGCCAAAACACTTCCTCCCGATTTCTCACAAAAGGTAAAGACAGGATCTTAGAAAGGACTGAAGTGGCAAATGAGAACTCTAAAAAATGGAATAACTTCGAAGTTTTTTAAGGAATTGTTTCAATTAGTGAGTCAGATGACCTATGTTAACTATCGAGTGCGCTCGGTATTTTTATAGTACAATACTAAAATTATTTGTAGACCTTTGTCATGAATTCCCAACAGTTCTGCTTTTGTTTCAAGGTTTCAGAGAGCATGCAGTATCCTTTCAAACCTTGCATGAGAGTAGAAGTGGTTGACAAGAGGCATTTGTGTCGAACACGAGTGGCAGTGGTGGAAAGTGTAATTGGAGGAAGATTAAGACTAGTGTATGAAGAGAGTGAAGATAGAACAGATGACTTCTGGTGCCATATGCACAGCCCACTAATCCATCATATCGGTTGGTCTCGAAGCATAGGCCATCGATTCAAAAGATCTGGTAAGCACCTGTCACAAGAACTCCTGTTGAAAATATCATTGAGGCTAAATTGTACTACTTGGTTATTTTTCTCTGCAGAATAGCATAGATCAAAACTAGTTGCCGGGGCTGCTTATTCTACCTTAATTAGGAAAGTTTCACACCAGGATATTAATGTCCTAACAGTTCGTTTTTATTCCTTCCATTTGTGCTCAAGTAAAAAATAATGCACTTTTGGTCACAACTACATTTGTTTTTCTTACACTTCTTTATCCAGTCTGTTTGAAAGAACTGAAGATAGCCTTTCCCTTTCCATTCAATTTTAGTTGAAATAGTGAAATTAAATGTGGTTAGACTTAATAGTAAACACATTAAAACATACTTTCTAAAGTTGTAATTCCCTAACTAGGGAATTTCCAGCATTCTGATTGGCTGAATGTATTTAACAGCACATGTACTCTAAAGAGAGAAAGACTTTTAAAGAATATTATTCACCATAAATGTAGAAGGCATGTATTTTTGCCATGTTTTAGAGTATACATACCTTGTGAGTTTGAAACCTTCAAAGAAACGTGGTTTTTGGTCTTCCCACAAATGCTGACAGATTAGTATGTAACTTTTCCTTGTAGATATTACAAAGAAACAGGATGGACATTTTGATACACCACCACATTTATTTGCTAAGGTAAGAAGTTTTTGTAAGAACTCTCATTTGTAAATTAGGTTTGAAATAGGGTTGTGGGTTTTTTCCTAATATTATGGAAATCGTAATTACGTATGTTCACCTAAAAGGATTAAGACCTTGTAATCCATATGTGTCACAACTGTTGATTATAATTATTCTTCAATTCTATTTGCCTGAATTCTCTCTATTCCCTAATGGAAGTTTGAGTTATAATATTAGGTAGGTAGGAGAAGACACTTGGTATTTTCATCTGGTAAACTTCTTCAACTTGGTATTATTTTAATTATTAAACTGTTAACACTTGTGACAGTAGATGTACTTTCATGTAATTCTTTAGGTAAAAGAAGTAGACCAGAGTGGGGAATGGTTCAAGGAAGGAATGAAATTGGAAGCTATAGACCCATTAAATCTTTCCACAATATGTGTTGCGACCATTAGAAAGGTAAGAGAATAGGTTTTAAAATATAGAAATGCAGTTGTAGGAGCTAGGTTTAAGGTAATAGGAGAAGGAGGCCCCTAACGTAGTCGTTTTGACATAAAATGTGTACATCTGCATCTTCGCTGGGGAGAACGTTGCTAGTAATTTCAAAATAGACTTGAATTCTCTTAGGGGCTTTTCTTTTTATATATCTTGTTGTCAAGATTGTTATCTTGAGTCTGCTACCTTTATTTTATGGAAGTATATCCTTAAGTTAGAGGAGGAATATTTATTTAACTTACTTCCTGGTCAAAGCTTGTCCAGCACAGAATTTGTAACAAGGCCAAGTTTATCTTCAGTTTCCTATGTTTCCTTTGTGTGCTTTTTTTTTTTTTTCCCTTTTAGTAGTACTTTACTTCTTCTTTTCTCTTTTCTTCTGTCTTCTGAAACTGTTTTTATACAAAGATGTAGAAGAGTGGTTCTCAATTCTCAGTAGGCATCAGAATCTCCTGGGGAACAAAAAAAATACCATTGACTAGGCCTCTTCCCTGACCCTGCACCCCCATTCTGATTTAATCAGTCTGGTTTGGGACCCTAGCATTGGTTTTTTGTTTTTTTTTTAAGTCCCCAGGTGATTCTCAGGTACAACCAAGGTTAAGAACCATTGATCCAGAATCTGCTTACATAAAGGTGTAACTAAATTGTGATTTGCATTTCAACACAGTTTTAAGCCTTAAGCCAGAAGAATTAAAAACAGTTGTGATGGCTGCCATGTCCCAGACACTTGTGTTCAGGTCACACAGCTAGACCAGACAGGCTCCAAACCCTTGTTCTTCTTCTTGACCTGACTAGTGATCCAGACCACCTGGTACTATTTTAAACATAGATTTCCATGACCTACTCCAGACCTACTCAATCAGAATCACAAGAATTATTGCCCAGATATCTGTATTTGTTTAAAAAATAAAGAAAATAAAAAGTTCTCTTGGTAATTCTAGAAATCAGCCAGGTTTGGGAACCAGCGCCATGCTCTATGTGAAAGGAAAATAAGTGTCCAGCGAGTAGAATACCCAGCTTCACTCAGAACATACTTTATAAATTCTTGCCATGCTAGGTTTGGTTTGGACTTTAAGAAGCTTACAGTCTTGTAGAACGAGATAAGATGTATGAAAATAAGTTTAACACACAAGATCAACTATGATTTAAGAAAGGTACAAGTACTGTTGGAATTCAAATAAAGAAGAGGTCACATCTTCTCAGAGGAATCAGGGAAAGCTTTATGGAAGAGAGGACATTTGAAAACTTTGTCTTGAAGGATAGGAAAAACTCTGCCAAGCAGAGATGCAGGAGGAAACTGTGCCATGGAAAGTGAATATGCACAAAAGCATCAAGAGTGGAAAGTACAGGCCACGTTTTGGAAATGGAGAGTGGTTCGCACACATTACACATCCGACAAGTTGCTTTGAATATTCTGGACCGGGCTTTTTGTTTATAAGGAACAGAAACCCACTCGAGTGAGCTCTAGGAAAGTTACTCTAAAGTTGCAATGGGCACGCTCACAGACATGCAAGGACACAGGGATGAGACCTGGGAGGGCATAAACTTAGTGTTATCCTCCACCTCTCGGGGGCCTCTTTATTCCACCTATGCTCTGTGTCTGCACCACTCTTCTTTCACTCTTTCTCTGTTGGTGTCCTGCTCACTCAGTCTGCACATGTCCCTGTCTGTGTCACAACCTTTCAGTGCCAGCTCCCACCGATGGCTTGACTACTGTCTCTGTGTCTGTTAATTCTAATTACTGAGAGAGAATCTAAACAACTGAGCCCAGGCTTTGGCCTGGTCCTCTGAAGGTTGAATACTAACCCCTGATCCAGTCAGCTGTATTTAGAAAGGGAGAAAAGAATCCCATGTGAGTGGAGGTAGTCCTTTCGAGGTCTTAGAGCTGTTAAGGTTGAGGAGAAAGTTAGTGTGTATATCCAATACAGTAGAAATAACTAGGAGAGAGGAATCTGCAGGCAAAGACAGACAGATGATGTGGGATTAGATTATGCAGTCTTCAATGCTTGGTCAGGCTGTCCGAGTTTTCTTTATGAACAGGAGAAGTTGGTAAAGGTTTCTGGAATGAACAGAGGTCATACCAAAGGAAAGTTTAACTGTGTAAGAGGGGAGATGTCCATAGAGGAAGGCTGAAAGCAATGATATCAAACAACATAATGAGGAGAGAGTTAGTTAATGGCAAGGATAAAGGGACTGAATGTTTAGGGAGAGCTGTGGGGACCCAGTGATTGATTGCCTTTGAAAGGAGCAGGAGAAGGAAGTTGTTGGTTTGATGCCCTGTACTAACTCTCAGAGAATATGTTCAGCATGCAGGTAAAATGCAGGACTGAGACACTGGGAGGGTGACAAACTCGTGATAAAACTTGAGAAATTGTTGGCATAAAAGTCAACCATTGAAGAGTGGATGCCATCATGAAAACAAAAGAAAAGGGCTAAAATCAGAAACAAGAGTTGGAGGTGAAAGGGTGGCCACCAAAATAATGTGAAGGAATGAACACAGAGGTGGGAAGATGGACCAGTAGACTGTAATGTAATGAGAGTATGGGAATAAATGTTTCAAAAAATTGAGTAGTCAACTGGTATGGAATACTGTAAGGGAGGCTGAAGTGTTGGGGAAAAGGCACTGGATTTGACAAACTAGGAGGTCATCGGTGAATTTAGCAGTTTAGTAGGGTCAGGACAGAAGTCAGACTTCAAGGAGTTACATAGTATATAACTTGCATTGAGTCTCTGGGTGAAGAGTATATAGGAATTCATTGTATTATTCTTGTATCTTTTCTGTAAGTTTGAACTGTTTCAAAATAAAATATTTTTAATGTAATGGGAATTGGGAGACGTTGGAGTATAAGAGATGGTGTTTTAGGAGCAAGGTACCAGTGACAATAGGTCAAGATGGAGAAGTTTGTCTTGAGGGGCAAAGAAAGGACTACTAGTTACAACACTTTGAGGTGCAAAGGATGGACTGTGAGGCCCCTCACATAGTTTCTGTGATAGAGGAGCACGGTCATCAGAGCACGAGAGAGGTAAAGTTGGAGCTTGAGGAAGGTGGAAAAGGTTTAGAAAAACTTCTCTATGTGGTAAATCAGAAGGAAGTAACTGAGTAGGATTTAAAGCTTAGCTGAGACTAGATAGTTAAATCGTAGAAGAGCACTCAGCCCACTTTCATGTGCCACAGCGGCAGACAGCCTTGACCACTGGCAGAGGCACTGTTTTCCCTAGACCTCTGAAATCACTTCTATGGAACCATGCTGTGATTTCTGGTACACACTAGAACTTACACAGATTTTTTTCATTATAATTTCGGTTATTTAAGGTAATTAAATAAAGAAACATTTTTCAGTTTTAAGAGACCTTTATGTAATAGATTTTCTTTTCTTTTAGAATGTCACTTAAAGAATCGTTTTTATAATAGTGGTACCTAATTTTTTTTTTAACATCTTTATTGGGGTATAATTGCTTTACAATGTTGTGTTTCTGCTGTACAACAAAGTGAATCAGCTATATGTATACATATATCCCCATATCCCCGCCCTCTTCAGCCTCCCACCCCTCTAGGTGGTCACAAAGCATCGAGCTAATCTCCCTGTGCTATGCAGCAGCCTCCCACTAGCCATCCATTTTACATTTGGTAGTGTATATATGTCACTGCTACTCTCTCTCTTCGTCCCAGCTTCCCCTTCTCCCCACCTCCATGTCCTGAAGTCCATCCTCTACGTCTGCATCTTTATTCCTGACCTGCCACTAGGTTCATCAGTACCATTTTTTTTCCATATATGTGCATTAGCATCCGGTATTTGTTTTCCTCTCTCTGACTTACTTCATTGTGTATGACAGACTCTAGGTCCATCCACCTCACTACAAATAACTCAGTTTTGTTCCTTTTTATGGCTAATATTCCATTGTATATATGTGCCACAACTTCTTTATCCATTCATCTGTCAGTGGACATTTAGGTTGCTTCCATGTCCTGGCTATTGTAAATAGTGCTGCAGTGAACATTGTGGGTACCTAATTTAAAATACTTGGAATTCTGTTAATTTAAAAGGTGCTGGCTGATGGATTCCTGATGATTGGGATCGATGGCTCAGAAGCAGCCGACGGATCTGACTGGTTCTGTTATCATGCAACCTCCCCTTCTATTTTCCCTGTTGGTTTCTGTGAAATTAACATGATTGAACTTACTCCACCCAGAGGTACTTCTTCCTAATATATACACTGGGTTTTCATCCTTGCTTTCCTTTTACATGGTACCTGTTTACAACATTTACCACAGCCCTAGATTTCTTGCTGTATGAAAATATAGTATGTGTGTATACGTATATATAAACATATGCGTACATAACAAGAGCTGGGGGGTGCTCTGAAAACATAAAGAACTGTATCCTAAGTAGCTTTAATAAATTACATTGGTGTAGAATTTTCCCTTAGCATCTGTACATTTTATGATAAGAATTGGTATTCTCAAGCCCTGTTGAGATGTTGATGTAGGCTCAAAGAGCTACTGCATACATGAACTTTTTAAGAAAATAGGTACTTTAGCCTTTGAGAGGAAGCAAGTTTTCATCTTTAGATTACCATATGAGGTAATAATTCCCTGGCGGTCCAGTGGTTAGGACTCGGGACTTTCACTGCCGAGGCCCTGGTTCGATCCCTGGTCGGGGAAGTAAGATCCCACAAGCCAAGCGGTGTGGCCAAAAAAAATTAAAAAATAGAAATGATTACTATGTGACTTTTTAAAAGATTACATACCCTTAAATAGCTCATATGGCTTAACCAGTGACTTTCCTAATTTCAATATCTGAGCCTTGGATTTTTCTCTTAAGAAGGAGAAAAGCCAAACAGAAGACTATAAAAATAGTATTTGCCCAGCCAGTGTTCTTTCTTACAAAGAAAGAAAAATACTACTGAAAAAATATTAAATATTAGACTGTTCTAAGCCTAGGATTGAAAAGCAAAAGTCTGTAGTTCTTATACACTGAGGAGAGGAGAGTTACTTTGGCATTAGAATAAATGGGCGCACCTGTTTCTGCCTAAAAAAGAAGAATATCCATGTAACAGGGAGGAACTATTGTACACTGTACAGCATTAGCACTTGTGATTGTAGTGTGCACTGAATTACTTTATGTCTACATTTTAATATTACACTAATTTTAGGTGAACTCCTAGTTAAACCAGTTATCTTTTTCAGGTTACACAAAACTTCCTTTTAAATGGTTTGACTACCTCAGGGAAACTGGCTCCATTGCAGCACCAGTAAAACTATTTAATAAGGTAAATTTAAAAGATAGCATAATACTTATGTGGATTTCTTTTGATGCCTCACAAATGCAAATCATTGTTGATCAAAATGTCTTTGCCTTATGTTAGAATTTCTTAGTGGAGATTAATATAAACAAATATATATTAGTAAAACGATGTACATATTTCCTTTACATAGGCATTGAAGCTTGTTTCCAAACTTTGTTTCATTTTTAATCTGAGTAAAATAGGAATGAATACATTTCCTAACTAGTTCTTATATGCTTCACCTTCATATGTTTCAATAATTAATTATTTGGGATTTTGGGGGTCTAAACTGTTAATTGGTTCTGTTGCTTCTCTTTTGGCTTTCTTAGCGTTAGTAGAGTTATACATGCTTCTTTTCACCAGTGTTAATATTTTGCTTCTCCATGTTAGGATGTTCCAAATCACGGATTTCGTGTAGGAATGAAATTAGAAGCAGTAGATCTCATGGAGCCACGATTAATATGTGTAGCCACAGTAACTCGAATTATTCATCGTCTCTTGAGGATACATTTTGATGGATGGGAAGAAGAATATGATCAGTGGGTAGACTGTGAATCCCCTGACCTCTATCCTGTAGGGTGGTGTCAATTAACTGGATATCAACTACAGCCTCCAGCATCACAGTGTAAGTTGGTATACAGAAAAGGTGTCCTTTTGTAAAACTCAGCAATTCTCCGAGGACTATCTCACATAAATCATCTTGTGAGCTCACAGGACAAGAATATACCTATGTCTGATTGGTTGCCAGGTAAGATCTTAAGACTCAACAACAATATCACAGAATCAGACCATGTGTACCATGGCAGTGTGAACTCGATAGACAGTTGCTTAATGACTATAGAAACACAACATTAAGAGCACTCACCAAATTAAGCTAGACTTCCTTTAATGAGTTTAAAGTTATAGGCTAAAATTTATTGATACATAATAAGTGCTTATTGAATAAATAATGGAATCTGTCTGGTGTTGAGCTTCATGGTTTTGCAGGAACAAGTACCCTTATTTTCAAAGCATCGTGTACTTTTATAAACGTCATGGTTTTGGTGAAGATAGTTCATCTAAGTTGTACCTAGAGTTGTAAGCAATTATTTGATATCAATTTTCTCTTTTATTTTTCAGCATCAAGAGAAAGCCAATCAGGTTCATCAAAACAGAAGAAAAAGGCTAAGTCCCAGCAATACAAAGGACATAAGAAAAGTGGGTCACCACGTGGTGTTTATATACATTTCCTAACTTGTCAGCCAACTGGGATCTTGGTACTGTTGCACAGAAATGGTATCCCTTGTGAGAGCTGATAACTGTGCATTCTGTATTATGCTTAAAGGTGCAGTATGCCGTAAAAGGCAAACCTTTTCAATAATGAGAAGCACTTACCTTTGATTGACATGAAAAATTATTACCATAATATTTGATATATGGTAAAGAATAGAGTCTGTGAATGATTCGTTTTTTGTTCTTTTGTTTTCTGTTTTTTGGTTTTTTTGCGGTACGCGGGCCTCTCACCGTTGTGGCCTCTCCCTTTGCGGAGCACAGGCTCTGGACGCGCAGGCTCAGCGGCCATGGCTCACAGGCCCAGCCGCTCCACGGCATGTGGGATCTTCCCGGACCTGGGCACGAACCCGTGTCCCCTGCATCGGCAGGCAGACTCTCAAGCCACTGTGCCACCAGGGAAGCCTTGTGAATGATTCTCGAAGTAATATGTAAACCTTCTGAAAATCAATCCTTTTTTTAAAAATTTTTTATTAAAATAACTGTAAAAGCAGATGCTTGATGCTTACAATAGACTTGGAAACTAAAAAACCCATCCTTCTTATAAACCAAAACTCTCTTTCTAGAATGATACTTGTAAGAAATTGAAGTTAAAAAAAAAAAAGAAATTCAAGTTGATAGGTAGCACAATCAGGCCTAAGAAACTCTTCTTCAATATGCTGTCTGTATTATATTTTATCTTACAATGAATGATTACTGACATTGATGCCAAAATAATATAAAATATATTGATAGCTCTGATTCTTTTAAAATCTCCCTCCCCCACCCCATAGTAAACTACAGATTTTTCTCTTCATGAAACCTGTCATGGAATATTTCATTCTGAGATAAGATTATTTTTACTTAAAGATTTTTTAAAAAGTAAAAAGTATATTAGAGGATTAAAACTAAAACAGATTTTTCCAACTGACTTGCCATATGTTCGACTAAGTGCTAATCTGTCTCATTAACAACCAAGAGACTGAAACAGTGTGAAGAGTCAAATATACCTTCACACGTTTGGTTATAGTTGACGTTAATTGTTTTTTCAGTGGGGACTTCTAGCAGCCACTGCAGTGGTGCTTTAGTTTCCTCCCCACATGAAACCCAAGTCAGCCTCACAATAGTGATAATCATCAGGCCTGTCTCTTACCCTCTCTTTTATATTATGGACATAAGCCTCCCACAGACCAAAAATTATTTTGCTGACTGGCTGTTTGATATTCACCTAAAAGAACTCTAGAGAACATTGCCAGACCAGGTAGATGAAAGTGACTTCCCACTTATCTGGAACTGATTAGCAAGAAGTCACGTAGCAACTTCATGTCAGTGGACTAACCGTAGCAGACGTGATCACTAAGCTTTCTCTAAGACAGGCTGCTTTGGCTTGTCTTTTCACTTTTTATTTATTATTATTATGAGATTTCAGAATTTTCTTTGCAGTGTGTCGAATTTAAGAATGCTTTTTATTACTCAGTGACTTTATGACATATATTTTTTAGGACGAATTTCTGAGCATTGTATACACAGTTCACATACCTCCTCAGTGTGACACTTACATGATTTGTTTATGGTTTATGGGGCTTAATTATTTTGAATTAATGGGCTGGGGACATGGAAAGAAATGTGAAATTAATGAAGTGATGCTATCACTATCCCAGTTTTTAGTGACATTTAACATTATCAGATTTCTGGATTAGCTGAAGAAATGAATTTAGCTAAAAATATAATTTGTTCTTTAACATTTTAATAGCTCTTAATATTATGACATCATCTCTAATGCCTTTATTTTTTTAAATTTATTTATTTTATTTATTTTTGGCCACATCGGGTCTTCATTGCTGTGCGCGGGCTTTCTCTAGTTGTGGCGAGCAGGGAGCTACTCTTCGTTGCGGTGTGCGGGCTTCTCATTGCGGTGGCTTCTCGTTGTGGATCACAGGCTCTAGGCATGCAGGCTTCAGTAGTTGTGGCACGCGGGCTCAGTAGTTGTGGCTCGCGGGCTCTAGAGCACAGGCTCAGTAGTTGTGGCGCACGGGCTTACTTGCTACACGGCATGTGGGATCTTCCCAGACCAGGGATCGAACCCATGGCCCCTGCATTGGCAGGTGGATTCTTAACCACTGTACCACCAGGCCAAGTCCCTCTAATGCCTTTAAATTGTCCTTTGGACATAGAAAAGAAAAGAACTAGGGACTCACAGTCCCTTATTAGAAATCCTAGAGACCAAATGTGTTTTGGAATTTAGAATTTTTTGGATTTTAGAAAAGAAGTACAGTGTGTGTAGCATATATTATGTAACACCCCTTACAGACTCTGCAGCTTTTTTTTTGTTTTTTTTTTTTGCGGTACGCGGGCCTCTCACTGCTGTGGCCTCTCCCATTGCAGAGCACAGGCTCCGGACACACAGGCTTAGCGGCCATGCCATGGCTCACGAGCCCAGCCGTTCCGCGGCATGTGGGATCTTCCCAGACCAGGGCACGAACTCATGTCCCCTGCATCGGCAGGCAGACTCTCAACCACTGCGCCACCAGGGAAGCCCCATCTGCAGCATTTTTTGAAGCAAAATATATATAAATAGTTACATTTAATGGGCCAAATAAAGATTATAAATAGTATCACCAAGTGAGGTCTGATTTTGTTGCCAAAAAAACCTTTGAATTTTGGAATTGAGGATAAGGAATTGTAGTGCTTTGTGAATGAAGAAGCAGTCTTCATTGTAAGGACACTGTTCCTTTTATTTTTTCACATTACTCAGCAAATAATTTATTAGAAATTTTTTCCACAAAACTTTACCCACCAGAATAAGAAAGAAGTTGGGGTCCAGGAACCTAAGTCATCCATTGCATGCAGATTTATATCAGTCAGATAGGCCACAGAACCTTTTATTTGTTTTTAAGTTTGTCTACAGATTATTATATTCTGGCTCTGTTGTTTCATCTTATGGCTCTTTGGTCTTTTTGTACCTAAAGTCATCCATCGGTGTGTTCTTTGTTAGGGCTTATTTTTTACAGAACTAGACAGTTGATTGGCTTTCTCTAGTTGAGGCGAGCAGGGGACTGCTCTTCATTGCAGTGCGCGGGTTCTAGCCTATTTTTTAATTAGCTGTGTTCATGCTGCAGAGGGATAACTATTAATTAGTGCTTCTGAAAAATAAGGGTGATGTTCTGTCGAGGGAATCATATAGACTGTTGTGTGCGCGTGATCTGTCCAATCTGAAAAGCCTTTTTTCCCTCAAGGCTTAGTAATTCTAGAGCAGGAAAACCAGCACTAATTTCTGTACCATCTTCAGGGGCTATTGTAAGTAGTAGAGAGTTGGAGATTCTCCTTGCATTTTTACCTCCAAGTGTGTAGTACATTAGACTTTTTCGTCTAAATGAATGCTGCAAGTGATTTTGGTTTGGCAGTTGAGAGTTGAATGTGTACTCACAGGAGCTTGGTTTCCAGATCATTTTACATAAGAATACTGTCTAACTTAGATTTGTCTTTTAGTTCTGATTTTGCAAAGGATAATTTCTGATTGCTCTTGCCTGAGTCATTTGTAAACTCTGGAAGAAAACAGATATAATTTATAGTCACAAAGATATGTAAGTATCCTTCAGCTTTCAATCAAATTAATGCAGTATGCTTGGTTGTTCAGTATTTGCAAAGCTTATTTTTTTGTTGTTGGTAAAAGCATTGTGTAAGTCTTTGAAAGCTTACGTGTGCTTATGAAACCGTAACCAAAGGGTGTTTCAAAAGAAATTAGGTTGCTGAAGAACTTGCAGGCAACAAACATTTAAATTTTAGAACTGCTTTTCAGAGTAAGAATTACAATTGTTTTCTAAAAGAGTGAATTATAGACCAAAAGTTAGGGGAGCACATTTCATATCAGTAAAATCCTGCCACTCGTATAATTCATTAATTAAACTGTTTGATTTGTCCCTGAAGGACAGTGTTTGTTTGGGCTTATATGGGCAGTGAAATGCCTACAAGTAGGGTTTTAAAACCCTCTCTGCCATTGGATTGTCAGTCCCCCTCAAACTAAAATTTTTTTGAAGGTAATTAGCCAGCTGTTCTCCACACTCGATGCTCTCTGTAGTTCATTTTGCTTTGTTTTGTTTTAAATTGATTAGAGAGCCAAGAACCAGGATTACCAGACTCTGAGAGACTAGAAATAATCTCCCCCATCATCCACTCCCCAACACACACACACCCCCCTTGTTTTCGGAGATACAAACCTTGCATAGTTGGTTCTCTTTTCAGAGTATCCTGTGCAGCACACCTTTCCTAGTTACGATGCAGTTTTCTTACCACACATGTAAGTAAAAGCTTACTGTAGTTTAACTTGATATTTAGAGAGGAAGATGCCAATTGGGAAGAAGCCTGTCAGTTTGTCGAGCCTGCCCATGACAGGTGGGGTACGGAGGAGCTTCTCTGGTGGCGAAGAGTTGACTCCCCCTCTATATCGAGCCCTTCCAGCACAGACAGCCCCGGAGGCCTTCCCACCTCCCCGCACTAGCCGAGAGTTCAGTCCCAGCCTCAAAACAGGTAATTGGTCACATCAGCACCTCAGGTACTGCAGAGGGTCAAAGTCTGGGTTAGGGTGGTGGGAGACAGAAGCATGGTCTGGCATGACAGATGCTGACATTAAATTTTTCTTTTTCTTTCAACTAAAAAATTCATTTTCATTAGTCTTTGGTAGTCACTTCACTAAAATAAATCAGGGAAGGATTTTTATTTTGTTACAAGCCACTTTTGAGCTTCAAATTCAGGTAAAGCTGTGATTTCAGTTTATGGAATTGTGAGACAACTTGTACTGTTTCATGGTTTTGTTAAAATGGTTGAATGTTTTGCATTGCAGAATTCTACGTGACTTGACCTGAGGGAGAAATATGCCATAAGGGAGCAATCTGATTAATCAGATCCAAAAATGAGGCTTTGTTCATAGCATTCCATAGCGTCTCATTCAGTAGACAGGATGTGTTTTGTATTCCTGTGTGATTTTAGTTCTGGTAGTAACATTTACCACAGTCTTAGTTGAATAACATGGATTTGGAAATATAATACCTCTATAATTTTGGTATTGAATTTGAGTGAAATTTATTTCTATAATTTCATGTTTATGTATGTACAGTGATGAAGTAAGTAAATGACATTTAATTTGAGTTGAATTGGTTAGGCTAAGCTGGTAGAGTATAAGGAAGACTGCCCTTTGTAAATGCTGAGAACAAACGTGTTACCGTAGAATGTCAGAGGCTTCACTTGCATATGAGGAATCTTAGACGTGAGTACAGATCAAATAGCCCCAAAGCCAAAGTTGTATCTACCTTGGCATATATTCTGCCATATCCTAACTATTGCCTTTAAACAATTTTTTATCTAATTTGCAGTCTTTAAAATGCCTTTTATATGTTGAAAACCATGATGGGACTTAGTACCTAGCTCTGTTTTCTTCTCATTTCTCTGTTTGCTAATATTTTTGCACCTGAAGTTGTCATCAGCCTTTTTTTTTGCATTTTAAAATGTGTTCTTTAGCTTTTGCCTTCTTAAACAGTATATTAGGTGATCTTGATCCTTCCTAGTCTGTTTCTCTGAAGATCACTCATATCTTTATATCTAGAGAAAATTACTATACCTCTCTTGTATAAGAAATGGATTAGGACTGCACATGCAAGTTTATCTGCTCTTTTATGGAAATACCTTCAAATGACTAAAGAGCCTTTCAGCTTCTTTTCTTGTCTCTGTAACTTTTTCCTTTTTGTACTTGTTACTATGAAAGTTTTCTGTAACCTAAGTGATTAACTATAGATATTGTGAGCTCTGAATATGTTTGAATTTTTATTGCATTTAAGGTGTATTTTCTTTAAGCATTAGACTGATTTTGAAGGTGTGTGTCACGTTTTGTGAGAGAACTTGACTTTTAGGATTGGCAAAACCCAGGAACTTGGGAGTAGGCATACAAGATGGAACCCACAAGCCCTCCTAAGTGACTTCCCTTTCCACTAGTGTCTATTGTGTGTATCTTCTGAGCTAGGGGCACATCTTGTGGGATTTAATGTGATTTTACTGTGGTGAAACTATGTAGGGACTACATTGCTGTCTTAACTCTGAAAGCTACGGTTTGCTTAGCTATTGAGAGAATTTATTATTTATGGACTTCTAACTAGGAAAATGTGATTTCTGTTAGATTGTCTTTTGAAATGTTAGTGAGTATAGTCAGCAAAGTAACTTCTTTTTAAAAACAGAGCCAAGAAAATGCATTTGTGTAGAAAGTGACATCAGCCACAGGATCTATTTTATTTCATCCATCATTCATTGAGAATAAGGCCTGTAAAGGAGAAATGATAAGTGTGAAGATACCAGACAGGCTTTATTTTAGGTTCCTTGAAAACACTGAAGCTTTGCATTAGAACATTACACATCTGAGTGACTGTTTCACCTTTATCTTGAGTTATTTTTTTTAAGAACATTGTTTCCATATTTTAACATGAGTAGAAGCATAATCCAGAACTTTCTTGTTAATAATAAGTGCAAATAGTTTCAGGATGTGCTTTAGAATTTCAATTTACTTTTCTTACATTTTAAAAAAACCAAAAAGCATCTGTTTGAATGGAACATGTTTGGTCTTGAAGCACAGTAATTCTTTTCTCATTCATTTAGCCATCTGATCATCATATAACGAGATATTGTTTTAATCAACCTTTTATTGTGGGTACTGCACCTTTAATGAAATTTGGGGTTTTTTTCCTTTTCCATGTGTTTATTTTCATGGTATTGTTCAAATGTCCTTAACAACGCATGTTGGTTTGACTTGAAGGATAACTGTTATATGTTTGATATCCTCCGTAAAAGCATTTTTATCATATTAACTAATTTTTTTAAAGGATTTTTTAAAGAAAGTAAGCACAGTCATGTTTGCTTTACCTTTCAGCAGTCTGATTGGTATGTGTTTTGCTATTGTTGTAGGCATAGTGTATTCACTTTTCAGTCTTTGGGCTGTTAAATTTTTTAACACCATTACCAAAACAAGTACCAAAGTAAAATAAAATGAATTAGCGTTATTTCAAAAGATTATTCTTTTTTTAAAATTTTATTTATTTTTGACTGTGTTGGGTCTTCGTTGCTGCACGTGGGCTTCTCATTGCGGTGGCTTCTCTTGTAGCAGAGCACGGGCACTAGTTACGCGGGCTCAGTAGTTGTGGCTCGCAGGCTCTAGAGCACAGGCTCAGTAGTTGTGGCATACAGGCTTAGTTGCAACGCGGCATGTGGGATCTTCCCGGACCCAGGCTTGAACCCGTGTCCCAGGCATTGGCAGGCGGATTCTTAACCACTGCGCCACCAGGAAAGCCCCAAAAGATTATTCTTTAAATTATTAAATAAGCTGTCAAAGACCATTATTTTTGAAACTAATCTTTTGTAACTAAAATCAAGACACAAAGTATTTTTCTATTACTATTTGACTTTAAAAATAGCCATTTTAGTATTGTTCCACGTGGTGTTATTGTTTCATGAAACTTAGTTGGCTTACTACTCATCTAAATACTGAGTCCTAATTCTCATAAATTGACCTTTTTCCCCCTGTATAAGCAGTTCCCAATTTACATTCCATATATATCTTCATCCTCTCACTCCAATTGTTATGAAAAGAGCCATAAAAAAAGAAACAAAAAGATTTCATCTTTCCTTTGGAGACAGTCCCTGCAGGAAGCAGACAGGTGGTTACTCAGTGGCTGAGCAGCCAGTCTGAGAGTCACAAGTTGTGCAGAGGGAGGCCTTAGGCTACATTGGTTCCCACTGTTAATAGCCCTTCAAGAATTCTAGTCTTATGTTACCAAGTCTCCCTACTTTTCATGGTTTTATATGAAATCTCCTGTTTCAGAATATTCAGTCAATTTGAAAGAACCACAGGGCAGAGGTGAGGGAGGGAAAAGCCCAGTTTGTGAACTCTGACTTAACAGATCTCTGTGCTGAAGAAATTGAAGAAGAAAGTTAGCATTACTCACCATGGGATTAGATTCCAGTGAGAATATAAGCATAAAAGATCACCTGTTCTTTAAATTATTTGAAACTTTACCAACTCAATTTTGGTTAAACAGTAACTTTTTAAGAAACTCAAATATATCTCTGAGAGGTTGGCAGTTACTAAGACTAGTGTTTGTTTAACACCTAGCTGAGATCATTTTCATTTAAAAAGTAGGAAAGTAATTTTTTTGAAGGGAGGTGTTCTATAGGAAGTAGAGGGTTGGCTTTGGGGAAAGGATTTAGGGCAGCCTGAAATAACTGACTAACTGCGTTGAGGTAACTTAAGAGATGTTTATAAAAAGAGATAGGAAAATCTCAGAATTAAACAACCTAAACTTTTGCCTAAGACCAGTGCTGGGACCAGCAAAGAAAACATTCCTCTTTTTCTTCTTGCTTGTCCATGCAGTAAGAAGAGCCCTCCTGTCACTAAAAATTATGACTAGCATGACTTCAGTGACTACCAAGAAACCTAAACCCCACTGAAAATACTGGAAACTGAAAAACAGTTGTCCATAAAAATAAAGACCTATTGGAACATGACCTGTTCATAAATTGAAGATTGCCTATACTGTTGTTTGTTTTCATTAAAAAAGAAGTCTTCAGGGCTTCCCTGGTGGCGTAGTGGTTGAGAGTCCGCCTGCCAATGCAGGGGACACAGGTTCGTGCCCCGGTCCGGGAAGATCCCACATGCCGCGGAGCGGCTGGGCCTGTGAGCCAAGGCCGCTGAGCCTGTGCGTCTGGAGCCTGTGCTCCGCAATGGGAGAGGCCACAACAGTGAGAGGCCCACGTACCGCAAAAAAAAAAAAAAAAAAAAAAAAGAAGCCTTCAGATAAGGACTCAGACAGGTAGTACTACTGTTAAGTGATCCCATTGGTAATGTCAACTATTTTTGTTTTTGTCTTCTTTTTTGGCCGCACTGCACAGCTTGCAGGGTCTTAGTTCCCCCATCTGGGATTGAACCCGTGCCCTTGGCATTGAAAGTGCAGAGTCCTAACCACTGGACCACCAGGGAATTCCCAAAGTTAGCTGTTTTTTTATACCAAGGATTTTCATGTTGCTGGTGTCAATCATTTTTTATTTTACCTAAAATGATTACTTAAGTTTTTCTTCATTTTAGTTTTAATACAGGTGTTTAATATTATCAGATTTATATCTTTTTTATGAAGAGAGTCTTTAGGTACTCCTTGGAGATAATAACATGTTAACGTCATTTGTTGTGTTACTTATTATTCAGAACTATCCAAGAAGTATGCTGTTTATGTAGACATTGACATAAGAGTGAATACTTAATCATGAGAAAACTTCTAATCATTCTAGTCAAATTAGTGATCACTGTTACCTTCAGCGTTTCATCGACAGTGTCCATTTGTGCCGTGTCCATTTTGCAGTATTGTTCCTTTTTGGAACTCTTCTTAACTATGAATATACTTTGAAAATTAAAATTAATTAAGTGCTCTTCCTTCGGGGGGGTTAGTTTTAAGAGTTGTTGAAGACATGAAGAAGTCTTATTAACTGTGAAGCTGGTGGAACATGAAGCAATCTGAATATTCTAGAAAGACTTGATAACATCTTGTACATTTATTTCTTACAGTGACTACATTGCAGCTGAAGGAGGAGTTGATAGATGGAGAGGATTATAATTTCCTCCAAGGAGCCTCTGATCAGGAAAGCAATGGCTCTGCCAACTTCTACATCAAGCAAGAGCCCTGAGGTTGCTCAGAAACTGAGGGTGGGAGGGAAAAAGTTTTACACAGGACTGATTTATAATCAATCCGGCTGTACAGCGGGGCTATTCTACCGGGACATTTTGCTAAACATAGAAAATTTCAGTTCCAGATTTTTCAAGTGGGTAGGGAAACTATTTTAGCTGTGGGGGGAAATTTTTCAATTTATAAAGATGGACAATTTTTGTGTTGTATTTGAAGCTTTTGAAAGAATTTTGTAATATTTTCCAAGTTTGGATTTATGTGCATTGTTAACAAGAACTGAAATTCTAACTTTTTTGGTAAGATTAAAGTTTAGGTAGCAGGATTGAAGGAAATGATTTAAGAAGGATATAGTTGTAAATGCAAATGAACTGTCATTACAAATGAACCTTTTTGGTACCTGTTGGGAGATTTTGGGATTTTGGAAGTTAGGCCAGTCACATCTCCAGCTTCCTCTGCTACAGAATATGCAACTGAACCCCCCCATCCCCGCCCCATGGAGAGCCCATCCCCGCCCCATGGAGAGCCCATCCCCGCCCCATGGAGAGCTCATCCCCGCCCCATGGAGAGCTCATCCCCGCCCCATGGAGAGCTCATCACCACACAGATCACGGAAGGGTCACTAAGTCTGCTTGTTGGCATCTTATTGCAGCCCATTTTAAATATTTGTACAGAAGTGCTTTTCATTCTGTGAAAATTTCTTTAGAGTTCTGTATGAAACTGGAAGAACTCTGGATACTTTTATATGTTCTCTTTTAATTAAAAAATGAGTAAAATTATCCTAACACTAAAGTGTTAAACTGGAATGGTTGACAAGATATACAATATCTCAGTCTACATGTTGAGGGGTTGGGGAAAATGCAATATTGTCCTAAGTTTATTTTATTTTCCTTACTAAAAAATACCCCACAAAAGGGATTCTCATCAGTTCTCTGCCATTTCTCTCCATCTGTGAGATAATACTTGGTATAACCACACCCCAAAACACATGTTCTGTATTACCAGGAGAATCAAATTAACAGTTGTTTAAAGCCAAGATAAGTTTAGATTTCAAAATCATTCCAGCTCTGCTTTTAACTATCCTGGATTTGTTAGAAAACTAATTTGAAAGAGAATTTAATTTTCTTAAAATTTAAAGGCAATTCATACTAATTATATATATATAATTAGTATGAATTGTCTTTAACTCTATTCAGAATTAATTTTAACAATAGTAATGGATTTGGACCATTTTGAACATTCCCTATTTTAAAATTCACATGGCTTCCTTTGAAAAAAGGATATAAAGGTAAATTGGTGAAAGGTTTGCTCTCTGCATTTTTTGACTTTCTGAGTTGTGACTGAATGAGAGAGCTTTAGCATTTACCAGTGAGGTTCATAAACTAAACTCTCAGGAATTACTTGCATCTGTTCTAGAAGTGCTTCTGGGTCTTAGCCTGGCCTCTTCAGAGTGGTAATATTGACCATCTCCTCTGGAATATAGGTAGGGCTAATTAGAAATTAATCAAAATGATTAACCTCTACAGTCCTTCAGCCTATGGAATGCTTTAAAAAATGTTAATGGAAAGCCCCAGGAGACCATTTTAGGTAAGATTTTTTTTGTTTGAATTTTAAAATGCATAAAACATTAAAAACCAGCAATTTATTTTCTAAAATATTGCTCTACTTTTGGGAATAATAGCATTGGTAATATGCACAGGTTTACCTCATTCTATGCAAGAGGGGTTAATATCATAAGGTTTTATAGTTGCTACTGGAAGTAAAATTTGTTACTTTATAGTGTAAGAATGTATGGAATCGCATGTCAACATTTCTTAATACTGACTCTTTAGGGGCATAAATGCAGATCATATCAATGCCAAGTTGATTCTCATGTGTCAGATATATGTGAATTCAGCTGTTAAATTACTGGATATTTATCTTAAACAACATTACTGAGAGGGACCTACTGTAAATGTGACATCCTCACACTTCCCAAATCTTTAACTTTTAAGAATCTTCCTATAAACTTAAAGCCTGGAAGACTTCCAA
Organism: Phocoena phocoena; assembly: GCF_963924675.1. Classification (NCBI taxonomy): domain Eukaryota; kingdom Metazoa; phylum Chordata; class Mammalia; order Artiodactyla; family Phocoenidae; genus Phocoena; species Phocoena phocoena. The sequence continues at coordinate 25,077,176 of NC_089237.1, read as the reverse complement.
AAAGCAAGGGTTACAACAATCTTTATTCTCAGGCTTAGTGAATTAAACCCAGGACTCCGATTCCATGATATGGGCACAAGAAGCCAGTTGTATCGTGTGCTCTAACAGTACCCTGGGCTTAGGGGCTCTATAGGGAACTGAATAAACCAGGAGGGATTTGATTTGGAGCCTGGTAATTAGTTCTGTGAAATGCTCATTTGTAGCCAGGTTTTATAAGCTTCCAGTTCTACAGCAAAGCCAGGCTCTGAGTGTTCTCAGATTTCCCACCTATTTATGAAGTGTTTCGTGTCTTAATCCCATGACCAACGTTAAATGTTGGTAAGGACTTCCTACCGAATAAACACAATCTGAAGCCCTCTTCATTGTTCAGACTCTAACTCCCTGCTGCCGATGAACAGAAAATGAGTTGATGCAGAGGAGATTTATGTCTTAGCCACAACTCCAGGTGTACAACTCAGTAGCCCCATTCTATTCTACGGTTCAAATGTACTGCTGACCTTGGGTTTGTTTTGTTTTTTTCCTGTTAGGATTATTTGGGGACTTTTGGTAGTTTAAACTCTTTAACCTTTTCCTTGCTGTGTATGAGGAAAGCTAAAGCTGTTATCAACTTCTTATTCTACGGATACTAACACGGGTTTTCAGTGTTTGTTTGTTTTTATTATTATTAATTTTGTGTGATGTGAATACCCTCTCCCGTCAATATTTGTATTATGGTGCTATATATTTGGTAATGATCCTTTACTATTGGGAAGGGATTTTAAAAATACTGTGATTAAACTGGGTTTCTTCCTTTGATTTTCATATTTTAAATAAAGCCACAGTCATTTATACAAAAGAAAAGTATCTGTCCCTGGGCAAATCTTTTGAGGACAGAGGTCAAAGTAAACTGCATAAGGTTTTTACATCATTTCTGTATGTATTTGATAAATAGATCAATATCTGTACAAATTTAATCTTTTATTTTCTTGGTAACTTGTGATCATTGAGAAAGTGTTTGAAACTTTCTCGTAAAGTGTATATAATGGCGTGAAAAATTCCTTTGGAGAAATTTATGTTCCTTTCATTTTTACCAAATTGCAGATTTTCAGCATGGATGTGAAAAGCATTAAAATTATAACTTTGTGTACAAGATGAAAATAATTCACTAAATTTGCCCTTTTTTACACAAAATAAAACGTTAAAGTTAAGTTGTATATGAGCAATTCTTTAATATGCTTTGATATTTGAGGGATTTCCTTTTTTATTCAAAATATTGAGTGCCGTCCTTTATTTATTTTATTTTATTTTTTTTTTTTTGGCCGCACCACGCAGCATGCAGGATCCTAGTTCCCCAACCAGGGATTGAACCTGCACCCCTTGCAGTGGAAGCACGGAGTCTTAACCATTGGACGGCCAGGGAAGTCCCTTGAGTGCCTTCTATAAGCAGTCGAAGGCACTCCCTCACAGAACCTGTACTCTCATAAGGTAAGCCAGCACAAGTGAGGAAGGATTTACTGCTGGCTGACGAGAGGAAGAGAATATGGGTGGATATATGGCCATAGTTGAATTTGAGCCAGGATCTCACTTGGAGGGAATAGGCAAAAAACACGGGAGGGGTGAGTGTGGACCCCCTGTGGGGAAATTAAATCACTTTAGTCAGAACATGGTGTTTCAGGGTTGGCATGATTGCTAGGAGACTTTTTTTTTTTCCAGCTCCGTTAACCTCAGCAACAAGGTTCATAGGATGTAAATGAAATATCCCGGCTTGCTCTTGCTGTTTACATTAAGAGGGAACCCAGACACCCTCCTTTATCAACAGCTGACTCTGTGGGAAATTATCCAACTTTTACTGCAGAAGCAGCTTGTAGAGAATTTTATGGATGTTAGACAGTAATGAGACGGATTGGGTATCTTTAGTAGTTAATTTCATCACTTTAGAAAAATATAACACACTCCAAGAGAGACAGAACCTAATTTCTGCCCTGCTTCCTACCTTAAATGGCTTGAAAACAGTTGCCCTAGTAAACTGGAATTCCCAGGTTGGCCTCAATTACTACCCCGAGCTTTGACATATACATTCTTCTTTAAACCCTTACGCGCCTCTTGGGAAACTAGTTTCCTAAAGTGCTTTATGCCCATGTTTTAAGAGGAACAAATGTTTCCCCAAAACAAGTAACTTTAGCACTGTGTTGTTTATCCAGCCTTGTGAGACGGGGAGAACAGCAACTATTTCCTTTCTGCAGACTCTTACTGAGGCTAGGTTAACATCCCTTTTTGGCCTGTTAAGAATTCCAAGCCTCACAAGCAGGCCAAAGCAGGGCTTGCCTATTAACAACAAATAATTGTATAAAAAGTAATGCATTTTTAAAAATGCATTTATTATATGTTTAAAGTACAGCTTTATGAAAGCATAAAAGGTTCTGAATTAGTTGTCCACTTTCACACACCCAACTGGTATATAGGATTAGGTCCAAAACCCAACCTTACTCCAGAGGCAGTGCTTTTGTCCTCACCATAGCCTACCCTTCCTCATTCAGTTCTACCAAATTAAGTCCTAACTTTCATATCCTTCCTCTCAGCTCTCACCACTCCAAATCTGACTTCATCACCCTCCAAACTCATGACTTTATCGCGTCACTTGGAAAACTATATAAAGGTAGTAAAGCACAGTGGCCAAGAGCAGAGTCTGAAGCCAGCTACTTGCATTGGAACTTGACTCCTTCACTTGTTAAGCTCTCTAACTTGACTCAGTTTCCTCAATTATAAAATAGGATACTAGTACCAACTTCCTAAGAGTTGTGAACATTAAATGAATACATGTACGTGAAGTTCTTAGAACAACCCTGGCACAGAGTAAGCCTATACATAGTAACCGCTGCTGCTGCTGACAGGTACCTTAGCCACTGTGCATGTGGATCCAGGGGTGGGCACCTCCACATTAGAATGCAGACCCCAGGCCTGCCCCAGATCTAATTTCAGTAAACCGCCATTTAATGTAGTGAAAGCATGTAGCATATATAAACATGAGATTCACTTGAAACTAAAAAATAATTTAGAAAATGTTCAATTTCTCGTCAATCGTTGACTTGAAATTAGAATCCTGACACTTCTGTACCAAGCTGTTGATGTGTTTGTCATTGTCTTATAGTATAGCAACGTGCATAAAAAAATGTAACGTTGAGGGCGTTCCCTGGTGGCCTAGTGGTTAGGATTCTGGGCTTTCACTGCTGTGGCTCGGGTTCAATCCCTGGTCGGGGAACTGAGATCCTGCAAAGCCATGTGGCCAAAAAAAAAAAAAAACATGTAATGTTGAGTCTTTTATATGGAAGTGGCATGAAAAGCTTTCACCGGTTTCCTAAGAAAACAGGTATTCATAAACCCACATATTTCTGTAATCTCATTTTTAAGGCAGACTCCAGATGCTAGTGAAAATTTATATTGATAGGTGCTCTTTGGCATCATTTTACAACTGTACCAATCCCGCAGAATTAACAGGCAATGTGGATTGTAACCACTTACTACTAGCCCAGGAAATAAGCACGATAAATATCTCATCCCAGGGTAGAGTAAGAAGGGAGGTAGGGTTGCAGGGAATATTTGTGTACCAGCTACGGGCCAGGCACTAGGTTAACTGCTTTACATGCATTGTTTCATTTAATCCTGCATTGCCATGGTATCATCCTCACCTGACAGGTGTCCTTAGGCTTCCATTTCCTCATACGTAACTTGCCCAATTTGCAATCAACAAGAATGTAAATCTGGACAACTTGACTAGTCTATGTTTCATTCTGCCAAGTTTCAACAAATTCTTTGTACAGAAATGTGCATTTCTACATCAGCTAAAGTGGTTGGGATCTTTATTATGTTCATTATTTCCTTATTAGTTTCCTCAGATACACAACCAGTGCCACACTTGTCCTCTTCAGCCTCACTGCTTTCCCTCCTAGAGTCTGGAAGTATACCAGGTGCTGAGAAGGATTAAATCATTTTTCCATAACAAGCAGGATTAATTTGTTCTGGATAACACTATGATAGCCAGGGAACCAAGTCACGTCTTCCAGCTTAGTAACCAGTAATCACCAGAGTCTGCACCCCGTTTTCAAAGGCTTTATTGGTAGATATACTTTAGGAAAGAAACATCCATCCTACTGCTTCCAAGTTAGTGGAATGAAGAGCTGTGCCCAGGGACACATCAGGTGGTGCCAGAGGGGACTGATGCTCCGTCCGCCTCTTATTCATAAATCCAGTCAAAAGCACAAGACTTGTACTCAACCAGTTCTTCAGGCTTAAACCACAGGCTGATTTCTTTCTCAGCACTTTTTACTGAATCACTGCCATGAATGATGTTCCTAAGAAGGAGAACAATTTCTAGTTACCACAATTTAAAGTACAAAAGTCTGTTTAATGGATAAAGCAAAGGACAGTCACTGAAGACCTTTTCAGCCAGTTGCTCCTTGAAGCAGCTGACCACCCCCAAGTATCTCCTCTTAAAAGCAACTATAAAAGTACTTAAGCCAAAAGCATCACTTGGTTCAACTTTATTATGCTTCTAAATTTTCAAAACAGTGCTTGTACCCAAGATTGCCACAAAACATTACTTCTCAAGTTTTGAAAAATACAGGAATACCCAGACCAAAACCCAAACTAGATGTGACGTATTCATTACCAACAGCCATTGCTGCTGTATTTTCTTACGACACTAATGTGCAAAGTCCAGTCAAAACATTTGCGCTCACTGACAATCCCTTTCTTCCGTTTGAGTCTCATAACTATACAAATTTTTGTAGAGATTCTGTATGAGTGAGGGAACCAAAAAGGCTGAAAGTGACACACCCTTGGACACAGCACCACAAAGGGCAGAGCCAAGGCTAGACCCCTTCCTTGCTCCACTCTCCGCACTTTCTGCCGTCACGAAGGACCCACCGCAGGCAGCTCCCTTGTGCGATGCCTTGGCTAAAATTTTAAGTAGCCTAGAGAAGTAACTATTTAAGAGAGCATTCATCCAATGATAATTACCACCTAATTTAAACGTTCAAAATTTTCTAAACTTGGAATATGCCAAAAATGTTTGTTTTAAACCCAAGTTAAGTGGCTTTGAGGAAAAGTCATTAGTGTCCCTTGGAACTTACCTGCCAACTTGAACGCAGAAGTCGCCACGAATGGTGCCCGGCTTAGAATCCGCTGGGTTGGTCTCCCCAAGCATCACTCTCCCTGTCTTCACTACATTCAGGCCCTCCCAGACCTTGATATTAGGGAAGAGGAATTTCATCAGTTCTGCCATTCAGGACCATTAAAAACAAACATTTACCTCTACCTAACAGCACATATCAGTAAGACCAATCAGTGACACGATTATCAGCCAACCCCAGTAGCAGTAGGGGCCGATATAAAATACTCCATACTCCATCCCAAGTGTATTGCTAGGATACAGAGAAAAAAGTCTGCCCAACTTGGGGACTTCCCACTCTGGCTGAGACAGAGATTAAAAAGACTGAAGAATCTTTATGCAGCCACAAACTCAAAAAATAGTGGTGAAAGGGTAAAGAAAAGTGAGCAGACTGGAACAGGATCAGTGGGAAGGGCATCGCAGAAGACTGTTAGAGCAAGATATGGCAAAGACTGACATGAAAAGGGAAAATGTATTCCAGGGAAAAGAAGAAAGAAGAAAAGGTCACCCTCAGGGAACAGGAAGTAGGGCTTCTTTCCCAACAACTTTATTAACTCCCTATTATACCCTCTACCTGTATTCACTTCATTTCCAATTGGACATTAATGCCACAGGAAGAAATAGACCAGTTCATTTCTAGCACAGGATCACAGAGAAGTCTTTTTAAGTTCTGATTCTCACTTCCTTTTTCCTCCCAAGTTCCCAGTTGGTCTGTAAACTAACTCACTCCAGCAGGCTGCCTTTGTAAAACAAGGAATTTGGGGGCTTCCCTGGTGGCGCAGTGGTTGAGAGTCCGCCTGCCGATGCAGGGGACACGGGTTCGTGCCCCAGTCCGGGAAGATCCCACATGCTGCGGAGCGGCTGGGCCCGTGAGCCATGGCCGCTGAGCCTGCGCGTCCGGAGCCTGTGCTCCGCAGCGGGAGAGGCCACAACAGTGAGAGGCTCGCGTATCGCAAAAAAAAAAAAAAAAAAAAAAACAAGGAATTTGGAGTATCTGCGGAAGATGTCCAGAAAGGAACATGAAGACACTGAGCAAACCCAGTTACCTGTCAGCCGTGACTTCCTTGGTTCCCTCTCCTCCAGCACAAGCACTTACCATGGCCACAACCGGCCCAGAGCTCATGTACTTCACCAGCCCTGGGAAGAATGGGCGGTCTTTCAGGTCAATGTAGTGCTGTTTGAGGAGTTCCTCAGAGGCCTGGCATTGAAGAGGAGGGACCAGTTAGGAAGTAAACTAGAAAGGCTCAAATACGGCTCTATCCCATCCTCAGAACCCACCCACCTCCCCCCACCAGTAACATGGTAGGTTCTCTAAAAGTCTGGGTGTGTATTTTAGCTCACATTCATAAGGTGTGTATTTAAAAAAAAAAAAACCCATCCAAACCATGAAACTGATGCTATCTTAGCGGAAAGATTGTTCTGATCATGAAGACACCGTCATGTCAATGACCTGACGGATGTTATAATCCTTAGAAAGAGGTGGTTAGGGAGTTAAGTGTTGGCTGCAATCAAAGGAAATATGCCAGACAGAGGTCGTATCAAACCCTCTGGCCCATTCCCAATGCCCTTTTAAACATTTCAGACGTTAACTGAGAAAGCTTGGTTTAAATTTCAGTTCTTAGGTACTTATCCCCTAAGGTCCAGATCTGTACCCCAAATTGGAAGATAAAGTTACTGCCCTATGCCAAAGGGAGCCTGCAGAGAAAGGGCAGAGTAAGGCACACCCCACCTAAGACCTCAATCATCTCAGAGTTGCAAGCTGAAGCACAAAAGGATTCCAGCCTCCATCCCGTGCCTGGGTGGACCTGCGTGGGCCCGGGGCGCAGACCTCCTCCACTCCCTGCTGCCCCCCTGCGGCCCACTGCCCGTCGCAGCCGCGGGAAGGAAGCAGCCCTGGAGCCTGAGTCACGTCACCTCCGCTTAACCTTCCAAGGGCGTCTGTCCCCCCGGGCCTCGGGGAAGGGTCTAGCGGGCCCGTGGAGCCCTGGGTGTGGGGGGGGGCGGGGGTTGGAGGCCCAAAGCAAAGGGGTATTCGCGGGTCCGAAATCAGCCAAGGGGGACTCCGACTAGGAAAAGACACGCGGATCGACGCTGCGGGTAAGGAAAACCACCCGCGACCTCGCCGCCGCGGGGGGAGGGGAGCGGGGCGCGTCACCTGAAGGAACTTCATGGCCACAAGGCGGAATCCCTTCTGCTCGAAGCGCTTGATGATCTCGCCCACCAGGCCGCGCTGCACGCCGTCGGGCTTGATGGCGATGAAGGTGCGCTCCGCGTGGGCCATGGTCCTGCGGGAGGCAGGTGCGGTCAGGGCGTCGCGGCCGCGTTCACACAGGCCTCGAGGGGGCCCGGGGCCCGGACCCCGGGCCGGAGGCCACGTGGCTCCGGCGCCCGCCAGCCGCTACCGCGGGGACACGTGGCCTGCGGGACGCCTCAGCCCTGCCAGCGCCGCGCCGCAGCCCCTCAGCCGTCCCCGAGTGCCCGCGGAGGACACTCGGCAGGGGTCCCGGGGGAGCGCCTGGCCTGCGGGACCGAGGGGGCCCGAGGGCGGGAAGGGATCGGAGCCGCCGTCTTACCGGTAAGAGGGCGGGCGCGGCCGGCGATGCGGGCCCGAGCCGAGAGCTTAGCTACCGGCACCACCGCAGGGAGCCCGCGGAGGAGGGGCCGGCGGCGGCCACACCCAGGACGGCCCTCCGCCCAACCCGCGAGGCCGGACGCTTCCGGACGACTCTGTCCACGCCCCGGGTTTGCAGAATAAGCCAGCGAGGGCTCCAGGGGCAGGAAGTGATTTCTACCCCACCTGGATGTGCCAGAAGTAGAACTGCGCGCGGCCAATCCAACTCCTGTCTTCAGTACCTCCTCACACGCGCGCACGCAAACCTCTACTGGTCTTGAGTCAGTACCCCGGCCAGTACTATCTGCTTTTCCCCATTCACCGAGCACCCAGAGCTGCTTTCTCTCCTCCCCGTCTAGCACAAGTCCTTACCCTACCTGTGAAATCCAGTTTCCCCTTCTCTCCCCTCTGCTTGAGCCCTGCTTCAAGCCCTCCACCTCCCTCATCCGAACTGGCGGCCTCCCAATGCGCGTCCACCTCACTTCTCCCCGCAAGGAGCCTCCCTCAGCACCCTCCTCAAACACCATCTGACCCTCGGCCCTGCTTTGATGACTCCCCCTGCCTGGAGGATGGCATCCAAGGCTAATTTAGCAGAATACCCCATACCCTGCTCCCTCCTGCCTGTCTCCCCACCCACCTTCCCAGACCAATTAAGCTGCCCTGTTCCCACCCTGAGATGTTGATCTCTGCCCCCAGCATCATTGCGTGGCCAGGTTATTCAGTTCAGCCTGAGACACACCCTTGACAAGATTCTAGATTCTCTCATAGAAATCAGGCCTATCATACGTTTGCAGACAATCCCTATCTCTTCTCTGCCTGACAAACCACTAGCCACCCTTTGGTGGTGCCCAGCTTCCCTGGAGGAGCCAGCAAGCCCCTCCTCTCAGTAAGTGTACACTCACCCCCACCCCCACCCCCACCCCTCCAGCAGTGCTTACAGCCTGAGGTGGGCAGAGCCCCTGAGTCTCTCTCCTCAGGGCGGTGAGCTGACTACAGGAATCACGTGTCATCACCCTAGTGGTCCTGGCACTGCACTGATAACCTGTGTTAGATGCTGTGACAGTCCAGGCCTCTATTATACCTTGCTGGCTTTCCAAACTTCTAGTTGCACAGCATTAAACAACAGTACACTAGCAGTCTTCACTCTGGAGCAAGGACACCCAGTGTTCCCTTGGGCCTCAATCTGCAGTACACTTTTATTTGGGCTTCCTTTTCAGGGTTAGCAAATGTCAATTGTGGGAAAGAGTGGGAATTTCACTGGATATTTCTCCGCAGAGCCGTTTGCCCCTTGGTCTGGTCACTACCTTGCGGTACAGCCAACGGCAGCCCTCTGCCTTTCACCTCTCCTTTCCTTCCTGGGAAGACTGTCCTTAACTGCGGAAGGTATAAATGAAGAGGCAAGGGGGCAGGGCACAATCCTTAAAGAATGACACAGCCCTTGAGAAAAACTGGATACATCAAGAACCGGTTAGAACCAACTAGGCCCAAGATGGTGGAAGATTCAACTTCCAGTAGAACCTGCGCCTCATTATACGCTCACTGTACTACATTAGCCTTAAATGACACACCCACCGGCACCGTGACAGTTCCAAGGCCAACCCTAAAGGCCAAAAAGTGGGCAGTGGCCCAAATCCTGGAAATCCCTGAGCCTTCTCCGAGGTGGTTAGAATATTCCTCCCACTCCTTAGCCTATGGAATTACCCAGCCCATGAAAACCAACCACCCCCGCACCTGGGGCCTGCTCTGCCTTCTGACACAGACTGCATTCTGTCTATGGAATTGTAACTGAGCAGGACCCCGTGGGGCCTTCTGGGGCAGACCCTTCCCCCATATCCTCTGCTCTAGCTCCTCTCTGAAGTACCCAGATAACAGTACCTGATGCACATTTCCTGAGTTGTTTTACAGATGTGAAAACCCCCCACCAAATGGAAGATATTAACTATTTGATGACCATGAACACATAGCCCCCAGGCCTCCTGGAGCCTAAGGACTGATTATGTTAACCCCTGGGGCACCACCCTGTTACTTCACCATCAACCCATTAGAGAACTGTACACAAGCTGATCACATACCCTGTGACACACACACCCTCTCCCCCACCCCACCCTCCACCCCCCCACACCCCTACCCCACCACCCCCACCCCCGCCAACCTGGTCTTTAAAAATGCTTTGCTGAAACCCTTTGGGGAGTTGGGGGTTTCAGGGGCCTGAGCCACCCGTCTCCTTG